>NC_041390.1:197372778-197528069 GCF_002162155.2 Triticum dicoccoides | reverse complement strand
TCTCTCCAACACATAGTGCTTGCCAAAGGAAAAGGTGTAAAAAGGAAAGGTGAAGATCACCATGAATCTTGTATAAGGGTAGGAGGTAAAAGTAAAAGATAGGCCCTTCGCAGAGGGAAGCCGAGGTTGTCATGCGCTTTTATGGTTGGATGCACAAAATCTTAATGCAAAAGAACGTCACTTTATATTGCCGCTTGTGAAAAAGACCTTTATTATGTAGTCTGTTGCTTTTATTTCTTCCATATCACATGTTCATATAAAGCTTATTTTCTTCACACTAATAGATCATACATATTTAGACAGCAATTTTTTATTGCTTGCACCGATGACAACTTACTTGAAGGATCTTACTCAATCCATAGGTAGGTATGGTGGACTCTCATGGAAAAACTAGTTTAAGGGATGTTTGGAAGCACAAGTAGTATCTCTACTTGGTGCAAAGAATTTGGCTAGAATGAGGGAGAAAGGCAAGCTCAACATGTTGGAGGATCCATGACAATATAACTTCTATCCAAATATAAGAAAGCATAACCCATTATGTTGTCTTCCTTGTCCAACATCAACCTTTTAGCATGTCATATTTTAATGAGTGCTCACAATTACAAAAGATGTCCAAGATATTATATTTATATGTGAAGCCTCTCTTTATTTAGTACTTCCTTTTAATTGCAACAATGACCAAAAACTATGTTTTTCAACTCTCAATAACTTTTATTTATCATACTCTTTATATGTGAAGTCATTACTCTTCATAAGATCAATATATGATCTTTTTATTTCTTTTTATTCTTTCTTATTTAATTCCCTCAAGATCATAGCAAGAAGGCAAAGCCCTCAATCAAAACTACTCTTTGTTATATATAACTCATGGACTCGATTACATAGATAGATCTCGAAACAAAACTCAAAGCTAGATCATACTAAAAACTTTATTCTACTAGATCAAGATATAACCAAAAGGATCAAACTAAGAAAAACGATAAAGGTAAAGGTGTGATGGTGATACGATACCGGGGCACCTCCCCCAAGCTTGGCAGTTGCCAAGGGGGTGCCCATACCCATGTATTTATGTCTCTTTCTTTGGAGGTGGTGATGATGGAGTTGTTGATGTAGTAGGCTTGTCATCCACCTTCCAAGGCATAGGTTCACCATCATAGAAAGATGAACGAGTCTCTGGGATCCTCAAATCTGCAGCCAAACTCATCCTCTTAAATCGGTATTCATACTCACAGTTTTGGTTTTGCAGGTCATAGATCTAGGCTTGGAGATGCTCGATTTTCTCATGAAGCTTGAAGATGGCCTCCTCAATGTTCTTGGCATCCAGCTTGTGATGGTTGGTGAACTACGCGATCATCATGTGATTGGCGTTGAGTCCACGTTCCACCATCCCTTGTCACTTGAAAACTTGCTACTCCATTTCTTCGAGTCTTGTCTCCACGCTTCCAGTCTTCTTCAGCCCCTCAACATCACGGATGTGTAGCACCCCCTCATGCATCTCAATGGCTTGAGGGTGTCGTAGCACCTTCGCAAGGTAGGGGTTGATGACCTTCTCAAAAAACTTGTCCGTGGGGGCGCTTGGAGACGTCATGGTGATCTAGATCTGTCAGAAAAATAGCTCGAAACAAAAACATGAGATATTGTCGTGGTACGGTGGTCAAAGTCTTCGAGAGATTATATAATGAACTTTTACTGACCAAAAGAAGTACTGTGCAAGAAAACAGAGTCCAGAGGGCACACGAGGTGGCCACAAGGCAGGGGGCGTGCCCTCCACCCTTGTGGTCGCCTCGTGTCTCTTTCGGACTACTTTTAATTTTCCTAATTTTTTAAATATTACAAAATGGGGAAAATCGCCATTAGAACAGTTTTGGAGTTGGTTTACTTACCGTACCACATACCTATTCCTTTTGGAGCCTGAAACGTTCTGGAAAGTATCCCTTATGTACTCCTCCGGTGTTACGGTGTCAATTATATTGGTCTTAACATTTATGGGATTACCTGAGATATAATGTTTGATTCTTTGATCGTTTACCACCTTCGGATTTGTACCTTCGGCATTGTTGAATTTGATGGCACTGGAATGATAGATCTCCTCGATAATGTAAGGACGTTCCCATTTAGAGAGAAGCTTTCCTGCAAAAAATCTTAAGCGAGAGTTGTGTAGCAAAACATGATCACCTACATTAAACTCATGCTTTTGTATCCTTTTGTCATGCCATCTTTTGACTTTTTCTTTAAACAACTTGGCATTCTCATAGGCTTGGATTCTCCATTCATCGAGCGAGCTAATGTCAAATAACCTCTTCTCACCGGCAAGTTTGAAATCATAATTGAGCTCTTTGATTGCCCAATAAACTTTATGTTCTAGTTCGAGAGGTAAGTGACATGCTTTTCCATAAACCATTTTATACAGAGACATACCCATAGGGTTCTTATAAGCAGTTCTATAAGCCCATAATGCATCATCAAGTTTCTTAGACCAATCCTTTCTAGATCTATTAACAGTCTTTTGCAAAACCAATTTAATCTCTCTATTGCTAAATTCTACTTGACCACTAGACTGAGGGTGATATGGAGACACAATTCTATGATTAACATCATATTTAGCAAGCATTTTACGGAAAGCACCATGAATAAAATGTGAACTACCATCAGTCATTAAATATCTAGGGACTCCAAACCTCGGAAAAATAACTTATTTAAGCATCTTGATAGAAGTGTTATGATCAGCACTACTAGTTGGAATAGCTTCTACCCATTTAGTAACGTAATCAACAGCAACTAAAATATGTGTATACCCATTAGAGGAAGGAAAAGGTCCCATATAATCAAAGCCCCAAACATCAAATGGTTCAATAACAAGTGAATAATTCATAGGCATTTCCTGATGTCTACTAATATTGCCAATTCTTTGGCATTCATCACAAGAAAAGACAAACTTACGAGCATCCTTGAAGAGAGTAGGCCAATAAAAACCAGATTGCAATACCTTATGTGCAGTTCTATCTCCAGCGTGGTGTCCTCCGTAGGACTCGGAGTGGCACTTGTGTAGGATCTGTTCATGTTCATGATCAAGTACACAACGTCTAATAATGCCATCTACTCCTTTATAAAGGCATGGGTCATCCAAAAGTAATGGCTTAAATCATAGAAAAAACCTTTTATTTTGCTAGTATGTGAAACTAGGTGGTATAAATTTAGCAACAATGTAATTAGCATAATCAGCATACCAAGGAGTATTACGAGAAGCATCTACGACAGCTAATTGCTCATTAGGAAAATTATCATCAACAAGGAGTGGGTCATCAAGAACACTTTCTAACCTAGACAAGTTGTCTGCAACGGGGTTCTCAGCTCCCTTTCTATCAATAATATGCAAATCAAATTCTTGCAGCAAGAGAACCCATCTAATAAGTCTTGGTTTAGCATCTTTCTTTTTCATAAGATATTTAAAGCAGCATGATCAGTGTGAATAGTTACTTTGGAATCAACAATATAAGATCTGATCTTATCACAAGCAAATGCAACTTCTAAAAAAATCTTTTTCAGTAATAGCATAATTTCTCTGGGCACTGTCTATAGTTTTACTAGCATAATGAATAACATTCAACTTCTTGTCAACTCTTTGTCCTAGAACAGCACCAACAACATAATCACTAGCATCACACATGATTTCAAGGGGCACATTCCAATCAGGTGGCTGAACAATAGGTGCAGAAATCAAGGTTTTCTTAAGTATTTCAAATGCTTCAACACAATCATCATCAAAAACAAAAGGAACATCTTTTTGCAAGAGATTAGTGAGAGGCCTAGAAATTTTAGAGAAGTCTTTAATAAACCTCCTATAGAAACCAACATGACAAAGGAAACTTCTTTTACCATTGATATCTTTAGGACACGACATATTTTCAATAGAATCTACTTTAGCTTTATCAACTTCAATACCTCTTTCAGAAATTTTATGCCCCAAGACAATACCTTCATTAACCATAAAGTGGCACTTTTCCCAATTTAAAACAAGATTAGTTTCTTCACATCTCTGCCAAACTCGATCAAGGTTGCCTAAGCAATCATCAAAAGAAGTTTCGTAAAGGGAGAAATCATCCATGAAAACCTCAACAATCTAGCAGTCATACATCTTTTCACAAAAATCAGAGAATATAGCAGTCATACTTCTTTGAAAGGTAGCAGGTGCATTGAATAAACCAAAAGGCATACGTCTACAGGCAAAAGTACCGAAAGGGCAAGTAAAAGTGGTCTTTTCTTGGTCCTCTTTTGACACAGGTATTTGAGAGAAACCAAAATAACCATCTAGAAAGCAAAAATGTGTATGTTTGGATAATCTTTCTAGCATTTGATCAATAAAAGGTAGAGGGTAATGATCTTTTCTAGTGGCTTTGTTTAATTTGTGAAAATCAATTACCATTATATAACCTGTAACAATTCTTTGTGGAATCAATTCACCTCTTATCATTAGGAACAACAGTAATACCTCCCTTCTTAGGGACACAATGAATGGGACTTACCCATCTACTATCATCAAGAGTATATCCAATAGCGGCACGGTGCTTCCTCAGAGTTTTCAATAATTTATTTTCTTCATGCTTGGAAAGGTTAGCACTAATAATAACAAGATATATCTTTTTCTCATCAAGATAAGCATATTTCAGAGTATCAGGTAATTGTTTAAGCTAAAACATGGGATCACCCTTGGGTGGAGGAGGATCCCCAAGGATTTCAACAGGAAAATTGTGTTTCAAAACATGCCCTTGATTAAAGAATATTCCATCTATTTCCCTTCTTTCATTCATAAACATATCATTTTCATGGTCTAGCAAATATTGTTCTAAAGGATCAGTAGGAGGCACGGCAATAGAAGCAAGACCAATAATTTCATCCTTACTAGGCAATTATTTATCATGGGGCTGTCTATGAAATTTAGATAAATTAAAATCATGATACATATCCCCTAGACCAACCGTAACAATATCTTTCTTGCAGTCTATCTTAGCATTAACAGTATTCAAGAAAGGTCTACCAAATATAATGGGACAAAAATCATCTTGAGGGGAAGCAAGAACAAGAAAATCAGTAGGGTATTTAATTTTCCCACACAAGACTTCAACATCTCTAACAATCCCAATTGGTGATATAGTATATCTATTGGCAAGCTTAATAGTAACATCAATATCTTCTGTCTCAGCAGGTGCAATATCATTCATAATTTCTTTATATAAGGAAAAAGGAATTGCACTCACACTAGCACCCACATCACAAAAGCCATGATAACAATGATATCCTATTTCAACAGAAACAACATGCATGCCAACAACGGGTCTATGTTTATCTTTAATATCGGGTTTGGCAACTCTAGCAGCTTCATCACAGAAATAAATAAAGGATCATGCCAACAACGGGTCTATGTTTATATTTAACCATAGCAATACTAGGTTCAACTTTAATTTGTTCAGGGGGTTTAGGTGTTCTAGTATAACTCTTATGAACCACAGTTGAAGCATGATCCTTTATTCTAACAGGAAAAGGTGGTTTCTCAGTATAAGCAGTAGGAACAATAGGATCAACATTATAAGTAATAGTTTCTTCTTCAACTTTAATAGGTTCTACTACTTTCACTTCAATGGGAAGATGATATTTAAACCACTTCTCCTTTGGGAGATCAACATGAGTAGCAAAAGATTCACAGAAAGAAGCTACTATCTCAGAGTCAAGTCCATATTTAGTGCTAAAATCACGAAAAGCATCGGTATCCATAAAAGATTTAACACACAAACTTAAGGTTTATACCTGACTCCTTACCTTCATCGAGTTCTCAATCTTCAGAGTTTCGGTTAATTCTTTCCAATAAATCCCATTTGAATTCAATATCCTTCTTCATAAAAGAACCAGTACAAGAAGTATCGAGCATGGATCGATCATTATGAGAAAGCCGAGCATACATTTTTTGAATAATAATTTCTCTTGAGTGCTCATGATTGGGGGCATGAACATAACATTGACTTAAGCCTTCCCCAAGCTTGAGCGATACTTTCCCCTTCATGAGGCCAAAAATTATATATATATAATTCCGATCACGATGAACCAGATGCATAGGATAAAACATCTGATGAAATTCCAATTTTAATCGGTTGTAGTTCCATGATCCAATATCATCCAATAGCCTATACCATTTCAATGCCTTTCCCTTCAAAGATAAATGGAAGACTTTCTTCTTGACAACATCCTCGAGCAAACCTGCCATCTTAAATAATCCACATAGATTAGGTGCATATCAGGATGTGATGTTCCATCCCCTGCATAAGCATTAGCTAGCAGTTTCTCTATTATACCCGAAGGAATTTCATAATAAATATTTTTAGTAGGTGCAGTAGGTTGAGGAGAAACTATTTGCTCTTCCGGTCGAGGTGAAGATACCCCGAACAAGCCCCTCAAAGGATTATTTTCCATAGTAACAAGTGACAGTAAATTTTAGCACACTATATAAATGTTCCCTTACCAAATTCCACTTACCAAAGGCGCTTCACTCCCCAGCAACGGCGCCAGAAAAAGAATCTTAATGACCCACAAGTATAGGGGAACTATCGTAGTCCTTTCGATAAGTAAGGGTGTCGAACCCAACGAGGAGCAGAAGGAAATGACAAGCGATTTTCAGCAAGGTATTCTCTATAAGCACTGAAATTATCGGTAATAGATAGTTGTGTGATAAGATAATTCGTAACGGGTAGCAAGTAAAAAAAGTAACTAAGGTGCAGCAAGGTGTCCCAATCCTTTTTGTAGCAAAGGACAAGCCTGGATGAACTCTTATATAAAGCAAAGTGCTCCCGAGGACACATGGGAATTGTTGTCAAGTTAGTTTTCATCATGCTCATATGATTCGCGTTCGTAACTTTGATAATTTGATATGTATGTGGACCGGTGCTTGGGTGCTGACCTTCCATGGACAAGGCTCCCACTTATGATTAACCCATCTCACAAGCATCCGCAACTACGAAAGAAGAATTAAGATGAATCTAACCATAGCATGAAACATATGGATCCAAATCATCCCCTTACGAAGCAACACATAAACTAGGGTTTAAGCTTCTATCACTCTAGCAACCCATCGTCAATGCCTTCCCCTAGGCCCAAAAAATGGTGAAGTGTCATGTAGTCGACATTCAAATAGCACCACTAGAGGAAAGACAACATACATATCATCAAAATATCAAATGAATACCAAATTCACATGATTTTACTTATAAAAAGACTTCTACCATGTCCTCGGGAACAAACATAACTACTCACAAAGCATATGCATGTTCATAACCAGAGGAGTATTAATTATCATTAAGGATCTGAACATATGATCTTCCACCGAATAAACCAACTAGCATCAACTACAAGGATTAATCAACACTACTAAAAACCCACATGTACCAATCTGAGGTTTTGAGATAGAGATTGGATACAAGAGATGAACTAGGGTTTGAGAGGAGATGGTGCTAGTGAAGATGTTGATGGAGATTGACCCCCTCTCGATGAGAGGATCATCGGTGATGACAATGGCTTTGATTTCCCCCTCCCGGAGGGAAGTTTCCCCGGCAGAACAACTCCGCCGGAGCCCTAGATTGGTTCAGCCCATGTTCCGCCTCGAGATGGTGGCGCTTTGTCCCGATAGCTTCCTTCTGATTTTTTTCCAGGTCAAATGTAGCGATCCGACCACTGACGGTCAAATCTCTATGTATAAGTGTCATCACTGGATCGGTAATGCTAACACACACAGTACTTGAGGATTTATAACAGAGTTAAATCACACACTTATTACATCGAATCTCTCAAAAGAGAACTAATTACAATAATATGGCTGAAGGCCATCTAAATAAGATAACAATGGAAGCTTCGAAGGTAAATGAGTCCATCAACTCCAACTGCATAGCTGAGTGTACGACAACGACCTAGCGCACCTTACTCTTCGTCTAAAAACTCTGCAAGATAATACGTTGCAGCTTGTGTAGGTCGACACATGAAATATGCTGCCAAAATAATACTATAGAGCAATGAACAGAAAACAACTATCACTACATGAATATATGGCTGGTGGAGGCTCTATGGTTATCATTTGCAGAAAGCTAGTATTTCCCTACAACAAAGGAATATATTTTATTTAACTACAAAGTTTGTTGAAAAGATTGAGAATGGTAACCCCATCTCAATCCCAAATTAATAATCAATAACCCAACAAATTAATTAAGTAAAGTGATGAGATCAACATAATAATTCAGGCACCAGATACTCAAGATGTCCATAACCGGGGACACGGCTAATCATGATTAGTTTGTACACTCTTTAGAGGTTTCCGCACTTCTCCCCACAAGACTCGATCTCCTCCGATGAATTTCTCACACTACATGGTGTTTGAGAAATGGATGACTGAGACACAGTCTTTCAGAAGCGTTAGCTCGTTACGACGGGTAGATAGTACCACCTACATCCCCTACATCTGCTAATCTACCACTGTAAGAAGTCACACAACATACTCAACTATGCCAGAGCCCATAATGGCTTGTGGCTGCACACAGAAGTTTCCAGCATGAATAACATAATGATCCCTCTGAGCCTGGGTGGCAAACCATAGGATGATCACACAGATTCCCCGAGATCTCCTTGGACAACACTGGATTCCCCAGGTGCCCACAAACCAATCCACCCAGATGTGTATTAAAGTAGCCACCTTAAGTTAAACCTTAGTTAACAATAATCTCTCACATCTTTCATGAATTCTCTCAAACCAAACCACGTCTACGAGCATAGAATAGCAGTATAAGCATACGTAGAAAGTACCTAGGGTTTGATATAAGACATTAGGTGCTACCTCATCAACTACTTCCCAGTACCCACATGCTATCAAACCTACTCATGCAATGTTTGAGGGTTGAAATTAATGCATAAAAAATGGGTAATAAAGGGATATGATCAAAGTGTTACTTGCCTTGCTGACGATCTGAAAACCCTAGTGATTTGTAGTAGCACGCTTCGCACTTCGGAAACTCTATCATGAACAAACAATAGCGCACATAAGCACTCAAGCATAATATGCAAAGGTAAAAACTCAAGAGAAAAGATTTAAATTGAAAGTTCAACTAAAGAGCTTCGATTTACAAAAGGAATCAATCGAATCGGAGCTACGAAACTCAAACTGGGATAAAAAAGTACGAATTCAAATATGCTTGAAACCAATTTTAATTTTGTCAAAATCATGTTCAAGTTAATTATCTGGAAAGAGGGGAGCAAGACGAAGATTTTGGCGTTGGTTTCACTGGATTTGGACAAACAAGCAGAAAGTAGCGAGGGTTTGAAGATCAGAGACTAATCTGTGATAAAAGTATTTGCGAATAGGTCCCTAGCTGAAAAAATTAAAATAAAAAACCTAACGAATGAACGCTTGCTAATAGAACTAAACGAACAAATTCATTCGTTAACATAAACTAACCGATGAACATTCGTTAACTAACGAGCTAAAATATAAAAAATGATCTAACCTAAACCGAAAAAATGAAAGAAACCCGAGCTGTTTTTTTTGCGGTTTTTACCTTTTTTTTAAAACGGCGCAAGATCCAGCGCAGCTCCGCCGGCTTCGGCGGGTCCGGCGAGGCGGCGTGAGGCAGGGCAGCGAGTGGCGGGGTGCGGCAGGAGGAGGCAAAGGGAGGCGGGGAGCGGCGCGGGGCGACGGCATCGACGGGTGGCGGCGCGGCTCGGGGCAGTCTGCGGCATGACGGGGCTATGAGGAGGAGGGGTGGCGGCGGCAGCTTATAAAGAGGGGGTCGGCCCGGCTTGGAGAAGGGGCACGAGGCGGCGGCGGACTCGGAGTCCGGTCCGGACTCTGGTGAGCCGTGCGGGAGCGGGACTCCATCCCGGCGCGGGAAGGCGGCGGCGGTAGCAGGCCGGCTCGGCTGGGCCTTTGGCCGAGTCGGGCGAAGAAGTTTTATTTTAAATAAATTTAGCCCGAAAGAAAAATTGTAATAAAATATATAAAAAATCCTAAAAATACCAGAAACAATTTTCACCGTCCAAACCTAATATTTAGGACAGGATGAACATTTTTCTGGCCTAAAATGCAATTTGCAAAAATGCATATTTTTTCTAATTCAAATAAAATACAAATAAATAATAATTTGATTTTAAAATTTCTTCTCCAATATTCCTCTCTTATTGAAGAAGTCATTTTATCTTCTCTCTTTTATTTGCATTATTGGAAATAATTGGAGAGAAAAAATATTTAAATCAAATTGATCCTCTTTTCAAATTTGAGAAAAAATTCATATTCAACTCTCTCCTTGGGTCCTTGAGTTGCTTAAGATTTCTAGGATCACAACCAAAATGCAAACAAAATATGATATGCATATGATGACCTATGCATAACATCCAAATTGAAAATTGGGATGTTACAAACCTACCCCCCTTAAGATGAATCTCGTCCTCGAGCTTCGGATTGGCTAGAAAATAGGTGCGGGTGGTCTTTCCATAGGTCTTCTTCTCGCTCCCAGGTGACTTCTTCCTCGGTATGGTGGCTCGACTGAACTTTGCAAAACTCGATAACCGTGTTGCGTGTAACTCAGCCGGGCTTCTCCTCATAGGTTAGGTCACTTTACAATTGAATCGCACTATATCTCTTAGAGGAATATCGGCCATTTCAGCATGGCACTTCTTCAACTGGGAAACGTGAAACACATCATGAACTCCTGACAATCCTTCTGGTAACTCCAGCTTGTAGGCCACTTCTCCCATACGTTCCAAAACTCAGTATGGTCCTACAAATCTCAGGGCTAATTTTCCCTTAACTCCAAATAATTTAACTCCTCGAAGCGGTGACGCACGAAGATATGCTCTGTCTCCGACTTCATAGACTACCTCCTTGCATTTAGTATCGGCATAACTCTTTTGCCTGGACTGAGCTACTTTCAGTCTATCACGAATCAATTTAACCTTCTCTTCAGACTCCTTAATTAAATCTGGTCCAAACAACTAACGGTCTCCGACTTCATCCCACATTAATGGTGTCCTGCACCTTCTTCCATACGAAGCTTCAAAAGGGGCCATCTTCAAACTAGCCTGGTAGCTGTTGTTGTATGAGAACTCCGCGTAGGGCAAGTTATCATCCCAACTAGATCCATAATCTAGTGCACAATCTCTCAACATGTCCTCCAGAATCTGATTGACTCTCTCGGTATGTCCATCTGTGTGCAGATGAAAGGTTGTACTGAACTCTAGCCTGGTACCCAAAGTCTGGTGTAACTGATTCCAAAACTTCAAAGTAAACTGTGTTCCTCTATCTGATACGATGGTCCTCGGAACTCCATGCAGACATGCGATCCTGGTCATGTATATCTTGGCAAACTTCGCACTCGTATAAGTGGTTTTCACGGGGATAAAGTGAGCCACTTTGGTCAAGCGATCTACTACTACTCAGATGGAGTCATATCCTAATCAGGTCCTGGGTAATCCGACGATGAAATCCATGCCAAGTTTATCTCACTTCCATTTGGGTATCGGCATAGGCTGTAGTAACCCTACTGGCTTCTGATGTTCTGCCTTCACTCTCTGACATACATCACATACTGCTACATACTCGGCAATATCCTTCTTCATACCTGTCCACTAGAAACGTTCCTTCAAATCCAAATACATCTTGGTGTTTCTGGGGTGAATCGAGTATGGAGAGTCATGGGCTTCCTGAAGTATTAACTTCCTGATCTCCACATTATTGGGCACATATATATGGTCTTCAAACCATAAAGTTTAATGCTCATCCTCACGAAAACCCTTGGCTTTTCCTTTGCTCATCTTCTCATTTATCTCAGCAATTTCTTTATCATCCTTCTGAGCTTCTCGAATCTTTCCCAATAATGTGGACTGAACCTCCATTGCTGCAACAAAACCTTTTGGAACTATTTCCAAACAAAGTTCCTTGAGATCGTCAACTAACTCCTGCGGTAATCCTCCGCTTACGAGGGTATTGACATATCTCTTGCAACTCAAAGTGTCTGCTACGACATTGGCCTTTCTTGGATGATAATGTAGCTTCATATCATAATCCTTTATTAGCTCCAACCATCTCCTTTGCCTAAGATTCAACTCCTTCTGTGTCAAAATGTACTTCAAACTCTTGTGATCCGTGTACACATTACAACGGTTTCCAATAAGAAAATATCTCCAGGTCTTGAGCGCATGCACTACGGCTGCTAACTTCAAATCATGCATGGCATAATTCAATTCGTGAGGTCGAAGCTGGCATGAGGCATATGAAACAACTCTTTTGTCCTGCATAAGTACACCTCCAAGTCCTAGGCGAGAAGCGTCGTAAGAAACTTGGAAACCCTTGTGTATATCCGGAAGAATCAGCATTGGGGCTGTAACCAAACGTTTCTTCAACTCCTGAAAACTAGCCTCACATTCCTCAGTCCATTTGAATTTGGTGTCCATCTTCAACAACTCCGTCATGGGTTTCGCAATTTTTGAAAAATTCTCAATGAACCTCCTATAATATCCTGCGAGTCCCAGAAAACTGTGGATCTCTCCTACCAAGGTGGGTGCCAACCACTCAGTGATAGATTGAACCTTGGTAGAGTCTACTGCTATACCTTCTCCTGATTTAACATGTCCAAGAAATCCAACTTCCTTCAACCAAAACTCACATTTTCTAAACTTGGCGTATAGCTGATGTTCCCTGAGGTTCTCAAGAACTAAGCGCAAATGCTCCTTGTGCTCCTCTTCATTCTTCGAGTACACCAATATATCATCAATGAACACCACAACAAACTTATCCAAAAATTCCATGAACACCTTGTTCATCATACTCATAAAATAGGCAGGGGCGTTAGTCAATCCAAAAGACATGACCGTGTACTCATATAGCCCATACCTTGTGGTAAAAGCTGTCTTAGGTATATCCTGTTCTTGGATCTTCAACTGTTGGTATCCTGATCAAAGATCAATCTTGTAGAATACTTTAGCTCCCTACATCTGGTCAAACAAATCATTGATCATCGGTAGTGGGTACTTGTTCTTGATCGTCACTTCATTCAATGCCCGATAATCAACAACCATTCTCAAAGATCCATCCTTCTTCTCAACTAAGAACACCGGGGCTCCCCACGGTGATGAACTTGGTCGGACATAACTTTTCTCTAGTAACTCCTTAATCTGCTTCTTGATTTCCTCCAAATCATTTGCGAGCATCCAATATGGTCTCTTCGATATAGGTCCGGTGCTTGGCAACAGCTCTATTAAAAACTCTATGTCTCGATCTGGCGGCATGCCTGGTAATTCCTCTGGAAATACATCCGGGTAATCCCTCACAACAGGCACTTCTTCCTGAACAACTCCCGAGAGGTAATTCACTTGGGTCCTCCTTGGCGGATGCCTAGATACATACTTGATGCTCTTTCCCTCAGGGGTGGTGAGTAATATCGACTTGCTAGCACAGTCGATGTTTCCTCCGTACTTTGATAGCCAATCCATGCCTAGTATTATATCCAATCCTTGTGACTCCAAAATTATTAGGTCTGAGGGGAAAACATGTCTACCAATGGTTAATGGTAACCGATCACACCATCGGTTGGCCATATACTCTGCTCCTGGCGAGCTTACTAACATGGGTGACCTAAGGACTAAGGTTGGCAACTTAAACTTGTCCACAAATTCCCTTGATATGTATGAATGCGATGCACCAGTGTCAAAAAGAATGAGACTGGTAAGTGACTTAATCAAAAACTTACCAATCACTGCGTCAGGCTGATCTTCAACTTCCTCCACGTTGATGTGGTTCACCTGACCTCTGGTGAAGGGATTGGTCTTCTTCCTAGAGTTTCCATTTCCATTGCCATTCTTCAACCCAGAACAATCATTGGCGTAGTGTCCAGTCTTCCCGCACTTGTAACAGGTGACATGACTTAGGTCCTTCTTAGCAGGTGTTGCTGAGTTGGAACGGTTCTGGCTGCTGCTTCCTCCATTCCCATTTCCATTCTTAGGGCCGCTATGGTTATATGAGCTTCCTCCATTGTGGGTGTGGCCTCCATGGTTATGGGTATAACCTCCCGAGTTAGGGGTAAAGCGAGGCTTCTGCTGAGCTCCTGAATTATACTTCCCCTGTCCATACTTCCTTTTGTGGCTCGCTATCTGCTACTGATTGCCTTCTATCATAAGAGCCCTGTCTACCAACTCCTGGTAGTTGGCAAATGTTGCCACCATAAACTGCATACTCAGCTCATCATTCAGCCCTTCCATAAACTTCTCCTGCTTTGCGGCATCTGTGGCCACATCGTCTGGGGCATAGCGGGCTCATTTGCTGAACTCATCCACGTATTGCACCACCGTGCGATTCCCTTGGCGTAAGTTGCGAAACTCACGCTTTTTCATACTCATTTCTCCAGTTGAGACATGTGTTGTGCAGAAAGCTTGCTGAAACTGATCCCAAGCGACATTTGCTATAGGGAAAGTGACTGTGTAATTCTCCCACCATGAGTCTGATGGCCCATCCAGTTGGTATGCGGCAAAGCGCACCTTCTCAGCATCTATGCAACCTGCGGTGGTCAGCTCCCTCCCAATCCCGCGGAGCCAGTCATCAGCAACAATCGGCTCGGTACTACTGGAAAACACCGGCGGATTCAACCTCATAAAACGGGCTAAGTTGTCAACTGAATGTGGTGGCGGTGGGTTGTTGTTGTTGTTGTGGCCTTGGTTCTAGACTAGTAGCTGCATCAAGGCATTTTGCTGTTGGATCAACTAAGTGAGCTCCGGTGGGAAGACAAATCCGGGGTCATGTCTCGGAGGCATCTGATAGGTTTAGAGGGGTGAGAATAGAATATAGTGAGGTCTAAGGAGAAAATCACAACCCATATGCACATGAGGCAAACACATTCATTTCACACCACTCAATTCAAACAAGAGCATACAAACGATCTAATCTATCGTTACAAAATACTCGGACTATTACTATATACATGGGGAAATACTATTGATAATTTGGTGGTCGACTAGAAATTGTGATCGGTGGAAGATTCCATGATATCAGCTCCAGCTTTGTCTTCGTAATCATCATTGCTATTGGGGTCGGAATCGGTGTCGTCGATGATGATGTAGTCTTCAGGATGGTTGTCCTCCTCTGGCGCGGGATCTCCTAGGAATATTCTAGCTTCTTCTTCAGGTCTTCATTCTTCTCCAGTAGTACTGCAATTTCTTCTTCATATCTATAGCATGTAGACTTGAGTTCCTCTTCTAGCTCCATGTTCCTGGTCATCACTTTCTTCATGTCTATCATGCTGGCGCACATCTGGTTCTCCTAACGACAAATGTGTTGGTTTAACTCCTGGATATAGGCTGCAATGGATGTATCCCTCCTGGTGCAAATCATCTCACATTGCCCATCTCGGTGTCCACATATCTGGTAGATGGTGTCCTTAAGATCCTTGTGATATACCTCGCCGATGCGTCCCATGGTGATGTGGGCTGCCATGCTCTTTCCTAGACTCCAGGTTGGTGCATCAAAGGAAAACTCTATGGGCTCAGTAATTGGCATGAACGTCCTTCTTGGAACATGAACTCGAATCATCCAACGCTCTTCTTCAGGTAGAGTGGCGGTGTAGGTCCTGGTGAAGCTTGGTATTCCGATGTTTAGGTACCTAATGGGTTCCTTCAAGTGTCGTCCAAAAGGTGTGTCTTCGTCCGGATGAGAAAACTTGTTCCTTGGGTCCGCCATCTATAGAGTAGAAATGGAGAAGAGTCAGAAATGAGTAGAGGAGAGTGTCCTATGGCTTATCTTAGTGGTCGCGTACTACAGTCAGCGTGTGCTCTGATACAATCTTGTAGCGATCCAACCTCAGACGGTCAAATCTCTGTGTATAAGTGCCATCCTTGGATCGGTAATGCTGACACACATAGTACTCAAGGATTTATAACAGAGTTCAATCACACACTTATTACATCGAATGTCTCAAAAGAGAACTTATTACAGTAATATGGTTGAATGCCATCTAAATAAGATAACAATGGAAGCTTCGAAGGTAAATGAGTCCATCAACTCCAACCACATAGCTGAGTGTATGACAACGACCTAGAGCACCATACTCTTCATCTAAAAACTCTGCAACATAATACGTTGCAGCCTGTGTAGGTCACACATGGAATATGCTGGCAAAATAACACTATAGAGCAATGAACAGAAAACAACTATCACTACATGCATATATGGCTGGTGGAGGCTCTATGGTTGTCATTTGGAGAAAGCTAGTTTTTCCCTACAACAAAGGAATATATTTTATTTAACTACAAAGTTTGTTGAAAACATTGAGAATGGTACCCCATCTCAATCCCAAATTAATAATCAATAACCCAACAAATTAATTAAGTAAAGTGATGAGATCAACATAATAATTCAGGCACCAGATACTCAAGATGTCCACAACCGGGGACACGGCTAATCATGATTAGTTTGTACACTCTTCAGAGGTTTGCGCACTTTTCACCACAAGACTCGATCTCCTCCGTTGAATTTCTCGCACTACATGGTGTTTGAGAAATGGATGACCGAGACATAGTCTTTCACAAGCGTAAGCTCGTTACGACGGGTAGGCAGTACCACCTACATCCCCTACATCTGCTAGTCTACCACTGTAAGAGGTCACACAACATACTCAACTATGCCAGCGCCCATAATGGCTTGTGGCTGTACACGGAAGTTTCCAGCATGAATAACATAATGATCCCTTTGAGCCTGGGTGGCAAACCATAGGATGATCACACGGATTCCCCGGGATCTCCTTGGACAACACTAGATTCCCCAGGTGCCCACAAACCAATCCACCCAGATGTGTATTAAAGTAGCCACCTTAAGTTAAATCTTAGTTAACAATAATCTCTCACATCTTTCATGAATTCTCTCAAACCAAACCACGTCTATGAGCATAGCATAGCAGTATAAGCATACGTAGAAAGTACCCAGGGTTTGATATAAGACATTAGGTGCTACCTCATCAACTACTTCCCAATACCCACATGTTATCAAACCTACTCATGCAATGTTTGAGGGTTGAAACTAATGCATAAAAATTGGGTAATAAAGGGGTATGATCAAAGTGTTACTTGCCTTGCTGACAATCTGAAAACCCTAGTGATTCGTAGTGGCACGCTTCGCACTTCGGAAACTCTATCGTGAACAAACAATAGCACACATAAGCACTCAAGCATAATATGCAAAGGTAAAACTCAATAGAAAAGATCTAAACTGAAAGTTCAATTGAAGAGCCTCGATTTGCAAAAAGAATCAATCGAATCGGAGCTATGAAACTCAAACTGCGATCAAAAGAAGTTCGAATTCAAATCTGCTTGAAACCAAATTTTAATTTTGTCAAAATCATGTTCAAGTTGATTATCTGGAAATAAGGGAACAAGACGAAGATTTTGGCGTTGGTTTCACTGGATTTGGACAAACGAGCAGAAAGTAGCGAGGGTTTGAAGATCAGGGACTAATCTGTGATAAAAGTATTTGCGGATAGGTCCCTGGCAGAAAAAATTCAAATAAAAAAAATCTAACGAACGAACGTTCGCTAACAGAACTAAACGAACGAATTCGTTCGTTAACAGAAACTAACCGATGAATGTTTGTTAATTAACAAGCTAAAATATAAAAAAACCGATCTAACCTAAACCGAAAAAATGAAAGAAAATTGAGCGGGTTTTTTTTGCGGTTTTTACCGGTTTTCGAAAAAAACGGCGGTGAGATTCGGCGCGGGTCCGCGCGAGGCGTCGCGAGGCATGGAAGTGGACGGCGAGAGGCGGCGAGCAGCGTGGCTCGGGGCGAAGAAGTTTTTTTAAAAAAATAATAAATTTCGCCTGAAAGAAAAATCCTAATAAAATATAAAAAAATCCTAAAAATACGAGAAACAATTTTCACCGTCCAAACCTAATATTTAGGACAAGATGAACATTTTTCTGGCCTAAAATGCAATTTGATTTTAAAATTTCTTCTCCAATATTCCTCTCTTATTGAAGAAGTCATTTAATCTTCTCTCTTTTATTTTATTATTGGAAATAATTGGAGAGAAAAAAATATTAAAATCAAATTGATCCTCTTTTCCAATTTGAGAAAAAAAATTCAAATATGAAAGTTTGTGAAATCCCCAACTCTCTCCTTGGGTCCTTGGGTTGCTTAAGATTTCTAGGTTCACAACCAAAATGCAAATAAAATATGATATGCATATGATGACCTATGTATAACATCCAAATTGAAAATTGGGATGTTACATCAAAACACACCATATAGCAGAAGATGGGTGTCGGGGGCGTGCCAGGTGTCCCACAAGGTAGGGAGTGCACCCAGGGGGGTAGGGCGCACCCTCCACCCTTGTGGATGGCAGGTGGACCCCCTCTGGTGCTTTCTTCGCCCAATATTTTTTATATATTCCAAAAATATTCTCCATGAAGTTCCAGGACTTTTGGAGTTGTGTAGAATAGGTCTCTAATATTTGCTCCTTTTCTAGTCCAGAATTCCAGTTGCCGGCATTCTCTCTCTTCATGTAAACCTTATAAAATAAGAGAGAAAAGGCGTAAGTATTGTGATATAATGTGTAATAACTTCCCATAATGCAATAAATATCAATATAAAACCATGATGCAAAATAGACATATAACTCCCCAACACTCAACTCTCTCTCATAGATTTGGCTCTAGTGGAAGTAGGATTTGAGTGGAAAGCAACTTGGAGAAGGCTAAAAATCAAGATTCAAATGGTAGGAATGGAATCTCTTGATCTCAACACATGAGTAGGTGGTTCTCTCTCAGAAAATGAATGGTGGAAGTGTAGTTATATTCTGATGGCTCTCTTACTAAGTAAGAGGTGGTGGAGGGGTATATATAACCTCCACACGAAATCCAACCGTTACACACATTTGACCCAACTCGGTGGCACGGATCAAAAATCTCGGTGGCACCAACCTATGTAAAATATATGAATGTTGGAGGCCTTGGTGGGACCAAATGGAAACATCTTGGAGTGACCGATGTGTAATGGTAGGGTAAAGCTCGCTTCGGTGGCACCGGTTGCATCATCCCGGTAAGACCGAGATAAATCAACAAGGCATAAGAAGGTTGGCAAGCCATCTCAGTGGCCCCGATTACAACACTCGATTAGACCGAAATAATTGCAACAGATGATAGAGAGTTGGCAAGGCCATCTCGATGGGACCGACATCCATATCAGTGGATCCGATTTGTTAGGGTTTGGTTGTGGTAGTGTCCAGATGAACTCGGTAGGTCAGGATAGGTAGGATCTGGTGGGACCGAGTTGGCTTGAAGGATTTTGGACATATTTGGATAGAGAAAGTGGCTGAGGGTTTTGGAGCAATATCACTAAGCACTTGAACAACTATATCATCATCAAAACCTCACCCCCTTTTAATAGTATTGGTTTTCTTATGGACTCAATGTGATCTTGGATCACTTAACCAAAAATGTAGAGTCTTGAGCTTTTGCCAATCCATGTCCTTAGCATTTTGAAGGTTCCACATCCTCTTGTCCTTGCCATATCACCGTTGGACTTATCTGAAATATTCTAGGTAAAACTACTAGTCCAACAATATGCATGTTGTCATTGATTAGAGAAACCACCAAGGGAGAAAATGTTCTTTCAATCTCCCCCTTTTTGGTAATTGATGACAACATACATCAAAGCTTCAAGTAAGGATGTGATGAGCAGATCATTAAAGCTTTGAAAGAACATGTAACATGCGTAAACTCCCCCTATAGGTGTGCAATCATGTTTATGATAAGAGTTGAAGACTGATACGTATCCGTCGTATCTACTTTTCCAAACAGTTTTGCCCCTGTTTTGGACTATAATTTGCATGATTTGAATGGAACTAACCCGGACTGACGTTGTTTTCATCAGAATTACCATGGTGTTATTTATGTGCAGAAGCAAAAGTTCTTGGAATGACCGGAAACTTCACGGAACGTCTTTTTGGAAATAATAAAAAATCCTTGCAAAAGATGAAGACTAGGGGGCCCACACCCTAGCCACGAGGGTGGGGGAGCGCCCCCTACCTCGTGGGCCCCCTGGAGCTCCTCCGACCTCAACTCCAACTCTATATATTTTCTTTTAGGGAGAAAAAAATCAAAGACAAGGATTCATCGCGTTTTACGATACGAAGCCGCCGCCAAGCTCTAAAACCTCTCGGGACGGTTGATCTGGAGTCTGTTCGGGGCTCCGGAGAGGGGAATACGTCGCCATCGTCATCATCAACCATCCTCCATCACCAATTCCATGATGCTCACCGCCGTGCGTAAGTAATTCCATCATAGGCTTGCTGGACGGTGATGGGTTGGATGAGATTTATCATGTAATCAAGTTAGTTTTATTAGGGTTTGATCCCTAGTATCCACTATGTTCTGAGATTGATGTTGCTGTGACTTTTCTATGCTTAATGCTTGTCACTAGGGCCCGAGTGCCATGATTTCAGATCTGAACCTATTATGTTTTCATCAATATATGAGTGTTCTTGATCCTATCTTGCAAGTCTATAGTCACCTACTATGTGTTATGATCCGGCAACCCCGAAGTGACAATAATCGGGACCACTCCCGGTGATGACCGTAGTTTGAGGAGTTCATGTATTCACTATGTGTTAATGCTTTGGTCCGGTACTCTATTAAAAGGAGGCCTAAATATCCCTTAGTTTCCATTAGGACCCCGCTGCCACGGGAGGGTAGGACAAAAGATGTCATGCAAGTTCTTTTCCATAATAACGTATGACTATATTCGGAATACATGCCTACATTGCATTGATGAATTGGAGCTAGTTCTGTGTCACCCTATGTTATGACTGTTACATGATGAACCGCATCCGGCGTAATTCTCTATCACCAATCCATTGCCTACGAGCTTTCCATATATTGTTCTTCTCTTATTTACTTTTCCGTTGCTATTGCTATCATCACTACAAAATACCAAAAACATTACTTTTGCTACCGTTATCACTACTATCATATTACTTTGCTACTAAACACTTTGCTGCGGATATTAAGTTTCCAGGTGTGGTTGAATTGACAACTCAGCTGCTAATACTTGAGAATATTCTTTGGCTCCCCTTGTGTCGAATCAATAAATTTGGGTTGAATACTCTACCCTCGAAAACTGTTGCGATCCCCTATACTTGTGGGTTATCAACACTATTTTCTGGCGCCGTTGC
The DNA here is from genome assembly GCF_002162155.2 of Triticum dicoccoides. NCBI lineage: Eukaryota > Viridiplantae > Streptophyta > Magnoliopsida > Poales > Poaceae > Triticum > Triticum dicoccoides. Next base: position 197,506,836 of record NC_041390.1, on the reverse strand, counting down.
CGAGGAGCATAGCTCTATTCTTTGAGTCACTTGGGATTTATATCTTCTTATCATTATGAAGAACTTGAAAAATCCAAAAACAAAGATTTATCCCTCAACTACGAGGGGAGGTAAGGAACTGCCATCTAGCTCTGCACTTGATTCACCTTCTGTTTTGAGTAAGCTTGCGACACCTAAACCTGCTTCTGCTATTCGTTCTGATATGTCGCATGTTATTGATGATGACACTTCTGCTATGCATGATACTTATGATGAAACTACTTCTATGCTTGATACTACTGTGCCACTTGGAGAATTTCTTGATGAACAACTTGCTAGGGTTAGAGAGAATGAAAATATTGAAACTGATAATATTGATGAAAGTGATGATGAAGACTCTCCCCCTAATAAATATGAATCGCATGTTATTCCTGAGGGTTATGTTTTAGAAAAAGAAGCTGCTTTAGCTATTTTAGCTTGCAGATAGATACGAGCTCAAGAGGTTATTAGCTAAATGGAGGCGGCAATCTCTTAATGCTAGAATGAAATCTGACCCTGCTTTTGCTACTTCACCTATCTGTGTTACTGATAAGGATTATGAATTCTTTGTTGATCCTGATATAATTACTTTGGTTGAATCTGATCCATTTCATGGCTATGAATCTGAAACTGTTGTGGCACATCTTACTAAATTAAATGATGTAGCTACCATGTTCACTAATGATGAGAGAACTCGTTACTTTAATATCCTTAAAATATTCCCGTTCTCATTAAAGGGTGATGCTAAGATATGGTTTAATTCTCTTGATCCTGGTTGTGTGCATAGTCCCCAGGATATGATTTATTACTTCTCTGCTAAATATTTCCCTGCTCATAAGAAACAAGCTGCTTTAAGGGATATATACAACCTTTGTGCAAATTGAAGAAGAGAGTCTCCCACAAGCTTGGGGGAGGCTTCTCAAGTTACTTAATGCTTTGCCTGATCATCCTCTCAAGAAAAATGAAATACTTGATATCTTTTATAATGGACTAACTGATGCTTCGAGAGATTACCTGGATAGTTGTGCTGGTTCTGTTTTCAGGGAAAGAACACCGGATGAAGCTGAAATTCTATTGAATAATATGTTGACAAATGAAAATAATTGGACACTTCCTGAGCCAGCTCCTGAGCCTATTCCTAAACCCACTCCGAAGAAAAGAGGTGTTCTATTTCTCAGTCCTGAAGATATGGAAGAGGCAAAGAAATCTATGAAAGAAAAAGGTATTAAAGTTGAAGATGTTAATAATTTACCTCCTATTGAAGAAATACACGGTCTTAATTTACCGCCTATTGAAGAAACATATGATCTTAATCCATTACCTATTGAATAAATTCATGGTCTTGATAACCCAACACAGGTAGTAAAGGTAAATTCTCTCTATAGATATGATAAAGCTGAAATCCCATTTACTAAGTTTGCTAGCCCATGCTTAGATGAGTTTGATAAATTTATGGCTAAGCAAGAAGACTTTAATGCTTATTTTGGTAGAGAATTAAAACGCAGTGCTGATATGCTTGAACACTTGGGTGATTATATGGCTAATGTCAAAGGTGAACTTAAACTTATTAATGAACATGCTTCTATGGTTACCACTCAAGTAGAACAAGTACTTAAGGCTCAAAATGATTTGCTCAATGAATTGAATAGTAAGAATAATGATTATGTTGTTAGAGTGGCTACTAGAACTGGTAGAATGACTCAGGAACCTCTACATCCTGAAGGCCACCCTAAGAGAATTGAGCAAGATTCTCAGAGAAATAATATAGATGCACCTAGTCCTTCAAGGAAGAAAAAGAAAAATGGTAGGACTTTGCATGCTTCTAGTGAACCTATTGCTGAAACACCTGAGAATCCAAATGATATTTCTATTTTTGATGCTGAAACACATTCTGGTAATGAACCTGAAACTAGTGATAATGTTAATGATAATATCCATGATGATGCTCAACCTAGTAATGATAATGATATAGAAATTGAACCTGCTGTTGATCTTGATAACCCACAATCAAAGAATCAACCATATAATAAGAAAGACTTTGTTGCTAGGAAACATGGTAAAGAAAGAGAACCATGGGTTCAGAAACCCATGCCTTTTCCTCCCAAACCATCCAAGAAAAAGGATGATGAGGATTTTGAGCGCTTTGCTGAAATGATTAGACCTATCTTTTTGCGTATGCGATTAACTGATATGCTCAAAATGAATCCTTATGCTAAGTACATGAAAGAAATTGTTACTAATAAAATAAAGATACCGGAAGGTGAAATTTCCACCATGCTTGCTAATTATACTTTTAAGGGTGGAATACCAAAGAAACTTGGAGATCCAGGAGTACCCACTATACCATGCTCCATTAAAATAAACTATGTTAAAACTACGCTATGTGATCTTGGAGCCGGTGTTAGTGTTATGCCTCTCTCTCTATATCGTAGACTTGATTTGAATAAGTTGACACCTACTGAAATATCTTTGCAAATGGCTGATAAATTAACTGCTATACATGTCGATATTTGTGAGGATGTGCCTGTTGTAGTTGCAAACGTTACTATTTTAACGGACTTTGTTATTCTTGATATTCCCGAGGACGATAGTATGTCTATTATTCTTGGAAGACCCTTTTTGAATACTGCAGGGGCTGCTATTGATTGCAACACAGGCAATGTCACTTTTCATGTTAATGGTAACGAGCATACGGTACACTTTCCGAGGAAACAACCTCAAGTTCATAGTATCAACTCTATTGGAAAAATTCCATCGGTTATATTTGGAGGTTTTGAATTTCCTCTTCCTACTGTCAAGAAGAAATATGATATTCTTATTATTGGGGATGTGCATATCCCCATTGAGGTAACATAGTGTTATTCGAAATTTCTCCGGTTCCATGTTATTCGGAATGAGTTTGTTAACAAGACCTGATCAACCTTGTTAGTGGATTCCTTTTGATGAGCATGAGATGGATGAAACTAGAAGGCACAACCTTCTGTACCCTCTTTCTACTTTCTGTTATTTATATTAAATAAAATAAAAATAAGTATTTTCTGTCTGTTATCTGATTTATCCGTGCAATATAAAAATACCCCAAAATAAAAGTTCTCCAAATACCCTAAAATTTAAATATGATTTTTTGGAATATTTGAGAATATTTGGCACTGAGAACACAACAGGGGGGCTTCCACCTGGCCACGAGGGTGGAGGGCGCGCCCTACCCCCCTGGGCGTGCCCCCCTACCTCGTGGGCCTACGGTGGCCCTCCTCCACTCATTCATGCACCCACACACTCATTCTTCCTCCCACAAACACGATTATCCAGTTCAAGCCTGAGTCCAAGCTCATTTTGCTGCCATTTTCGATCTCCTTGCTCAAAGCACCTCTCACAAAACTGCTTGGGGGGATTGTTCCTTGGTATGTGACTCCTCCATTGGTCCAATTAGTTTTCGTTCTAGTGCTTTATTCATTGCAAATTTGTGCTGCCTAGGTGACCCTGTTCTTGAGATTGCATGTCAAATTTATATGGTTCCAAGTAGTTTTGATGCATGATATAGGCTCTAGGCACTTGTATGAGTAGTTGCTACCAATATTGTTGAGTTTGGTTCACTTTTATTTGAAGTTACTAAAAATTTCAGAAATTTTTCAGAGGAAGAAATATGTTTAGGAAAATGTACCAAGGTGGCTCTTCAAGGAAACAAGAGCCCAGTCTTGCAATGCGTGATGCTGATGATGAGCCACCAAGGGATGCTCCAGTGCGGCCCTATGAATGGCCTTCAGAGGACTTCATGGATCGAGCAGGAATCAAGGAAGAATTTAACGCATATTTGTGTAACGCTGATCTTGTGAGCTTCGAGGTAGAAAAATGCCGTCAGTACCACTATCTCACAAGTTCCTTTGTGAGAAGGTTTGAATTTTCAGCTTCACGTAATTCTCCAACTGTCCTGTTTGATCTTTATGAAAAATCTTAAACAATGGACTTAGAGGATTTTACCACTGCTTGCAAACTTCCGCAATGGGGTAGTGCTAGTGAACCCCGCAAATCTGAATTTAGAAATTTTCTTGCTAGCATAACTGTGGGGGAATCTAGAGATATAGCACAAGCTACCATAGGGAGCATTCATTTTCCTGCTATACATTATTTTGCTCTCTTCGTAGGTAGGTGCATAAATGGTAAAGATGAAGCATGTCATATGTGTGTTCCTGACCTCAGTATTCTTAGGAGTGCTGTGTTAGGAGACAAATCTTATAATTTGGGAGCCATTGTTGCACGTAGGTTGCATAATAATAGATTTAATCGAGATTTCTTTGGTGGAATTTATGCAGCCCGCTTAGCTGATTTTCTTGGTGTAACCATACGTAATGATGATATTGAATTGCCTCCTGCTTACCTAGACTTTAATGCTATGGTTCACCACCAGTTTGTTGAGAGGAATGAATCACCTCTCCAGTATCGCTTAATCTTTACCAAATGCCGTGATGTCCGTATTACTCTGCCTGCTCCTGCCTTCTTTGATTATCAGGCAAAAGGAAGATATGTTATTACCAGAGAGGAGGCAGATGAGAACGAGAGGAGGGCGGAGGCCGCTTGTCGCCACGCTGCAACTCAGGAGGCGATAACCGCTGCATCTCAATACGACCCCAACTATTATTATGGATATCCGCCAGGCCAGCCGTGGCCATAGACCAACTTAGGCCAAAAGCCTAAGCTTGGGGGAGTACGTATTTCCCACCGACATTACATTTATGTTCACACACTCATTGCTAGATGTCGGTGCTCATACTTTTTCATTGGAATATCCATGCTAGTTTATTTCCTTTTTTATGCTTTCTTCTTGTGTGTTTAATAAACCTTAAGAAAAAAAATTAGTTGTAGCTTTTAGCTAGTTTTAATTTCCATGCTTGTAGAAGTAATTAAAAAGAAAACCCAAAAAGATTTCATGTTCTTCTTTTGCTTGTTGGGAGCTTTCCCATGTAAATAGTTTTATTTCTTTTCTTTTCTTTGGGGGTCGATAGGAGAAGACCATGATTAAATTGTTGAAGTGGCTCTTATATGCATTATTGTTGATCTGACAAAAGAGCCCATATTGCCTTGTCTTCTCCTGTTTAGTGAATGCTTGCAGATTCCAGCTTAGTCCAATGCACGTGCACTATTATTATTATCCACATCGTTCGGTCGTGCAAGTGAAAGGCAATTATGATGATATATGATGGACTGACTGAGATGAGGAAAGCTGGTATGAACTCGACCTCTCTTGTTTTTGTAAATATGATTAGTTCATCATTCCTGATTCAGCCTATTATGGATAAACATGTTTGCAATGACAACTAGAGATCATAGTTTCTTGTGCCATGCTTGATTAGCTAGGAGCTTATAATGGTTTACCTTGCGTGCCAACATGCTATTAAAATGGTTGTGATGTGGTATGATAGGGTGGTATCCTCCTCTAAATGATTTAGGTGACTTGACTTGGCGCATGTTCACGCATGTAGTTGAAACAAAATCAACATAGACTTCATGATATTTATGTTCATGGTGGATTATATCCTACTCATGCTTGCATTCGATGTTGATTAATTTTAATGGATGTTCATGAATGTTGTCACTCTCTAGCTGGTCGCTTCCCAGTCTTTTTCTAGCCTTCACCTGTACTAAGAGGGAATACTGCTTGTGCATCCAACTCCATAAACCCCAAAGTTATTCCATATGAGTCCACCATACCTACCTATATACGGTATCTACCTGCCGTTCCAAGTAAATTTGTATGTGCCAAACACTAAACCTTCAAATAAATATCCTGTTTTGTATGCTCGAATAGCTCATGTATCAACTAGGATTGTCCGTATCTTCCATGTTAGGCGGGTTATTCTCAAGAGGAGTGGACTCCGCTCCTCACTCACGAGAAAATGGCTGGTCACCGGGATGCCCAGTCCCATGTTTTATGCAAATCAAATCAAAATAATTGCAAACAAAACTCCCCCTGGGACTCTTGTTAGTTGGAGGCACTCATCGTTTCGAGCAAGCCATGGATTGATGCTTGTTGGTGGAGGGGGAGTATAAACTTTACCATTCTGTTTGGGAACCGCCTATAATGTGTGTAGCATGGAAGATATCGCCATCTCTTGGTTGTTATGTTGACAATGAAAGTATACCGCTCAAAATATTATTCACCTCTATTTCAAAACCGAGCTCTAGCACCTCTACAAATCCCTGCTTCCCTCTGCGAAGGGCCTATCTATTTACTTTCATGTTGAGTCATCATCCTCTTATTAAAAAGCACCAGTTGGAGAGCACCACTGTCATTTGCATTCATTACTGTTAGTTTACATTGAGTATGACTTGACTGGATCTCTTTTACCATGAATTACAATGTCTAGTCAGTCCTTGATCTTTAAAGGTGCTCTGCATTTATGTTTTGCGGTTTCAGAAAGGGCTAGCGAGATACCATCTTGTTATATCATATTATGATTGTATTGAGAATGTGTTGTCATCTGAGATTTATTATTATTGCTCGCTAGTTGATTATGCCATTGATATGAGTAAACATGAGACCTAAGCATTATTGTGAATATGGTTAGTTCATAATCTTTGCTGAAAACTTGAATGCTAGCTTTACTTATTTACAAAAACAAGAGCAAACAGAGTTTCTAAAAGTTTTTCTTTATCACTTTCAATTTGTCAACTGAATTGCTTGAGGACAAGCAAAGATTAAGCTTGGGGGAGTTGATACGTCTCCGTTGTATCTACTTTTCCAAACACTTTTGCCCTTGTTTTGCACTCTAACTTGCATGATTTGAATGGAACTAACCCGGACTGACGATGTTTTCAGTAGAATTACCATGGTGTTATTTATGTGCAGAAACAAAAGTTCTTGGAATGACCTGAAACTTCACGGAACGTCTTTTTGGAAGTAATAAAAAAATCCTTACAAAAGATGAAGACCAGGGGGCCCACACCCTAGCCACGAGGGTGGGGGCGCGCCTGCCCCCCTGGGCGTGCCCCCCTACCTTGTGGGCCCCCTGGAGCTCCTCCGACCTCAACTCCAACTCTATATATTTGCTTTCGAGGAGAAAAAATCAAAGAGAAGGATTCATCGCGTTTTATGATACGGAGCCGCCGCCAAGCCCTAAAACCTCTCGGGAGGGCTGATCTGGAGTCCATTCGGGGCTCCGGAGAGGGGAATCCGTCGCCATCGTCATCATCAACCATCCTCCATCACCAATTTCATGATGCTCACCGCCGTGCGTGAGTAGTTCCATCGTAGGCTTGCTGGACGGTGATGGTTTGGATGAGATTTATCATGTAATCGAGTTAGTTTTGTTAGGGTTTGATCCCTAGTATCCACTATGTTCTGAGATTGATGTTGCTATGACTTTGCTATGCTTAATGCTTGTCACTAGGGACCCAGTGCCATGATTTCAGATCTAACCTATTATGTTTTCATCAATATATGAGTGTTCTTGATCCTATCTTGCAAGTCTATAGTCACCTACCATGTGTTATGATCCGGCAACTCCAAAGTGACAATAATCGGGACCACTCCTGGTGATGACCGTAGTTTGAGGAGTTCATGTATTCACTATGTGTTAATGCCTTGGTTTGGTACTCTATTAAAAGGAGGCCTTAATATCCCTTAGTTTCCATTAGGACCCCGCTGCCACGGGAGGGTAGGACAAAAGATGTCATGCAAGTTCTTTTCCATAAGCATGTATGACTATATTCGGAATACATGCCTACATTACATTGACGAATTGGAGCTAGTTCCGTGTCACCCTATGTTATGACTGTTACATGATGAACCGCATCCGGCGTAATTCTCTATCACCGATCCATTGCCTACGAGCTTTCCATATATTGTTCTTCTCTTATTTACTTTTTCGTTGCTATTGTTATCATCACTACAAAATACCAAAAACATTACTTTTGCTACTGTTACCCTTTGCTACCGTTATCACTACTATCATATTACTTTGCTACTAAACACTTTGCTGCAGATATTAAGTTTCCAGGTGTGGTTGAATTGACAACTCAGCTGCTAATACTTTAGAATATTCTTTGGCTCCCCTTGTGTCGAATCAATAAATTTGGGTTGAATACTCTACACTCAAAAACTGTTGTGATCCCCTATACTTGTGGGTTATCAAAGACATGTTTATGCACAACATGATAGAATGAGTAATGACTTACATGTATCTTGGCTATATGCATCAGAGCAACAATGATGAGAAATGTACCTTCATGTTTATGATTCCCTATTGCAAATAGTATGTGCAAAAAACAGGAGATCGTCATGTACATGAGTGAGATGCATATACTTACATTGTGGCCCTTGAATTAGTTCTTGAAGAAATGATCTTGAGAAAACAATGTTAGACAACACAAGGAAATTTCAACAAGAGAGAAGCCATAGGATCCACAAGAGTACCAAGACTAGGATGACATGTGTTAGATAAGTACCACTAGGTGAGTACTCCTTTAGATATAGACATGTCCCCAAAAAAGACTTGCAATAGAATTCCAACATTTTTTCTCCCCTAAGGTTGAACTTCCTCTCCCCTTGAATCTAGCATAGGATAATGGGAGTAGGTAGGGTGAGACAAAATCAGAGCAAACTAACTCAGGACAAAGATAAACTAACAACATACCTCTCCCCTCTTAGAGACATTTAAATTTTCTCTCATCTTATGATAATGCATCTCTCTCTCTCTCTTCCATTCTTAGAAGAGGTTTGTGAATAAGCTTTGATGTGCATCTCTCTCCCCCTATGATATCAATTTCCAAGAAGGCTAAGCTTCAAGGTTGTGGGTCAAGTGAGTATGATCATGGAGAAGCACAACTAGGCATAGTGTAGCTTTGTATGTAGACATAGGAAAACAAAACATTGAGTGAAGCTGGAAGGAAAGAATAAGTAGATTTTGCAAAAAAATCTCAAGAGTGAAATCGGTGACTCTGATTGATTTCGATCGGTGACTCCGAGATTGAGGAATCACACATAGAGCGCATCGGTGGAACCAAATTAGTCCTTTTCAGTGGAACCAATGAACTGCATGCAGGGTTTAATTGCACTTCTATGTGGCCGATGGGTTCAGATCGGAGGGACCGAGTTTAGCGCAGAAGGAAATTTTGGTCAACCCAACTCACTTGAAATAGAGTTCTCACAAAGATTTTCAGGGAATTCGAATAGGATTTGCAATGAATTTACCGGAGTCTAACTAAAAACACAAGAAAATAAAGAGAAGAAATCTAGATGATTTTTTATTTAATTTAAAAGGGGAAAGCACTCTAGCAAAAGAAATGCAACTAAGGAAAGGAAACACTAGAGAACTTCATCTAGAGGGGGTCGGCGACAAAGTCACCTATGTTAGAGTATATTGACTTAGGAGTCAAGTGAGATCACTTGATCATAGTTCATACTCATCGTTAAGCTCAAAATGGATTTACCATTTTTCATTTAAGCGTTTCAATGTATTCACATCTTATTGAGTTGCTTTGACTCATGACTTGGAGCAAAGCTTCTCTAAGATGTGAGGACATACCTTGGGGTTGTTGTCGAACTTGATCATGTAGTTGAACATGTAGTGGATGCTCATATGAATTGAGTTGGGAGCATCTCTTATCTATTTGAAGCTCATCTTCCTACATGGGTTAGTCTTGCAAGGAATGGCATCCACTTATCCAAATTGACAAGAGTGAAATTTATCATAAAGAAGTTGTCAAATGATATATTAAGTGTGTTCACTACAAAAAAAAATACACATCCATGACATTTTGGGCCGAACGAATTTTTTTTGTCATACTTATGAAACTTCTATGACCATAATTGTGACAAAACCTGGTATCATCATAGATGTGGTGGGATCCTACTTCTATGACAAAAAAATCATGACAGAAAATGGGATTTTCGTCCTGGGTGGGCCGGAGACGCAGCTGCATGACATTCTTTGGGCCGTCCATGACAGGAAAAATCATGGTAGAAGCTAGGGCGAAGAAAATATCGGGGAGTTCCCGGTTACGGTGGGTGGTTGGGGACTAAGAGATGTGTGTTTCTCTCGTACGTATGCACATGTATGCGAGGCATTGGGATCTAACTGAACCCGAGAGAGGCGTTGGGCTCTAACTGAACCCGAGCGATTGCACTGCAGGCTACGCATTACTAAACCCAAGCGATCGATCGATCCCTTGCTGTTAACTGAACACGAGTGATTCCTTCGCTACTCCTGCTAACTGAAGCCGATCGATGTTGCCTCTGGATGAACAGTGAGGGTTGTTGGGGGGTTTGGATGAACAGTTCTCAGTGGGGGGTTGGATGAACAGGACCCCATGGTAGTAGAGGCCGTTGCCGCTGGATGAACAGTACCCCGATCGATCGAGCCGGTGGATGAACAGGACCCCGTGGAGGGCTAGATGAACAGGACCCCATGGAGGGCTAGTTGAACAGTAGCCGGTGGAGGGCTGGTTGAACAGTAGCCGGTGGAGGGCTGGATGAACAGTAGCCCGTCGAGGGGTGGTTGAACAGGACCCCGTGGAGAGGGCTGGTTGAAAAGTAGTCGGTGGAGGCTGGATGAACAGGAGCCCGTGGATGAACAGGAGCCTGTGGAGGCTGGAGGAGGTCGACGGTAGATGAACTGTAGCCCGTGGAGGTTGGAGGAGGTCGACGGTGGAGATGAACAGTATCTCGTGGACTCCCGTTTTGCGGTACGCCACACCCCTCCCAATGAACAGGAGCCCCGTTTCGACCGTAGGAGGTCCGTTTCGTCCATTTTGCGGTATGCCACACCCCTCCCGATCAACAGGACCCCCGTTTCGACCGTAGGAGGTCCGTTTCGTCCGTTTTGCGGTACGCCACACCCCTCCCGATCAACAGGACCCCCGTTTCGACCGTAGGAGGTCTGTTTCCTCCGTTTTGCGGTACGCCACACCCCTCCCGATCAACAGGACCCCGTTCCGAACGTAGGAGGTCTATTTCCTCCATTTTGCGGTACACCAGGCCTTGTTTCCATCGCATGTTCCGTCCAAGCCCTCCCGATGAACACGGCCATGCATCTCGTTTCGACCCAGCCGGTTGGCTCCCACGCGTTCCATTGCCTCCCGATGAACACGACGCATTCTGTTGCCTCCCCATGAACACGACGCATTCCGTTGCCTCCCCATGAACACGACGACGACGCTATTCCTCCGTTCCGACCCAGCCATGTACACGAGCCCTGGCCGTACGTATGCACGAGTAGGCGTTCGAGACCCCGCCCGTATGTACACATACGTGGCCGTATTTTCTTTCTTGCACCCTAGCCGTTGTATGTACGTGTACATGCTACGTGCGTGCCTCTACTACGACACTTACACGCCTCTACATCGACCAGTATATATGTACGTACACGTTCGCGACCAGAATGACAATGCTACGTACTCTTCGACCAGGTGAGTCCCGACTGTCAGGCACTTCCTTGCGTGCGAAGATGTAGCTGGTGGGTCCCGGCAGTTGGGGGGAAACGTTTTTTCGCGAAATACGATGGCCCGTCTGGTGGGTCCCCACTGTCAGGTGGAGGAATCAATATTTTGCACGTAATAAGGAGGCACTTCCTTGCTGCGGCCATGGACCTAGCTGTCAGCCTCTCCACGTACAATCCACGTCCGATGGAAGCCGTTCCTTGACCACGTTGACCACGTCGTGCCGAGAGCACCGGGGCGGTGGACGACGGCGAGGCCTAGGAAGGGGACGACACGGAGCCGGGGAAGACGCGGCAGTGGATGCCCACGCGTAGAGGAGTACGAGGGTTCACTGGTTCGCTGTGGTGTGAGGCTGTCGTCGCCGCAGAATAACAGGGGGTGTGGGTGAGTAGAGGGATGGCCTGGCCAGCGGTGGGAGTATTAGGGGGTGGTGAGGCCTCCGCCGCATCGCAGCTAGCCACGGGAGGCAGGAGAATGAGGCATGACCGGTGCTGGTTTGGGCGGCTGGAGCAAGAAGACCAGAGGTTGAAGAAGCACTACGGCCGTTGGATGGACATCGTACGGTCACTAGAGATAGAATCGTGCATATTGACTAAGTTGACAAAGCCCTCCATCCCCGTCAACTTAGTAGGCCCACAAGTCAGCCTGCCACTATACTGGGTCCCAGCGAACAGGGGGTATTCTTTTTTTTGTGCGTAATAAGGAGGCACTTCCTTGCGTGTGAAGATATAGCTAGTGGGTCTGAGCTGTCAGCGGCGGTAACGTTTTTTCACGAAATATAGAGGCCCTTTCGGTGGGTCCCTGATGTCAGGTGGAGGAATCATTATTTTGCGCGTAATAAGGAGGCATTTCCTTGCGTGCAGCCGTGGACCCAGTTGTCGGCCTCTCCACGTACAGTCCACTTCAGATGCATGTCGGTCGTTGACCACGTTGACCAAGCCGTGCCGAGAGCACCAGGGCAGTGGACGACGGCGAGGCCTAGGAAGGGAACGACACGGAGGCAGGGAAGACTCGGCAGTTGTTTCCCACGCGGAGGGGAGTACGACTGTATGAGGGTTTACTGGTTCGTCTGCCGTCGTCGGAGAATAATAGCAGGTGTGGGTGAGTAGAGGGATGGCTAGGCCAGCGATGGGAGTACGTTGGGGCGGTGAGGCCTGCGAGGCAGCAGAGCCGGCCACAGGGAGGAGGGAGCAGGCAATCCCGCCGCGCTTGTTTGAGTGGCTGGAGCAGGAAGAGCAGAGATTGAAGAAGCACGGTGGCCGTTAGATGGCCATCCAACAGTCACTGCTTGTGCGTCAACCTTTTTTTTAGGAAAGCCTCATATCTGTGGAAAACAGCATACAGCCCATCTGCCATCATTTCTAATAATTTACAACCCATTTGCTAATTACTAAGGTTGTCCATATTCTTTTTGTTAGCATTACAGCCCATATTGTGGTCACGGTTAAAAAATTATACGAAATTTTGCATATTTCGGTGCGGTCCGAACTGTTTTTAATCCCGAAATTTCGACTCACATTCAAACTGATTTTAAAAATAAATGTATATCAATATAAAATCCAACAAATTCTCCACGCATAAAAATTAATGTAATTTAAAATCTTGAAATGAAAAAAAAAGATATTTGAAACTAATTGCCGGTTTGATGTGTTTTAAAAATGTACAGCCCATTTCTCATTACTGATGGGCCATTTTCTCGGCCAGCCGAATGAAAGCTCTCCTCGTCTTGAAACATTTGCAGCCCAACAGGCCTGACAAAGCGACTTACTTGGCAAATCACAAAAAAACTGCGATGTGGCCATGGACCCAGCCGTCAGCCTCTCCATGTACAGTACTCTTCCGATGGAATGTCATTGACCACGTTGACCATGCCGCACCGAGAGTATCAAGGCGGTGGACGACGGCGAGACCTAGGAAGGGGACGACACGGATCCGGGGAAGACGCGGCAGTGGATGCCCACGCAGAGAGGGGTACGAGGGTTAACTGGTTCGGCTGCGGTGTGAGGCTGCCATCACCGCAGGGCCTGGCTAGCGGTGGAAGTAGTAGGGGGCGATGAGGCCTCAATGGCAGCACAGCCGGCCACTGGAGGCAGGAGCAGGCGGTCTCCCCGGTGCTGGTTTGGGCGGTTGGTGCAAGAAGAGCAGCGATTGAAGAAGCAGCCGGACCGTTCGATTCAAATCCAACGGTTACTGCTGCTAGAATCGTTTGTTGACTAAGTTGACAAGCCCTGCGTACGCGTCAACTTAGTAGGCCCACAGGTCAGCCTCCCAACCGGTGCGCCCTAGATGTCAGTGGGAGGAATCATTTTTCGCATAATAAGGTGGCAGTTGATTGCGTGCGGCCAGTCCAGCGGAGGGAGTAGGGTGGGACGGGGAAGCCTATGCGGCATCACAGCGGGCCACAAGAAGAGGGAGCAGGCAGTCCCGCCGGTGCTAGTTTAGGCGGCTGGAGCAGGAAGGTCAGAGATTGAAGAAGCATGTCGGCCGTTGGATGGACATCCAACAGTCATTGTTGCTAGAATCATGTGTTCACTGACAAAGCCTTGCGTAAACAAGTCAGCCTCGAAATTTGTGGTGTGTACAACCCATTTGCTATTATTTTTATAATTTTTACTCATTTTCTAATTCATATGGAATTTATTGCAGCCCGTTTTCCATTTTTAGAATTGCTGGCCATTTTCTAGTCAGTACCGGGGTCAAAAAATTAACTAAATATGTGGGAAATTTTCAGAATTCGCATTTTTTGCTTGGGAACGAAATATTCTTAATCCAAAAATTAATAGCCATACTAAAACAAATTTAAAAATAAATTAGTACTATGTCATGTTAAATCCAATGAAATACGTATAAGATATCAGTGAAGAACAAAAACAAAAAAAAGAAACTTATATCCCATTTGCTATAAAAAATTTGAAATTTTCAACCCCTTTTGATATTACTTTTAACAGACATTGACCATACTCTTAAGCCAGGCCGGAATGCATCCCTCCTCGTCTTGAAAGATTTGCAGCCCAGTAATTCGGAGAAAACAAATAGGCCTAGCTTGGGTATTCTTCAAAAAGAAATACTGGGCTACCTATTTTCCCAAAGAACTGGTGCATGAGCATTTAGCTTTATTTATTTACTTATTTATGTTTAGGGGACCATGAGCATTTACCTGGGCCAGATTCATGTGAGAGCCTCCCTTCCAGTTAATTATGGGCTTCTCTATTGGGCCTTCATCAGTGGGCTGCATGTTATCAACAAGTGGAAAATGTGTTCCGTACGAAAAATAGTATGCGCTACGTACGGTACAGGGCACTAAAGGATCGAATCGTGCAACGACATCCAAAACATTGCGTTTGTCGTTCTAACAACATATTTATTCAACCAACAGACGAAATATACTACTGATTGTACATTGAAAACAGCAGCAGCAACCAGGGCTGGGGGTGCAACAGAAGCAGTAAGCAGGCCAGAAGTGTGAAGACACAACTCTCTCTTCCAAACCAAACATCAGCCATCATTACAAAAGGGCTATCAAAAAAGAACAAGTGTATGCCTCAAACTAAATAAAGATCCTACTACACCAAGTGTACGCATCTAACTAACTGGCTCAGTTAGACGTTACTATTTATTAAGCTGTGGAGATTGGTTGGCGGCTTGAACCAGATGGGTGCCTGATGGGGGAAACTCCAGCCAGCAGGTCGAAGTCTGATACTTGCGACCCTCTCTCCTACTTTGGGCTGCAGAGCGTGGCGGCACATATCAGGGTATGGTGCATGCAGAGACGCATGGTACGCTGTGTACACACAGTTTTGCCTGATGAACGAAACCGCGCTGCCATCATGATCCTTGCCGTCGGTTATCTCCTGGTTAATCGGATAATTCAGTCCGACAAACAGAGAGCATGTACCAAGGCTACTTACCAGCCTCCAGTCAAAAATTCCTGAAGGCCCAGAGAAGCTGGGATCCTGCTCAAAGACCTTACAGTGACTGTGATTGTATTCCGCAAAACAACACGTCTGGTACGTGCAAACGATCATCAGTCTTTCGCCGTCGTCTGATCGAGCCAGGAACCACCTGCAACTACCATGCCGCTTTTCTTTGAAAGGTTCTGGGATTAGGAACGGTAGGGACATCAGGCGGCCTACAACATCATATCAAGTTGGAGTCAAATAAAAAAGGGCTCTTGATTTAGTCAATCTTAAGAACAGCATGTTATGATCATGAATATTTTTTCAGCAAATGTTGACAGTAATATAAGCAAGCCATCATGATCTCATAGGAAAGTAACATATTGCTGTAATAGCCGTTTGTAGCGATGACTGGAGTAGGCCAGCAATACGTCCAGCCATAGAAGGAGTCGACGGCGTAAATGAAGCCCTTGTGTTCAATGGCATCAGAGAACCATGGAGGACGTATGATCCTGTGATGGACGTGCAAATTTATCCACTTACCGCAGTGACCTATCAGATAGGCGAGACCGCGGCTGAAGAACGCAATTAGCCCGAAGTCTTTATAATTCACAGATCTTGTGGGCACTTGGCAGATTCCAACCTTCAGCAAATCAAACTTGGTATCATGTTGGCTAATGTAAGATTCCGAGTATTCTGGGCCGCGGTGCCAAAGCAGTGCGGTGTCAATCGCCGGGTGTAGACCTCCACGAGCATCCAGCTGCTGCGACCGTCGACGAGCACCATCCTAGACGTGTTCATGTCGACCCAGTACATACCGTTAATGTAGTTGAGGCTGACGGGGATCGGATCGCAGTCAAGGGGGTTGATGCTCGCCACCCTACGATCGTTATGCTGCGTGACACGCTGTTTCTGAAGATCAGGCGGCATCAGCAAGCAAGGAGCTGGCTTAAAAAGCTCCGGCCTGAGGGCTTTGAGTAAACGGTACAGCCCCGACGAGCATGCGGCGAGCGGCATGGTACTAAGATTGTACACACGTGAAACAATGAGCTTGATTACCTCCGTGGGGAGTGAATTCCAGCCACTCTTTCGGCGGACGCTGCTCGGTTCTGCCATTATTAGTGCTTGGGTTTCGGACGAGGGGTGGAGGCGCCTTAGTGGGGATGGAAGATTGGACGAGATTATGTGCGGACAAAGATGGAGAAGCGAATATGTGCTACGGGAAGTGGACAGGTGATGATGACTATAGCACGCCGCTTGACTTACGAGACACATACCAGCAGCGTAGGGTCATGTCGATGCCAGACAACTTGCTTGAGTGATCACAGTACTGGTACTCCCTACAGTGTTATGCCCTAACTTGCTTGAGTAGAGTAGTAGAGTAGGACTCTGCTCTACTACTAGCACCGGAGGAGTAGTATATTCTAATCTAAAATAGTTACAAACTTCAATGCCCGAGCGTGGAACGACTACGAACCGTGATCAAAGACCGTGTCTACGTGGTGTTTGGACATGGGCGACAACCTCAACGCCAAAGGTGCTGCTCCCGTTGCACTGTATGTGTTTCTGTCCTTCCTATTCGAAATTGCTCAATATAATCCGCTGTCTAAGCATGTGGAGACTTCCATGCAGGATCTTGCTCTATTGGAGTATCGTGCATGAATAAAAGTGTATCCGTTTATGGTTTAGTCTAGAATCTTCCATGTATGAATTTTTACTACAGTACTGGTGAAAGACTTACGATGAACCATTTCTTACATCTCCTCTACCCGCTTGCAAGTCATCCTGATTTAATCCCTCCGTCTAGGTGTATAAGGGCATGGTTAATATTACTTAATAGTATAGCCAACTGTTGAATATAAGAAAGTGCCATGTCATCTGTAGCCAACATGTATACAATCGATACTCAAAAACTAATTCTTAAAGATCATTTCTTGCAAAGCACAATAAGTGTTATTTCTTCACAAGTTTTGGATGTAGGTTGAACAGTTGAATGCTTTTGTTTGCAAAAGATACCTTTTATCTATTTCACCCGGATGTTTGTGAGCTCTAGAGATGAAATAATATTCGAAGAAACCTATCGATACCCGTTACACATGAGATGACCCCCACATCCTTTGTCAAAATAAACAACTCCCCGATCAATGCATTTCACTCTTTGGTGCAACGCACGGGCACCTTACTACTATAGATTAGTACGACCAAAAATTGAACTAACATTATATATAGTACGATAAATGCTGATGCGTGTCACCTAAAATTATATCATTCAAAACTATGTTCAAATACGAATCCAACGATATAGTTTTTGTTGACATGCACTAACATTTTGTCAGTTAAATCTTCAGTCAAATTCAATGGGGGACTAATAAACCACGACCGATGTAGTACAAGTGTAGAGGGCGGCGCTGCACGGGAGTCTCACCTCTCACCCCGCTCGTGGCGCGGCAGTAAAGCCGTCATATCACAAAACCCAACCACTCCCAGTAATAAGTGGCCTGGTAAAATAACCGGACAAGCAACCATCACATCCCTCCGTCTTTTTTGCATTTCATCTCTCTGCATTTACTTTCTCCGGTTCATCTCGCACACTCGATCCCTAGCTACTACTCCTAGGGCCAGTTCTTTTGGCGGCTTCCCCAGCTTTTCCCACAAGACTAGTCACAGTGGAGAGTACTACTCATTTATTTGGGCTTCTAAACTACTACTCCGTCCTGGTTTATTCCTCACCATTGTAATTTGTGCTAAATTTTGACCAAAGATTTAACTGGTTTATTCCTCACCATTGTAATCCCTCCTTCTAGGTGTGTAAGTCATCTTACGAAAACCAAATAATCCCAAAACACTTAGGCGCGGTGCATTAACTTCTACCTCGTTTCTTGTTTCTTGACATATCAACCAATAAGAGATAAAGAGTGTGCGTACTTTTAATGACTTGAGATATCAAACACGACATGCAGTGGTTAGTTCACTGCATGCAACACTATTAATTAGCAAATAAATATTAACATTTCTCATTTTCTCCTCCTCCTTGGTCACGGTGCACAGCCTAAGATGACCTACTCACCTAGACGGATGGAGTAGTGCATGTGACATGCACTAACATTTCATTAGTTAAATTTATGATCAAAATTTGACACAGATTACAATGGGGACCAATAAACCAGGACGGAGGTTGTAGTTATGGGATTACTAATCTAGAAGCCTAAAAGAACTGGGCCCTGGTACTCCTACTAGTAGTAGTACTCAAGTTGGAATTCCAATTGCACGGCACAACTTGTTAGGCAAAAAATTCGATACGGGGTGTAGGAAGCGGTTTGGGAATTTGCATGCCTTTCCAACCAGTGAGATACTCCGTACAAAGTACGACAGAGAAATGACCATAGAGAAGGAAGCTAAAAGTAAACAATCAAACGAGCATTTTTGCATTTGTTTTGCATTGAATCGTTTCACAAGCTTGACTAGTGTTGTTTTTTACTTTTACAAAAACCGCATCGTAATGTTAAAATGTGCATTTGCACGTACATAAGTAATAGTAGTACTCCCTCCGTCTAGGTGTATAAGTCTTCCCTCCTTCTTGGTCACGGTGCACAACCAAAGATGACTTATTGACCTGGACGGAGGGAGTAGCACAGTCTGCAAGCATATATCGAGAGAGACGCGTAGTGCGATAGTATATAGTAAAGTTTGTGCTATATGCACGTACTTGCAAAATGCGTACGAATACACAAGGTTTCCAAACTTTCCCTTTTACATACTTAATTAAGGACGCTAAAAATTCCTGAACGTTCAGGATTTATCATTTGTGTCGCAAAACTAATGAGATCGCCTTATGAAACAAAAATTATACTCCTCCTAAAAGCCACGGCGCTCGCAGGAGCGCTTGCGGCGCGCCACGAGTGCCCTGGTGCGCGGCCGTTTCCCAGCGCGCCGACACAACGCCTCTTCCTCAGCCTCGCAACTCGCGAGGTGCTGATTGGCGGCTTGCCGATGGGCGAGCGCGATCTCACCGGTGTGGTGATCCGACGCCAACAGGTACTCCTCCTCGCTGGAAGCGTGCACCCGGTCCACGTACCACCAAGCGTAGATGAGGCGCTTGGGCCCGACTTCACTCAGGGCGTCGGCACGGGCGTCCTCCGCCACCCTCACGGCCCTCGCACGAGCCTTCTGCCAAAGAGACAATCACCTGACTCTCTCGGACGCGACATAGGCCTCCCAGGCAGCTTGTTCCACGGTGCGCTTCTCTTCCTCGACCTTCTTCTCCGCCTTTATTTTGGCGCGCTCTGCTGGAGGAAAAGCTCCCACAAGGCGACATCCATTTCTTTCCAAAGCTCCTCAAGGCTGGGGGCTCGGCGGGCGGCGTGGCGTTCTCCTCGTAGCGGGGAGCCGACGCGTCCTCCGGCGCGCGTGCTTGCGAGATTGGGAACGCCGACATGTCCACCTCGACGCGTCGCGGCAAGGAGCGGAACACCGACGCATCCTCCTCGACTAGTGGCGGCGAGGAACGGAACGGCGACGCGTCACATCGCGGCGAGGAGCGGAACGCCGACGTGTCCTCCTCGACTAGTGGCGGCGAGGAACAGAATGGCGATGCGTCGCGTAGAGGCAAGGAGCGGAACACCGACACGTCCTCCTCGACTAGTGGCAGCGAGGAACAGAACGGCGACGCGTGACCGTCCGCACGGTGCAGCGAGGGGCTCCTAGGGCTTGGGAGGGGCGATGCCATGGTGGTCGACGTGAGAGGGAGGGGGAGGAGATAGCGATGAATGTGAACGTGAGGGGGAGGAGATAGCGATGTCGTGGGAGGCACAATATTTATAGCGAGCAATGGCACACCTACGTAAGATATGGACTGAGCTACACTGACTTAACTGTAGGTACAGTTGCGTCACTAACATGTGGGCCAGACCCCTGTTGGGCCCATATGTCAGTGACCCAATGCACCTGCAGTTAAGTAATAGCTACGTGGGCATATTTGTTGGAGTAAATTACGGGGGAGCGAAGGGGTGGAAATATTGCTGGTCACAACGGATTGGACGAGCGTGGGGGGAGGAGAGTCATGCATGCATACTTTTTCACACGGGGTGGAGTGGTGGGACCGCCGAATGGAGAAGGAGAGTTTGGCAGGCATATTGTTTCCACACATGGAGAGGAAAAGATTTGGAGACAAACGGGCTTCCTGCAGGTATGGGGAATGGTGCATAATAAGTCATCTTGCATGTCGGGCTAGGTATAGTCTCAAGTCATTAAAAACATACACGCCCCACACATGTTCATATTTCAAGGTGCACTAAATCATTGCATGCGATGATTAAGGTTGGCCATAATGGTGGTATCTTAGCTGGTATCATGCACACAGGAGGATCCGGCTTGCCTGCTCCCTCTCCATGCTCCCATCCGTGCTCCCACCTCATCCTACGGCTGTCTTTTTTCCTTTATACTTTCTAATCTAATCATCTCCCCCCTGATTTTAAGGGGGTGGGGCCGGGCCTTATTTTGTTCCAATCAAATCAAGCCACGTATGCGGGAGCACGGATGGGCGAACAAGCGGGGAGCGGGCAAGTCTCGTCCCACACGGGAATAGCAAACATGCTGATGTGGCAAAGAATTAAAGAAGAGAGGGGGTTAGAGTAACTAGTGTTCATGCATGCATTGGTGAACACATTTTTTTGTGAAGAACGCCAGCACTAGTTGAGTACTTTTGCAGACTTCAAAAACTATTCCACCGCCTCTACTATCTTGCTAAGAGTAGGTGAAATTTTTGAATCGAGCCCTTTAAACTAGAAGGGAGGTAGTGGTACTCTAATAGCTAACCTTCTTGTGATGACAAGATAGGACATGGCACGCACCTGGACGGAGGAACTAGTCTGCATTGTGCATTTAAGTTTTGTCTGAAGTCAATGTACCTCTACTTTCACCAGACTTATAGAAAAATGTGTCAACATTCACAATGTCAAATCAATATTTTTACACTCATTATAAAACATAGTTCTTATACTCATTATAATCAGTATTGTAGATATTGATATTTTTAGTATAAATTTGGTCGTGGGATTTCATTGATGCCTGTCAAAGTGTGGAGGAAGCGGAGCTTAGGGCTTGCATTGTCGGTCTCTACATAGGTATTTCTCTTCATAATCCTGTAATTTTAGAGACTAGTTGCGCTTTTGTGGTAGCGTCTCTTGCATCGGGGGACTATGACAGGTCTGCTATGCGTGACCTGAAGATGAAAGCGTTGAGCATCTCGAAGTTGATCAACAATCTTCAATTGTCAAAGATTAGCCGTTCGGCCAATAAGGTGGCACACTTAATCGCTAAGTATAGCTTTGACAATAGATTAGATGGTATTCTTGTAAATAACGTACCGCCCTATATGGTGAATATTGTATCTAATGAGTGTACTGGTGTGGCTGGTTAATTAATATAAGGTGGTGTTCAAAAAAAGTATAGATTTGGTCAAACACTTTGCAAATGGTTGACGGGAGTAAAAATGACCGGGAGTATCATGCATGCAGAGTAGGCAAAAAATGCTTGTCTAAAAAAGGCAAAAAATTGCTCATTTATAGCCGGTCGAAGTCTCAAAGGGCGCGACCGCGCGAGGGAGGCGAAGGTCGTGGGAGGCGCGACGTTTGACGGAATTAAGTGAAGTTACATCCACGCGTCGGCATGGCGTGCGAACAGGCAGAAGCTATACCGTCAGGCCTACGATATGGGTCTAGTAGACATTACATTTAGTGGGTCCCGCATAGTTCTCGAGAACTCTTTGGGAGCTTGCAGTCGTTTATCCACCGGGCAAGCCAGCAACCCCACGCCGTTCGCACGCCCTACTCATCCCCGTCTTCTACCTTACAATAGTTCGCTCCCAGTCGTCCCGTCCTTTCATATTAGTTCGCTCCCAGTTTTTTTTTGCGGGGTACAACAGTTCAACTTCTCCTAACCCTCCTCCAAAATCCATGGCCTCCCAAATCTCCATGGTTGCCGTTGAGTACCAGGTTAGAGCCATCACCGGCGATCAGTTCATCGTCATCTACACACGTGGATCCGAGACGGTGAAAGCATGGCTTGCTCGCTTCCTACGCATGTTCAACAATTCAACGGATGAGTGGCTCGCTGGGCTAGATGTTGAGTACACCACAGTCCTGGGACGAGAGAAGGATCTAAAGGACGAAGAGAGGAAGAAGCCTGCCGTGATCCAGGTTTGCGTACATAACGTTTGCTTGGTCTACCACATATGCCATGCCGACGTTGAGTGCCAGGATTTTAAGAACTTCCTCAAGGACAAAAGAGTGAAATTCGTTACTGTAGGCTTTAAGAACGACAGGGATGTCCTGCGTCGGATAGGTCTTGTTGTAGGCCAGCCCTTCGATCTCCAGAAGGCAAGCCTGGTGTCCTCCTCTCAACCTTCAATGCTGACCCTGGCAGCAGCCATGATTGATCCTTCGTACGCTAAACTGAAGAAACCTCATCACGAGTTTCATTATGCATGGGATTCAAAGACATTAGATGAAGATCACATCCTGTACGCAGCAATGGATGCCTACCTTTGTTTAAATATCTACAAGGGTCGGATGAAGAAGCAGAGCCCAGTGTCCGGTTCAAGCAAAGAAGCGTCGGAGAAGAGGAAGAGGAAGAGGGACGAGGACAAAGCCGAGGACGTGGACTCGGACTCCGAGTAGGTGGCAGTGTCGTCGCTCATGCTGGTTCTACTGCAGTGTCAAGCGGACTAGTTGCTTAGTTTATTTTCAAGGGTGTGTCGTGCTGAGGCCCCAGCAGAACTATGTTTATGTTCTTTCTCGTTATTTGAACTCTTTAGTATGTACAGTAGTACTAGTACTATGTCTTACTACTGTTCTTCATGCAGTTGGTACTACTGCTCGTATCTTCGTGTTCCTACTATACTTAATACATTCGTACTAGTAGTATAATTTGGGCCAGTCGATTTGTGAAAGAAGTTCGACGGAGCGAAGGAAGAAGACGGCAGAAGAGGTGGAAGAAGCCCTTCTAGCCATCCATGTTGCATCAAACGGCTCACATGAGTCGACTGACCCAAATTGCTCCTTCAGATTGGAGGATCCACGTGGCATTCAAGGTCTTGAAGGTAGATTTCGCGTCCGCACCTGGTTTGCGGGCTCGATGCGTGCGCAACCGGCTTCCGCCGCGACAGCCACCATGTGCGCCTCCTCCGTGCGCGCGGAGACGACAATGACACGCTAGTTCCTCCTCGCCGGCGTGCTGGAGCACGCGTTCGTCCTCCTCTTCGTACGTTGCGTGCATAGACGCGGCTCCGCCAGCTGCTCGCGTGCTTGGCAGCGCGGCGGCATCGCGAGGAGGGACTACAGACGATGTGAGAGGGCGAGCCTTCGGCTTCATGGCACAGGGATGGCGGCGACACGGCGGTGATGGGCGAGAAATTGTTGGCCGGAGCAGGCGGGCGCCGGCATGTGCAACGGCGGCGGCGGCATATTGATGAGTGCGCGTGTGGGAGCTTACTTTAGTTTTATATATAAGGTTGGTCAAACTTAAAAGAAAACCGTACTAGTACACGTAAACATTAGACTTAGGCAACGCTTTTATTAGTTAGTACCACAGCCATGATACGGAATCCTGTGCAAGCGCGTGAACCGCGGCCGCGCGGTCGATCGAACGGTGCGTCACCGTGTCGCGCTCGAAGGACATCCACCGAACCTTTTGTGTGTGTGAAAACAATCCTCGAATATTACTCAACTTTTTTTCCTGTGAAAGTTCTTGACGCTGCAATATTTCCATATATTTGAATTTAGCTCCAATTCGTGTTTATTTGGATTTGGACGTTTTAGGTGTGCCCTAGTTTTTTTAATATTGATTTTGTGTGTGTGACTGAGAGAGAACGTGTGTATGTGTCCATATTTGTGTTGTGACGGAAGGGCAATATGGAGACGGTGTGCGTGTGATACAGACATAGAGAGGTGTGAATGTGCAAATGATCATGCATGAGTGAGACATAGACAGATGCCGATACGTTGTGTATACATGAGAGAACGGTCTTCTAGTTTACTTGTGTGTGTGAGAGAGAGAGAGAGAGAGACAGAGAGAGGAGGATCCGTAACACAACAACCATCTCTCTCGATTCGTCCGTCCCTCGCACGGTCGCATGCAACACATGCATCAACGCACACATTTTGACACCCTCACCCGGCCCCTGCCCACCTCAAGGCCCGCACAATCTCTTCGTGAATACCCATTTCTCTCCTTAGGTTTGTTTTCTCTCAATATCTGACACACACACACAGAGAGAGAGACACACACACAGCACAACACACACACACTCCCCCGAGCACACAATTCATCCCCATCCAAGGTTATACGGCGACCACTCTTGCTTGTGCTTCTTTGCACCCCAACATGCACAACACCTCAATCTTCAAAGAGGGCATCGAGCAGATCGAAGACGGCGACCACACCGCGCTAGAGAATGCAGGGTCATTTGGAAGCAGGGTGATGTGATGACGGCTGACTCACTCCTCCCCCCACCCTCTCTCTCTTGCACAAAATTACCAATCCCTCTCTCCCCCGCACAAAATTGTCAATCCCTCAACCCACGAGATCCTTCCCCTCTCGTCCATGTTTTTCTAGCTCTCTCATCAAACATGTTGTCTCTTCTCCTTCCACGTATACAGAATCCAGATGCACACGCATCTCATGTATATTACATGTATCCATATTTCTCACATATATAACTTCTTCCTCTCTCTCTATCTCTCTCTCTGTCTCGTTAGGTTTGTCTCCTACTCTCTCGTCCACATACATACAATCTTTCTCGCCCTATATGCTCCATCTTCAAAAGATCTCTCTGCATGTTTCATTCACACATTGGGATATGTCAAAATGTTGCTTCTAAAATGGCTGATGTAGAGGTATGGTTGTTTTTGTTGCATCCTACAAAGTAATAACTATGAAATGCATTTAGATTCTCATTTGACTGGGATTATGTGAGTTTGAGCATGTTGTGAAGTACTATAGACCTTGTATACATCTTGGGATTCGACAATGATTGTAACTATTGAATTGTATAGACCATTACATTCAAAGTCAATAGCCTAATATATTTATTTCACAATTTCAACAAATGATTAGTACACTACAAACTAAGAAAACAAATGTGTACTCCCTCCGTTTTTATTTAAGTCCGCGTATTAGCATTGGTCAAAGTCAAGTTCTGTAAACTCTCAGAAAGCTTATAACAAAAAATATTAACATATACAATAACAAATAAATACCATTAGATTCATTATTGAATGTACTTTCACATCATACATATTTGTTATGGTAAATGTTTATATTTTTCTATAAACTTGGTCAAACTTTAGGAAGTTTGACTTCGGTCAAACCTAATATGCAGAGTTTACTACTACTACTCGCTAGTTGCTTAGACGAATCACTCAACACGCCACACGGGGAGTCCAGTGTCACAAAATTTTGAGGTCGGCGGGAAAATCTCCCGCGACCCTGATTCGAGCAGTGGGAAGTTACCATCATAGCCTTCGGAACAGGACTACGGATGATGCTTGGTAGGGGGTTGTTTTCGTAACTTCAGGTTCACCCTACCCGGCCAACCCCACCCCGGCACCCAGAGTAGTACACCTGAATACTCCCCATTTTTTATCCCCACCGCAAAATAGACTTCTCCACGGCACCGCAGCCTTCGTGCTCCTCCCCTTTACATCGGCGCACTCGTCCACCGCAGCGCATCTGCCTCATCGATGACCTCGTACGCCGCACTGGAGGCGGTCCACCGTCGTCGTCGTACACGGAGCCTCTTCCCCGGCATCATCTTCCACGGTCTCGGATCTGCTTCCCGGAAGTCGACGCCAAGCGTAGAAGTACCACCGTCGTGGACAATGAACTGACTCCCGTTGCCGACCATGACTCACAGAGGCCGCCACGACCATCGTTCTCCTCCTCGATTGGTAATGTGTGTATTGAATCACTTAGCAGTACATGTGCAGTTCCAATTTTGTTCATACCTACCCTTCAAATTTCCTGGGTGTTATTGTTCCCGTAAAAGTAATTGGTTATAGCCTCCATTGTCCAACAGAATATCAGCTTGTAATTGTGCGTCGCTCCTGTATCGCTATGCTTGGGTAGGTTTTTCATCTGCAACCAGTAGTGTGGCAAATGATGGAAAGGTTTTTAGAACTAGCAAGATGCCCATGCATTGCACGCATCAATATGCATTTGTATGAGTAGTTTATCTTGTGGGAGAAAAGGATGAACGAGGGAAGGCCTTATTTGCAAATCTGGAGACGGGTATGGGTATCTTTTTGCAAAATTCCCATTTGTTTCCTTCCTATCTGTCAGATATAAATCGGACAGCCTATATTGCAAGAAAAAAGTATAGAGAATAAAAAGTAGACAGTAAAGGAAGTAGAGATAAATATTAAATATTAAATATAAAATAAATATAACAGTAGAGAAGAGAGTAGAGATAGCATGTTGGGATTTTTAAAGCGCCGCGCGTTGCGATTCTGTTGGAGATGCTCTAACATGGCAGACGAGTGCTTTAATGTTGCCCACAAGATGCGAGAGTATTACTAGTAGTATATTTTTCTTGTTATGTTGAGATTTTAAAACCATGAGTGCGAACATGTAGAGGAGCAATGAAGACCAAACACGAGATATTCGGGAAATCTTCAAGGAGCGTGGCAAGTTAAAGAGGAGCTGCACCAAACCTGTAAAACGAGCTTTGGTAAGTAACACCCTTTCAATTACTTTCGTGTAGCCTCGTGTTCTTCGATGTGTATATGTTGTAGTTTCTGTTTCTCTTAAGCGTGGTGTTCTTCGATGTGTAATAAGAAGAGTCATAATCGCCCTAATGCTTTCATTTTTAGCTTGATGTAGGAAGTGGGTGTTCTCACCTTGTAGTCTATTTTTTTCCTTTTGAATTCACTTCTCCGAGTTCTGTTTATCTTGCTTCTACTAAATGGATCTAGGTTGCTCTGAGTATTGATCTAAAAAAAAGTAACTTCATGTTAGGATGCAGTTCCTGCGAGGAGGGAAATATGGTCAACCTCGAGATCATGTTTCCAAAATGAGGCTGGATTACACACAAGGTGCCAGTTCCCTAATGATGCTGGATTAGACACAAGGTGCAAATTCCCAGATGATGCTGGATTACACACAAGTCAGGTGGAGTTGACAGTTGTTCCTGTCCTCGTGGCATTAGTAAAGGTTGAAAGAAAGTGTGCAGCAGCCCTTGAGAATGTAGTTGAGTTCCTGAAGAAGCGAAAAGAGCAATCAGATGCTCTCTTCACCCAAGCCAAAGAAGAGATGGAAGAAGCCAGAAATAAGCTAGCAGAGGCAGAGTAGGCTAGGCGTCTCCTGCTATCTAAAACTGTTGTCAATACAAAATTTCCTTCATAATAGCTAGGTTCAAATGTTTATCCAGTCAGCATGCCTGTTGTGATGTCTGTGCATCTACTGATGTGGCACAAAATGTTTTTTTGGGTCATGTAATAACAGCAATTACTTTCCAAACAATAACAGACGAAGCATTGGACATGGTATAGTTCACGCGCAAGCCCGACATTCCAAGTTCAACTTCCACATCAAACTCATGTTCACAGATATCTGCAAATCCATACATAATGTCCACAACCATGATTCACTTCAAAGCCAAAAAATATGAGGAGAGTTATAAATAAAGAAAATCCTCTACTAGTTCCTACTACCAGTGCGAGCACAACAAGTCAAGACCGTGCGTAAATTAATTATATTTTAGTCATTTTTTATGTTCTAAAATGCCTGTCGGCTCGCGGAAGGACGTGTTGCCGGCACATGCACGGATTCAATGAAGGCAGGCGGGGCAGTCTTAAGCTGGTTGCACGCGGCGAGGAGGCGTGCTCAGCCGGGCCTGCAGTGAGTGCGGCACTCTTGGCCGGCACTTCGGTTCAATGCCTGCGCTATGAGAGGTTGCGTCC
Organism: Triticum dicoccoides; assembly: GCF_002162155.2. Lineage (NCBI taxonomy): Eukaryota > Viridiplantae > Streptophyta > Magnoliopsida > Poales > Poaceae > Triticum > Triticum dicoccoides. The sequence goes on along the minus strand of NC_041390.1, from coordinate 197,478,533 downwards.
GTGTCAGAGCAATCACTCCCTCCAGTCCTTTTTTGTTTGGGTATAACAAAATCTCATTTTCCATTCACATTTTACAAGTAAAATTCATGGACAAACTTTGACCCAAAGTACGATGGGGACTAGTAAACCAGAATGGAGGTAGTATTTTTTTTTTAATCAAAGAAGGGTTTCCCCTTCCGATTTTCATTACTGAAAACCAGCATCTAAATCTAAACCATAGTATTTGCCCTAGAACTACCAGGTTCAACATCTCGCAACATAAACCCATACAACCTCCATCGCAAAAAAACCATACAACCATACGCCAAGGAGGTACGTAGTACTATGAATTCCATTTTCGCTCCATACCAATCGTTCTAAAAACTACTTACTACTTATAACGCGCCATTGAAAATCGAAACTCTTAACCCCGCTAAAAAATGATATTTTAAACGTGGCTACTCGATCTGTGGCAACTGGCGAGCCACCGCGCTCCAAGTCGTTCACCTGTGGTCCCGACCATCAACTCCTACAGATCAAATTATCACGCGAGCTGACTATTCCAACAAAGGTGCTCCACCACGTACCCGGTACCCGCGAATGCAGAAATCGTGCACCTAGGGTTTTAGGGTTTATTTGTTAACGTCGCCTTTATGTAACACTCATGTGTGCGAGACAGCGAGAGGCCGACTACATGCGTGCGCCTCTTCTCTTCGTATATGTACTCCACCGTTTGTCTGGTGTCCAAAAAATTATAATAACTACTAGCAATGTGCCAATGCATTTCCACACGATCAAAGTAGATTTTAATACATATTCACCGTTTGATAGAAAAAAAGTCTAGTTCTGAAATACGTATATCACTAAAAATATGTTATGTTTCACTCAAAATATATTCCTTTGGCGGTTTTGATGAGATAAGGGAGGAATGTTGTTGGTTTCAAGATTCGAGAAGTGGTATATGTCTAATTCCTACTCTTACTAGCAAGATGCTTGTGCGTTGCACGGAACATCAAGATCTTGTGGGAGAAAAGGATGAACGAGGGAAGGCCTTATCTGCAAATGTGGTGAAGAGTGCGGGTAAATTGCCATATTTTCCTTCCTATCCGTCAGATATAAATCGGACGACCTACATTGCAGGATGGCAGTCCCACCATCATCACCAACTCTATTTTTTATCCCTACTCTTATAAAAAGCATTGTCGGTGATGATCGTGTGCCTGCCATCCTGCAATATAGGCCGTCTGATCTATATCTGACGGATAGGAAGGAAACTATGGCAATTTTGCAAAAAGATACCCACACCCCTCTCCACATTTGCAAATAAGTCCTTCCCTCGTTCATCCTTTTCCCCCACAAGATAAACTACTGATACAAATGCATCTTGATGTTCCGTGCAATGCATGGGAATCTTGCTAGTTGTTGCAAAAAGCCCATGTGTGTGAGAGAGAGAGAGGGAGAGTGGAGGAGGACGGAGTGCATGTGTGACAAAGACACAAGGAGTGTGTGTGCGATAGGTATCAGCTTAAAATGAGGCGATAGTGTGTGTGTGCACGATTGAGAGGGCGTGTCTCAAGAAGGGAAGAAAAATCTACATAGATACAAGGAGCGGGAGAGAGACATGTATGCGATGGTGGAAGCACGAGTGTGCGGGTGTATAAACCTATCTAGAGGCTAGCTAGTCGATAAATGTTTGTGAGAGAAATACGAGTCGGGGTGCGAAAGCGAGAGTTTTGTGTATGAGAGAGAGAGATGGTAGTCGGGAAGGGGAGTGGAAGCAGGAGTTGTGTGTGTGTCTGTGAGAGAGAGAGGAGACGGTAGTCGGGGTTGTCTGATCGGTAAAGAAATGAATAATGTCAGTCTGGGATGGAGACGAAAAGGAGACCACAACAAATGTTGTGTCTACAGGAGAGAGAGAGAGAGCGAGAGAGAGAGAGAGAGAGAGTAATTTTAGTGGTATGAGTCATATGTAGAGACATATAGGGTGTGTGAGAGAATCCCATAGAGAGAAAGACAAAGTGAAAGACAAGTGGAGACTGTGTGTGTGGCAGTGAAAAAGAAAGCTTAGGTACCGAGTGATACCAGAGAACAGTAGAGACGTGAGAGATAATGAAACCGTGTAATGTATAATGATAGGGAGAGTGTGACACTTCTCAAGGGGGACGTCGGGAGACCATGTTTGCGAAGATAGGAGAAACATGAAGTGAGCGTGCGGGTGAGCTGGAGAAAAGAGAGTGATAGCTGCCTGAAGGAGCATGCATGCGAGAGAGATGGGCGTGAAAGGAGTGAACAAAAAAGGATTCAAATATTTGAATTCGAGATAATGATACATGTAATCCATACTCGAACCAAAATTGATCTATCAAACATGCATACTCATATGAATTCATGCACATCTATGTTATTTAATATGTAGATATTACTGATCCATACATTTTAGTAGAACATAATTTGGTTAAAAAAATTTGAATTCAACCTTAAGATTTCGAGATCGTTGTATTCGTAAATCATATTATACATATAAAGGAGCAGAATTCTTTGTTGTGCTTTTGAAAGTATATATAAAAAATGATGTATATAGAATGTAATTCCAATTGAAAATGGATCCTGCCTGAAAAAAATAGAATACAAACGGGATTCGAATTGAGTTGGCACGGTAAACGTGCACTCTACAAAATTTGAACTAAGCGGGGAAACTCGCAGTAACCACCCGAAACCAAAATCTGCGAGATGGAAATCACTACTACCTATCCCTGCCACGCAAAGCCTATCTGCTGGATTTCTATAGGTTTCGATAGGGGTAGGTTTGTAATTTCACCCAAACGTGACGTAACCGCCTCTCACCCGGATTCATACACGGTGGGCGCCAAAACACAGTGTGTCCTCGGCCGAAATCGACTCCCTCCCTGATTCATATTCATACACGGTGGGCGCCAAAAACAAACTCTCGTCGGCAAATATTCGGTGTATGCGAGATTACCATCCTATCCCCAACCGACTAATGTTGTTGTGATGTAGTAGAAATTTGAAACGGGGGCTAAGTTTGTAAATTTCCTCGCATTTGAGACAAGCGCGTCCTGAATACATGGTTCCTCCCTTCCTCTCTACCTCCCTTTTCCTCATTCATACTCCGTGGGCGCCAAAACACCCTCTCACCCCACCCTCCTGCGTCCGTCGCCGTCTGCCACCCTATCCACCGCCGTCCTCCTCCACCATGCCGGAGCTGATACCCCGAGGCCGCCGTCCATTACAAGAGATCGACCTCTCTCATCCACGGCTTCGGACCGGGATCCTTGCATCCCGTCCTCTCGCTTCATCTCGGCCGTCGTCCACCTTGTCAGCGCCGCTCCTACGACCGTCTCGTCCACCGCGCCCCACCGCCACCGTCTACCCTCCTAGATCTGCTTTCACGCCGCCGACAGACATCGCTACCGCAGCACCGTCAAATTCTCAGCAGATGCATACACGGCACCGCACCAGAGGCGGTACTCTTTCGTATCTGCTCAACTTATTTATCGCAGCAAGAAAATAGATCGCCACTTCTTTACTCTGATTTCTTGTCTTGGTTGCGAAGTTGCCTTTGTCCGGTTTCCACCTTCAAATCCGCCATGGCACGCTCAACACTATACTCCCAATGCTTATGGTTTTCCCCTTTATATTCCACACTAATTAAATCACAGTAGACTAAATTTCAAATTTGGGTCACTCGATTTTTCAGAGCTCGCCGGAGTTCGCCGGTGCGATCGAAGGGGCTCGGGTGGTTTTGGGGCCTCGCCGAATGAAGAAAACTCGACGCAGGTGGGGGTTGGGGCGGGGGTGGGGGGTGGGGGTGCCGGAGAAACACAGGCGGTGGGGCCGGTGGTCCGGCCGGCGGCCCGTGCGGTGTTCTGTATGGGAAGAATCAGAGACGAGAAAGAAGAAGGGTCAGGAGACGTAGGATCTTCATCCAACCGCCTGAAATGGTCGAGAGACAGCTGGGAGTTGCATTCTTAATGCGCTCTGGTTCATCATGTGTGGGCACTACGCAACCAACATTTTATTATCCAAAATCTGCTTGCTCTTATTTACCATGTTCCTCTTCCGTTCTTCTTTAATATGTACTCTCTCCATTCCTAAATACAAGTCTTTGTATAGATTCCACCATGGACTACATATGGAGCAAAATGAGTGAATCCACACTCTAAAATGTATCTGGATACATCTGTATGTGATCCATAGTGGAAATCTCTACCAAGACTTATATTTTGGAACGGATGGAGTATGATAGTAGTATAGTATGTTCCTTGTACTGAAGATGAGCAGGGACATTTGCAGTGTAGAGGTCTATACGGTCGGTTGTGATGGACACTTTGAGCCTCTTTGATTCGTAGGATCTTGTAAACATAGGAATAGGATTTGTAGTGGCCTGCCCACTTGAATCCTATAAGAATAGCAAGGAAATGCGAGGAGTTGTGTCGCCTTTGAGAGTTACACTGATATTAACAGTCCCGCACCTTCACTTGAAGAGAGCTGGTATCCGAAGCCTTTCTAGCCGTACCGGCAATACTAGCACATATATTCCAACAAGTTCCACTTTGTTGATTTTACTCTGATGCTTAAGGTTTTCCCGTTATATCTACACTATGATCTGTGTAGCTGCTTTGTGTCGCACTAGCAGCAGTCCACTCTTGAAGCTAAACACTGCAATGACTTACAAAATTGGCACCAAGGCATTGAGTGCCATTCTGGATGCAATGAAACTCATACGCTCCCCACCTGTTGATTCTTGTTCAGAATATGATCCTAATGACTATTCTAACCTCGAGGAGTCAAAGGCAGATGGCCTGTCCTGTTCACCCATCAAGGTGCTTGTTCTAATTTAGCAATGTTTTATTGATTGCGGGTATCTTGCATATGTTGTCTTGCATTTCTTCTACTTTGTTGCACCGCCATCTGCTTAGTTTACTCATCATATATGTCGAGATGCCATGCCCATCCATTATCAATACATATTCCATCTGTCATCATACCATGTTTTTCCACTCAAATGCTGTTCTTGTGCATCAGACATCAAAAAGGAAGAGGGTGATTGCCGAACCTGAAGGAGCACCAGCAAAGTCCTTGAAAAACGTGGTGGTGCCGGAGAAATCAGACAGCACCCCACTTATATTGGTTGTACAACCAGTGACACAAAACGTAGGACCGACTCCAGCAGACTGTACCCATACTTCACTGGCCACACCACTAGCCCCACCACACAGGACCTGCACTCCAGCAAAAGGTATACCGATTTCATTTGCCATAGCACCAGATGTACCACAGAAAAATCCCACTCCAGCAAAAAGTACAGCAAGTCCACCGACCGAAGACCTATCCCAACTGCAGAGACGGCCAATTCCTGCATATTGGAACCCCATTCCATTTATTCCCAGTTTAAAAGACAATGCTTTCAATGTTGTTATGGACTACGTGCGTATATTCCCATCATGGGAAGATTATTGTGAAGACAAACACCATTTTCACATCTTCCTGTCCAACTTACGTGTAAGTGCTATTATTCATGGTTATTATTTTCCTGTTTTCTGCTGATTGAACACATCAATGATTTACACAACATTGTTGTAACTAGGCGAGGGTCAATCTGGATAGTCATGACGAGCAAAGCTTGCTTGTGCTTTTCAAGGAAGCATTGCAGCAGTATCGGTGTTACCTGAGGAAATCACACTTTGATGGCAAGTCTATAAACGAATTTTCGGTGAAGTCTCCTGTGCTAAATTTAGAAGACATTGAATGGAAAAACCTTGTTATGCATTGGTCTCGTTCCCAGGATGAGGTACTGTCTATGAAATCACATGACAATTTGAACTTCTACTTTTCCGCATGTGCCTTACGGATCTTTTTTGCAGGAAATCTGCTCGAAGAAGAATTCCGGTTTGACAAGAACGACATGATATTGCAAATATGTTGCCTGGTGCTTTGCTCTTGTTAGTACCTGTTGTCCTGTATCACTGTACTTGCATACATACCTGGTTCATTATGTGACAGCAGTATGCATGATAGCTTGCTTATCAATTGTTCGCTCCAAATTATCTGATCTGTATGAATGGTTACATTAGTGTAGAATATATCCAATGCCAATGTTTTTTTAGCTCTGCATTATTCTTGTAAGTACATGATGTCCTTTATCAGTGTACTTATAATGACAGGTAGTTGTTCATGTACCATCACTCTGCAGCTTATTTTCCTTTGCCCTCCATTTTCTACACATTAGATCTATATTTACTCTTACCATAAGGTTGGTACTGAAGAAGTTTAGTTGTGCATTGCTCTTGGTTGTACCTTTTTCCTGTATCGCTGCACTTACATTTATAGCTACTTGGTTATGTAGCATCACTCTTCATATTATCTTAAATATTCTCCATTTTTTCGTATATTATCATATCTATATTTACTCTTAACAAAATGTAGAATAAAGGCAATGCTTTTGAAGAAGATTTTGTGGTAAACTTCTTGAATTGCCCCCCCCCCCATCAACATGGACAAGGACTTTATAGAGCCTGTCTTCACCAATAATGTAAGTTTGTCCATCTCAAGCCTTCAAACTTTGTTGTATATATTTGGTTGGGCATGACTGCAACAGCTGATTATTTTTGGTGTTTGCATCAAATTGCTTGTTTAAAGTTTATTATGTAGTTCATAAACAAAAGTTTGTCCTTTCTCAATTTAAGTTTTCAGTTGTACAACCAAGTTCCTTCTTCATACCATGTAAATTAAACTATACAGAGCAAGTGATCTTCTTTTGCACTGCATGTATGCTTCTGTTCTTCATCCGTAATCCAGTGGTGTGGTGAACCTACCCACTACAGCACAATGTCATATTCTGCAATGTCTTAATTATGAACAATGTCATATCATTCTACTATTATTTAAACCGTCTCTTTATTTGCCAATCTGAAATGGTATAAATTGACAGCACACTAACCATTGATACTTATGAGTTCTTGATCTGTAATCCAGTGGTGTCGTGAAGCTGCCAACTCCTTCACAATGTCATTTCCTGCCATGTCTTGACCTGGACAATACCATATTGTGTTAATGCAATTTTAAACTGTGTCACTTTATTCGCCAGTAAGAAATGTGATGAATTGTCAGCACTGATACTTTTATGTGCAAAACATGGCATCTGTCTGCTTGTTTATCTTTCAGAGTGAGGAAGATGTAAGTGTTGAGCAAGCACAGACTCATCATCTTGCTCAGCTGCTTGCGCTGCAGCTCCCCAGCAGGGCTAACCTTTCTTGAACTCTATTGAAGTGTTGTCGGTTTTGTATATTATTTTGTCGGCATGTTTATTTGCACTGGTGGCGATCTTTGATGCCCAGTGTATGTCATCTGTTGTCTGCTTGTGCTTTATTATCATAGTGGCGAACTTTGATGCCTAGTGGATGTAATATGCCGTAATTTCTTTATTGTATAGTCTACGTTTTTTCTTATTCATGATGCTGCAGTTATTTTACTGTATATATATCCTGTCTTCACAGTAAACCGGCCAAACCGTAAAATTATGGTACATAATCGGGCCATCATGCAATCACGATGTAGGTTGGGCCTGAAACGTGCCGAACAGCTCGCGGGCCGGCAGCAGCCCGAAATGAACCCTGGCCCATGATTGTACGAATCAAATCACGGGCTTTTAACAGGCCAAAATTGTCTCAGTCCTTGTTTGGCCCAATCAGATATCGGTTGCGAGCAGGCCGGATGCAACCCGGGTCGTAGTTAGGCCCAACTATATGACGGGCTTTTAACAGGCCGAAATTAATATAGGGCCGAAAAGTTAAACGGGCCCTTAACAGGCCAAAACTAATATCAGGCCGAATTACTAAGTGGGCCTTTAGCAAGTGGGCCCAAAAGCATAGTGACCAGTTGACGGGCCGAATCTGATATGGGCCATAATTGAGCCCAAAGCCTCTTAAAGGGTCGGACCTGATCTGGGTTGTAATTTGGCCCAGAATGTGGTAGGCTTTTAACGGGCCGAATCTCATATAGGCCACTATTAGGCCCGGAGCGTGGCAGGCCATTAATGGATCAGATCAAATATGGGCCGGCATTTGGCCCAAAACATGGTAGCCAGTTAATGGGCCGGCCTACTAGGGTCCTCAAAATCTTGTGGGCCTACAGCTGGGCCGGCCCATTAATGTCGACGAAATCTCGTGGGCCTTTAGCTGGGCCGGCCCATTATGATCCGCAAGAATCTTATGGGCCTTTACCTGGGCCGGCCCATTATGGCACACAAAAATCTTGTGGGCCATTACCTGGGCCGACCCATTATGGCCCGCAAAATCTTGTGGGCCTTTAGCTGGGCCAGCCCATTATGGTCCGCAAAATCTCGTGGGCCTTTAGCTGGGCCGGCCCATTATGGTCCGCAAAATATTGTGGGCCTTCAGTTGGGTCGGCCCATTTAAACTTGATGGGCCGGTCCACGTGTCAACATATCATAGGCGTGTCTCGCCCATTGGATGAGTGACACCTGTGCCAACGCAGACCTGACACGTGTCTCCTCCAGCCAATGATGATTTTACATGTGGAAAATCCCCATTGGTCGGGGTTGTTAACGGGTTATGGGATCTAAAACCCGACCCGATAGCTTAACGGCGTTCCGTTACGGTGGATGCCACATGTCGGTCACCCTTGACGAAAGCACTTCTGTGACGCGCGATTTATCGTCATGGAAGTGGACACTTCCGTGATGATAATTTTGGTAATGTCATGGAACACTTCTACGACAGCACAGGTATGACTATCTTGATTCTGTCATAAATTTGTCATGGATGTACATGCATGACAAAAAACACGACCTACTATGACAAACACGTATCATCACGGAAGTGTATTTTTTTTGTAGTGATAGAACATATGTTGTACTAGAGACTCACAGATGACATATTGCTGCGTCTCATAGTTGGGTCTGTCCGACTCGGACCTTATCTCGACTCGGATCCGACTACGTCGAATCTGACCAGATCCTTCCAAGTTCATATTATCCGGTTAGCATCCAATGCTCCATGGCTAGTGAGACCAAGCCATCGACCGTGGCATATGATAGTCTAGTTGGTTGCGCGTCCACACAGCCCTTTTGACTAGGGACCTTTTAGGACAGTCATCATACAACGCATAGTCCCACAAACAAGTCACGTACTTGCTGATACACATCATTGATAATGTCCAAGGACTATCTTTATTCATAAACACATAGGAAATATCATCATACATGATTGCCTCTAGGGCATATCTCCAACAGAGGGGGCACCCCATAGACACACAAGTTGATTGTTTAGCCATATGCGGTGCCCCCCTCCACAGATTTCCACCTCGGTCATATCGCTGTAGTGCTTAGGCGAAACCCTATGTCGGTAACTTCATCATCACCATCATCATGCCGTCGTGCTGAGGAAACTCTCCCTCGGCCTCAACTAGATCAAGAGTACGAGGGACGTCACCAAGCTAAACGTGTGCAGATCGCGGAGGTGTCGTGCGTTCGGTACTTGATGGGTTGGATCGCAAAGACGTTCGACTACATCAACCACGTTTCATAACGCTTCCACTTTCGGTCTACGAGGGTACGTAGACATACTCTCCCCCTCTCATTGCTATGCATCACCTAGATGGATCTTGCGTGTGCGTAGGAAATTTTTGAAATTACTGCGTTCCCCAACAGATCTGGCCTCCCGATGAAGAACGGGGGGTGACGGCGGCTCCGTCTCATGGATCGCGATAATTCTTTCTTCCTGATTTTTTTCTGGAAAAATAGGTATTTATGGAGTTGGAATCCGGGTCCGCAGGGCCACCAGGTGGGGACAACCCACCTGGGTGCGCCAGGAGGGGGGCGCGCCCTGGTGGGTTGTGCCCACCCAGGTGCCCCCCTCCGATGGTTCTTGGCTCCAGAAATTCTTGTTTGTTGTATAAAAAATCCTCGCAAAGTTTCGTTCCATTCCGAGAACTTTTATTTTTGCACAAAACAACACCATGGTAGTTCTGCTGAAAACAGCATCAGTCCGGGGTTAGTTTCATTCAAATCATGCAAATTAGAGTCCAAAACAAGAGGAAAAGCATTAGGAAAAGTGTATACGTTGGAGATGTATCAGAATGTAAAAGGGATGGGAATTGAAATGAGCAAACGCAATGGAGACGCACAGATTTTTGGCGTGGTTCCGATAGGTGGTGCTATCATACGTCCACATTGATGGAGACTTTAACCCACAAAGGGTAACGGTTGCACGAGTCAACGGAGGGCTCCACCCACGAAGGGTCCACAAAGAAACAACCTTGTCTATTCCACCATGTCTTCCGTCCACGAAGGACTAGCCTCACTCGGGTAGATCTTCACGTAGTAGGCGATCTTCTTGCCCTTACAAACTTCTTAGTTCAACTCCACATTATGTCAGAGGCTCCCACGTGACACCTAACCAATCTTGGAGACACCACTCTCCAAAAGGTAAGATATGGTGTGTAGATGATGAACTCCTTGCTCTTGTGCTTCAAATGATAGTCTCCCCAACACTCAACCCTCTCACACATATTTGGCTATAGTGGAAATAGGATTTGAATGGAAAGCAACTTGGAGAAGGCTAGAAATCAAGATTCAAATGGTAGGAAAGGAATCTCTTGATCTCAACACATGAGCAGGTGGTTCTCTCTCAGAAAATGAATGGTGGAAGTGTAGTCGTGTTCTGGTGGCTCTCTTACTAAGTAAGAGGGGTGGAGGGGTATATATAGCCTCCACACGAAATCCAACCGTTACACACATTTGACCCAACTCAGTGGCACCAATCAGAAATCTCGGTGGCACCGACCTGTGTAAAATATATCAATGTTGGAGGTTTTGGTGGGATCGAATGGAAACAACTCGGAGCGACCGATGTGCAATGGTAGGGCAAACCTCGCTTTGGTGGCACCGGTGGCACCGGTTGCATCATCTCGGTAAGACTAAAATAAAGCAATAAGGCAACAGAAGGTTGGCAAGCCATCTCAGTGGCACCGATTGCAATAAGGCAAAGAGTTGCAAGGCCATCTCGGTGGGACCGAGGTCCATATCGGAGGATCAATTTGTTAGGGTTTGGCTATGGCAGTGTCCACATGAACTCGGTGGATCCGGATAGGTAGGATTCGGTGGGACCGAGTTGGCTTGAAGGGTTTTGGACATATTTGGATAGAGAAAGTGGCTGGAGGTTTTGGAGCAGTATCACTAAGCACTTGAGCAACCAGATCATCATTAAAACCTCATCCCCTTTTAATAGTATTGGCTTTCCTATGGACTCAATGTGATCTTGGATCACTTAACCAAAAATGTAGAGTCTTGAGCTTTTGCCAATCCATGTCCTTGGCATTTTGAAGGGTCCACATCCTCTTGTCCTTGCCATGCCACCGTTGGACTTATCTGAAATATTCTAGGTAGAACTATTAGTCCAATAATATGCATGTTGTCATTGATTACCAAAACCACCAAGGGAGCAAATGTGCTTTCCGATACCAAAGTGATCAAAGTGTTTATCATAGGACATCAACGAAAAATGTCGTTGAGTACTAAAGTAGTACTAATGACATGTTTTCTCGCAAGCAGATATTATGAAGAGTTCATTATAAGAAGTAACATTGATACAGACTCGTTATAAGTAGTTACATCGATATGGTCTTCATCAAAGCTCCAAGCGAGTTTTCATTTAAATTAACTGTTTTTTGTTATACACGGTATGGTGGCACGGTAAGTTGAAATTGTTCCAAACAGGTTACTGTGACAAATTCTATAACAAAGGCTAAATATATTGCCGCTTAAGAAGCGACAAAAGAGGGTGTTAGATCATATAATTCATTTATTAACTTATTATGGTTGAAGATGACTTAGTTCAATGGAACACTATTGTAGATAGTGGCTCCATAGCTCAGTCTGAGGAATTAAGGTCCTTGAATCAAATATATATAAAGCCAATATGAAAGCGTGAAAATGCGAGGACCTGCAAAAATACACACGAGCCTGAAGTTGTCAGATCCATTGGATGAAGGCTATACAGCAAGGGAAGCACATTTTACACCGGTATGCCATAGGTGTAAAGTGCATTGGTATTGACTAGATTATTGACTCTAGTGCAAGTGGGAGTCTGTAGGAAATATGTCTTAGAGACAATAATAAATGTTATTATTTATTTCCATGTTTGTAATTATGTTTATATTTTGTGCTATAACTGCTATGGTTCTCGAGTCTGCAATAACCACGAGGCTCGAAGGAAAATTCATATGTACGTGTAGAATAATAAACGGCAAAATAGATTACTAGTCTAGCCTCTAAGACTAACACGAGTATTGCATGATGGTTCTATTTCCCTGATCATGGACATGAGTATGTAGACAACTTTGAGGACACAATGTTAGAAGAACACTCCTGTTGAATCGGCCCAATTGTTATTATGCTATGAGATCCATTCCTCATTAGTTAATGGTTTATAACACAGAGAAAGTTCAACATTTGCATAATTCCTTAGACCATGAGAGTTTCGAGTTCCTTCATACTTGCTTCGTGAACTTTGGGGTTTGTTAAACGTCATCTGTAATAGGGTGGCTATTACGGCGGCTTACTGGTTCACGGAAAAGTATGATAAGGGACTAGATAGCTCAAGATCGGGATTTGCCTCTAATGATGGAGAGATATTCTTGGGCCCTCTTGGTGTTATGGTATACATCATCATCTGGCCAGATACGGTGTGATTTGATCACGGGGATGCCAAAACACGGGAACGAGAAAAGAGAACAAAATCGATAATGAGGAAACTGGCATAGTGAACAAGTTGTTGATTCACGAGGATACCAGTAAATATCACATGAATAACACACGGTAACTAAAGGTTCAGTCAAATATCCATTTGTGTGGGTATAGGGATCAATATGGATGTCACGGTTTCGCTATTGATAATTGATCCTAAAGAGTTCCGGTCATGTCTATACTTCACCGAACCTGCAGGTCACACACTTAAAGTTCATCTATCTACTAGGTACCAAGAAAAGAGTCTGAGAGAAATGTTACCGGGAAAGTTTCAGAGAGACTGAAAATGTTTCGAAGAGAAAACCTGTAGTGTTTCGGAGAAACCAAAAACTGTTTCGGAGTAAACCATCAAGCCGAAAAAAAATTCAAAATGCATCCAGCGTATTTTGGAGGGTGCAGGAAATGTTTTGGAACCTTTCGGGATTTTTTCGGAGAGAATGCACATGAAAAACATCATGTTCGCGCAAGGGGGACAATATCCCCCTTTTCATGGGGCTGTGTTGGGTGGCGCCCTCTCTTGGGGGCAGCCCCCTAAATTGATTGAAGGATGTTGGGGTGAGGGTGGGAGGCAGCTCCCACATTTGGTGGAGCAATGTTGGAAGGGGGGGCCAGGGGACACCTACATGGGGCAACCTCCAACCTTTGGTGGGATGATGTTTGTGGAGGGGAGGGGGCTTTTTGGGCAATCATCCTCCACCCCTCTCCACTAGTTTCATAGCGCCGAAAGACTACCTAGTGTCCGATAGCGATTAGTTCTAGACGACGAAGCGCCGCTAGATAGGTGACACCGTTTGTGTGCAATGCGGTAGAAAGATCATACATTCGATCTTCTGTTTGAGGGAGAAAAATCTCATGGTTGAGAGGTTGTAAATCCTAGTTGTAGGAATCTGCCCCAACGATCTTCACCAACTCTCCTTTCACTGCGCTATGAGTTGGTAATGATCAGACCAAACCTTACATGCATCTCATAGTGGTAAGCAAAAAAAATTGTTTTACATTGCGTTACCCTACAATGAGGGGTGTTGGTTAGGCCAGACATTCAGGGCCGATATAAGACGGACCATCCACCTGGGCGTATAGGGTGGTTTGGGGCATCCGGCTCATGCTTTAACTATAGTCACCAAATCTAAAAAATAAAAGAGGTGCAAACCCTAGAACTCCTATGCAATTCCGATCCACTTTTTACTCATTTGGTAAGGCTGGTACGGAAAGAAATCAAAACACTGGTACGGTGGTTACGATTTCATGACAAGTCATGGCACATTTTACCCTTTAGTAATGATTTCATAACTTTATTGTTATCTGCGCCAAACACTCAATTTTTGCAGGCATGCTCGGTAGGCCTGGCAAGAAGGCTTGATGGCAACCAAACACTGCCCAAGCGATTGCTTGAGTAAGTGCCGCAGCTAGACCCTGCCCGGTCCGAGCAACGGCTTCACATGAACAGTAGATAACTTCTGAAACAAACTTGTACAGTGGAGATACAGAGCCCCCACCACATCCGATAACTGTGTTCAACAATCTGAGGTTTACATACGGGACCAGGGTAATGTTCCCAAACTGACAGGCGACTGCCCTATGTGCTTAGTGTAACATATAGCACCTTTCCAACCACCAAACAAAAATCCATCTCCAAACGAACAGCCTCTTACAACCCTGTGAAACATCCCGGAAGACTATCTATTTGAAATGAAGCGCAAAATTTTCTATAACATGAACTAAAGTGCTAATTAAATTGCTGCCCAAACTGTAACCGGATAAGCCAATCCTAGATCACATGAAAGCTTATAGAATGAGGAGAAACGGGTTTTACATCATCCCAGTAACAAACCTGTAACAAGAAAGGGCAGCAACTGTAACACATTAGCTGACGAAATGTGATGCTGCACGAAAATGTATGATCGGCACTCAGAAGATGACTTGCCTTTACAAACCGAACCTCTTAAGCAGGCTGCTGTTCCACTATCCACTATTGGTCAGGAGTCAGCACTGCAAAACAACAAGGCAGACATTAGGAACATTACACTTTGAAAGGTTAACAAAGCAGCCAATAGAAACACTTCACACAAAAACCAGTTAATTAACTTGTTTGACAGATTAACTAGAATTTTTAAAACAATGATACAAAAAACTTATTGCTAAACACCTCAATTTAGTTGTCTGTTAAATACTTCGTCCGTTTACCATATTATAAACCAGGGAAAGACAAAAAAAAGGAACGACATGTCAATTGCTACATAAACAGAAACTAATTGTTAAATAGGCCAACAAGGGCAGAGGATTGGTTTCGCAGGCTTTTTATTTAGAGACTGTTGGGCTATCTTCCAAAAGATAATTAATGGGGATTCGTAAGTCATTTGAACTCCCCCAAGCTCCCCAGGTTACGGGGACACTCATCAGACTTCAGGTAGTCAGAAGGTTTGCCCTAAAGCTAAAGGCTAAATGGTTAGGCAACTGAAGGATATCTATATTTCCAGAATAGGCAAATATCATCCAGCAGCAGGTTTTCCTTAAGATTATTGGTGCACTGGGAGAAAAGACCAATAAGGATTTGGGACTGTACACTTGCTCAACTACAGCTTTTATGCTGATGGTTCTTCTTTGTTCGTACCCCACTGTTCCTCACTATCATTTCCATTCACATGGATAGTGCCATCAGTAGAACCATCAGCCTCGACCTCAACAGCATCTTCTTGGCTCTCTTCTGCTCCGTCATCTTCAAAAACCTGTTGAAGCAAGATGGCGTTATCATTTATGCAAGGATGGAATGTGATAGGGACCAAAAGAAGAACATAAAAATATTTACATTTAAAATAGATGCAGTGACTTCCATAAGTTGACCTGGCTAACCAACACAATGTACCGATCAGGCTGCGTTTGGCAGCTATGCTTTTGGAGTTTTTTTACAATATCATTTTCCATACACCATAGTTATTTTTAAAGAGGCCTTCATTCGTACTATGTTTTTTTTATAGTTTTGACAACTTTGGTGTGCTTGGGGTCAACAAATACCACAATTTTATAGACCATAGTATTTTCGCAGTATTTCAGAAAGAGGCCTTGACCTACTTTTTGTACACTAAACTGAAAAAAGTGGTTTTTAGATACCAGAGCATTCATTATGCAGGGATTGAAATACTGAGGTTTTAGATCACTATGGTTTTCAAAATACTGTGCTGCTAAACTAAGCCTTGGTGGTAACAGTGTAGTCATATAAATATTCCTATTAGGGGCTTGTTTGGATTGCAACAAGAAATACGAAATAAAAATACATAATCCCTTTCCAGGCCTACTGAGTTAAAGAGATTAAAGTATATAGAACATACAATGCATGAGGATGAGGATCTGGATAAAACAAAAAATCTAAATACTGAGCGATCGGTTCCAGGCCTTAGGGACCAAACTCTCTTGGACAGCACCAATGGGAGATGAGTGGGGAGGGCAAAAGAGAAAGGAGAGGACGATGAGGAAGATGAGGGGGGCTGACATCATGTCGACTACAAAGGAGGAGACCACCGGGAGGTTAAATGGGGTGTGGAATTACATAAGGGAGATGGGCACGAACGTCCACGCCCTAGCGCACTGTCCAAGACAAAATACCAAATAATTTGTGCATTTGTAAGCTCGCCCTAATGTGTTCAAGCGAAATTCGTATCACCAAGAAATGTATCAGATGGCAGAAAAAATACCACTCCGCAAGCCCATCTTAGAACCAAGAATAGTAGAAACACACTGACAACAAATACACTCACTCTCTATGAATCAGACACAATAAGAGAAACTGCTTTCGGCCCAGAGGATAATAGCATGGGATATCTTCCGAAAGAAGATAAACCAAACAAGATTCCCCACTGACAGATAATGACTGAATTTCATGGAAAGGATCATGATTTCTAACTCTTCAACATTTAGTCTTTATACCATTGATATTGTCTCAGTTGTTAACATACAAGGAAAGGATGATGCAGTGCTAGTGGATAGTGATGCAAAACACACACCCACAGGTTACTGAGCAGGTCTATTTTGTTGCAACTATAACATGCAGTCGTGCACATGATTAATTTATTTATCATCAGTTTATTGGAAATGTATAATTTTCTCTGAAGGCGCAAATGTTACCCCTCTAATGGAAACATGCCAACAATCAACTACTAAACTGAAAGAACATATAGTGCTGACAAATTTTATAACAAATTAATAGCCTAATTGCGCAAGCTAATTTCGGCTTACGCAACTATTTTCTGCATAAGTAATACCTCTTGAACAGTGTCATTTTCATTTGTTAGCTCCTCATCGTGAATATCCTCTTCATGTACGTCCTCCTCTTCTTGTACATGCATGT
This sequence comes from Triticum dicoccoides, assembly GCF_002162155.2. Classification (NCBI taxonomy): domain Eukaryota; kingdom Viridiplantae; phylum Streptophyta; class Magnoliopsida; order Poales; family Poaceae; genus Triticum; species Triticum dicoccoides. Next base: position 197,461,425 of record NC_041390.1, on the reverse strand, counting down.
TCTTGAAAGCTTCCACAAGACTCTCATTGGGCCTTTCAGAATGAATCATGTATTCCTCAGCAGGTGGATAGATACCCCTGTTAAAAGAGGATTTTTGTCAGAAGGGTGACGAATTAATAGCTTGAAAAACATGCACTGGCATCATTTTCAATTTCGTCAGATGTTCCAGTTAAAGCTAAATCCAAACCCTAGTTGCATTGATGAAAGAATGTGATCAGTAAAACTTCACAGCAACATTGCTTTAACAATATAAATGAACCAAAACCTTTTGGGGGCGACAGTAGCTTCTACATTGAGAGCAATCTGCCAGTCTTCAAATAAGTTTGGGTATTCATCAGGATCTGCCAATGACTCTGCTGCTTTTGAGTTTACCTACGAAGCATATGAAACAAAGCAAACACCATCAGTTCATAAGATGTGGCCCCTGGACATTAGAGAAAGTGCAGCATAAGTCCAAACAAGAGAGCAATCAACAAATAGCAAAGCATGATTCCAGCTAATGTTTACATCATTACTCAAACGATATGTAACCATCCTGAATTCAGTGTATCGGAGTTAGCTCGGATATTATTCTTATTGAATTTGAAGCATCATTATAATCCAACTCTGTGACCGCTGCTGAACCATATCATGGAATTGACGAACGACAATTACATGCTTCATTGTGCAACTTATGTTTTAGTAACAATTTGTGCTGAGGAGATGTGTGCCCATCAAACTGTTATCATGAAGGCCTGGAAACTAGAGAACAAAAGCAAAGAATTTACAAGGCTGGCAGTACCTTTTGGAGATCTTTTTTCCATAATGCTACAATCTCTGGGACTTTGCTCGGAAGATAAGATCTCGCCATCAATGCTGCTTCCGGAATGCGATTGCTGTATAGAGAACAGTTGCACAGTTAAACATACAATAACATGTTTGAAGTGATGTATGAAACAGGACAGGCTCACTAAAACGATTATACCTTTCAATCAACAATTGAAGGCATTCCTCCAACTTGCCTAGCATGAACAAACAAAGGAACGCAACATTGTTCTTTCCTTGTTCTTTAGCCATAGATGCCAATTTTGTTATCCCTTCAGCATCCCCAATGGATGAATACAAAAGCAATAGACCGCTGAGATCTAGTGCATGTAGGAGGCACTCCTCTGCCATCTCGAGCTGCAAAAAAGTTGTATGACACATGAGAAGGAACACAACATGGGAAAGTTATTTGGACGCAACTTATATAGGTTTTGCATCCTAGTACAAGATAGAAACATAACATGGCAAAGTTTATTAGAATGCAACTTAAAGACTGATTCCGATGCTGAGTTATTAGCTTTTACATTTCCCTTTTTTTGTTAAAATTAAGGTTGAAGAGGACATGTTGAATTGAAAGAGCATTTCTGATTCAAGCATGATGTTGAGCGACAACTAAAGCACATCCTTTCCATCAAAACTGTGCTCTCATACATCTCTACATCCATGCCGTATTATATTAGGTTGTATTCTGCCTAGTCATAGTTATTAGCTCGTCCATTTATCAAATATTAGTAAATTCAAGTGATATGGCAAAACAATCCAATTCATTAGCACAGTATATAGTGAGCATACAAGGTAACTGATAGACGCAGTAGCTGTGTACCTTTCCAGTTGAGATAGCTAACTCCCCTAACTGCTTCCACTTGGACTCACTTTGCACCTCAAGAGCGATTGCCTGCAAAATAACTACTCAGAATATTTGAATGAAGGAGGGAACTTTCTTGGAAATGAGAAAAACAATAGTCAACTATGCCTTTGCATCATCAACGCGGCCAAGCTGAACAGCCAGGTCAAATCTGTAATTAGAGTCCGTTGCTATCTCAAGGGCTTCCTCCAACATGCCCCGTGATTCCAAGAAATGTGCCACGCTGAAAATAAAAGGTTATCTTTGTATGCCGAGGCAAAAACTGCAAAGTACAACAAATAGTAGAACATGGGGCACCTGTCATATTGTTCCTTCGGTATAGATGGCAAAATATCATTTGCACGATCAAAATCCCCACGCAGCACTAGTGTTTTATACTCGATCAAACTAAGGAGTAGAGTGTACCCAACAACACTACAATAAGAAGTGTTAGCTTCAGAAGTTTATTGTGAGTTGATGCCATAAAAGAATACCAGAGCAATAAAGATAAAACTCACTTAAATTGCTTGTCAATAAGATAGACACGGCTCTGGTTAGCAAGATATCCTAGTAAATACATTGGCCGGTCCAAGTGAAATAAGGTTGTGACCTGTAATACATGGAACCGTATGACTTGGGAGTGATACAAACAGTAACGAATGATCTAACTGGAATCATACATAAAAACGCCTTTTGATATGATAAAAACACTCACCTCTCCTCCTACACAGTAATTAAGCCGTGATGAAGAATTATTGTAGATAAAACAATCGCCAACCCATAGCCCAGTTCGGATGCGTTCATTGATCTCATGAAGCAGTTCGAAGGCATCTTCCACACCTTCCTCACCAACTGAACCCCCTCCGTCCAAATGAGAAGATACAACATCCCTCTGGAAGGTAAAGAGATAACGTTGTGTTAGTACAGACTTTTAAATTAGAAAAACAATTGCATAGAAGTGCTTGATGTAAGAGTTGCTGACGTTTTGGCACAATTAACACAACAAAAGAACATTTGTAAATAACGCCTGCAGATGTCACGTAACTACAAACTGTAAGAAGGCAACACAGTTCTTAACAGAACTCACATTGTACTTCAAAATGTAGAATGATGTATCACTTGCAACTGTCACCAAATCACCACTGTCAGCCCAGTAGAGATTCTACAAGAGAACAGCAGATTTTTTTTAGTCGCATAACATACCAGATGACATGGAAAAGGTGTTTGATTCTTGAAGCAACACAATAAACTTACCTTCACATTGACATCAATTCGACGTATCAACCTGCAATCCGCCCAGTCGTAAAAGCAGATGAAATCATTTGTACACATAGCCAATAATACTCCACCAAACACACGTTCGACGGAGAATGTTGGTCTTATACTTTTCCTCTCCTGAAATTATTAGATATCCATCTTTCAGGTTTTGTAGTAACAAAGATTGACATATGGAAATAGTTGTTCAAGTGTTAGCTTTCAAGCCTTTCATCCTCCACCCCACAGCAAGTGTCTAGTTCAAGCATTCACATACTAACATGCAAAATACAATATGTTGACTACCAAATGCTCAAGTTCCCAGTCTGGTCCTGAACCAGCAGCAGAAAATACTTGTGCATGTCATATATTTACTTTGCACTTCACAGTTTACATAAGAAAATATCTTTCCTTGTTTCTAACATATGCCTGTTTTCATTTTTCACATAGATAGGAAATTGTGAAATCAAGATAAGATGTGACAAAATTGACCTGGCTACCATTATTATTAAAAAATGTGCAGCCAACTTGTATGGTTAAATGGGCAAACAGCCCTTGTATTATGAAAAAGAACAAATATCGATTGAACATCTATAAATTGCAGGAGTTCTGGGTTCATTCATGTATGAAGATGGGAATAAAACACGGAATGGAATTTGTGTTATAGCATTGCGTGTTCTCTTATCCATAGATGTTTCTCAAAGACAGAACCATAATAGTTACACATCAATACTTCAATAGTAGGGAAATGGAGATGTTTACTTGGTACAAACCTGGAAATTTTTACTGTATATCTTTATCCTCGAGGTGCTTTCCCTTACAGCGTATTCGCCATCAGATGACCAAGCGAGTTCAAGTGCAGACCCAAATGATCTATTTCTCCATGCTAGTGCTGTATAAATTATGTATTCTCCATCTCCACATACAACAACAAATCTCCCGTTGGGATTGTGCCTTAAGTTCTGAAATGAGAATCAAAGCTATTAACTTGCGAATGAAAATGGAACAATAGACAAGTAAAGCTACAAAAAATGATCTATTTCTCCATGCTAGTGCTGTATAAATTATGTATTCTCCATCTCCACATACAACAACAAATCTCCCGTTGGGATTGTGCCTTAAGTTCTGAAATGAGAATCAAAGCTATTAACTTGCGAATGAAAATGAAACAATAGACAAGTAAAGCTACAAAAAAGGTTTACTGTTTAACATGAAGATAAATTCCTGTTAATTCAAAGTAATGTGCAAGTTGTACAGAAGAATCTCTTAGCAATGTGCAAGTTGAATCTCTTAGTGGTCATAAAGTCATAACAACCTCATGCGCACTTCTTTAAACCATCGAAGTTTAATTCAAAACCAACACTCAATTCCATATTGTGCTATTACTAATCATGAACTTATGCATTTCACTGCAGTAGAAGAGCTTCATTATACCGCAGCAACTATAAATGCCGGAAATAATAGGATATCTAAATGTAAAAATGTGATTACACCAAAAGTAACTCACAATCCTGCACATTTCAAAGTAAATTTGAATAAAAATATTTTAGCATGCATGATTACATGTCTATAGTAATGTGAATCTTGCTCAAACAGAAAAAAGAATGACCAATCAGAAACATGGGAGTAAAAACAAACATCTAGATGACAAATAACAGCATCACTATGTGAATGAGGCATTCACTACGATATAAAATATAACCTACTTGTGGATAAAGATCACAGCTTCCCAGCTCCTTCACAGCCAACGGTAATCGCTCACCATCCGCAATCTGACAGATGATACAGGTTACAGAACATACATAAAGCTTATACCAAATTAACAAGCCTTCAACACATTAACATGGCAAAGAAGAAAAACCTCATTGCCTGCACCAACAGTCTTGATATTAACAGTTTGGATTTCGTTATGTTTTGCCCATATGATTTTTCCACTGTTGTCCATGCTAGCAACCGGAACTTCACGGCCAATTTTTATCATAATTGTCCCTTCATCATATCCAATCACAATCCTATAAAAAATTAAAATATTTTATATCACTACCTTAACTTGAAAGGAAATAACAAGTAAATAAAAGCCTGAACTCCGCATTTTCAGTGAAGAATTTTTTTGGAAGAAACAGTTTAGCAGATACACAATGTTGTCACAATATAGGAAATTGTGTCGCAGAAAAAGAAAATGGATTGTTAGTGCGTCTGGAGCTTCAGTAGCAGATGAGGAGACATATTCGTGTATTGGCCCTTCACATTGACCATATTACCATAGAACTGAAATAGAGCAAGAGCTAAATATTCATTACCTTCTTGACCCCTTCATGTATCCTAAAGCCCAAACTCGCTCAAGACCATAATTAAGAGTGTTCTCAAGCCTGCAAGTGCATCAAGCAAAGTGTTATTCACTTGTTCTACAAGAAAAGAAATAATTAAATGCTTGGGAGAAATGGAAGAATTAAGAATAGACCGCATTCTTGCTCATGATTCATGAACAAGGCACTATCTACACTGCCAATTTAAAGAAATAAACTGCCATGAGTTGGGAAATAACGAATGTGTATAGTCCAGTGCAGAAGATATTACTATTATTGCAAACAAAAAACATGTAGAAGAAAAAAACTACAGACAGTAACTGTATTGCGTGTAACTAAATAGATGTTGGTAAAACAAAGCTGGTTTTCAGACAGCACACTGTTAGTATCATCTCCAAGCAATATCATAGTATGAGAGAGAGAGAGAGAGGGTACCTGTAGGTTGTAGAGTGCCACAAGCGAACTGTGCCATCCTCTGAGCCAGTAATTATAATAGGTAGTTCTGGATGGAAACAGACAGCGGACACATTGTGTGCATGTCCTTCAAGTGTTTGAACACAGCTCTTGGTTTGGTAATCCCAAACCTGATCCAACAAATTGAGTAATAAGTCAGATCAATCCCAATATACCCTCACCATAGCACAATTCATTGCAGATGACACACCTTTGCAGTCTGATCATCAGATCCAGTAATTAAAAATGGTCGATCACCACCGGTGAAGTAATCAACACAGTTCACGCCTTTTGAGTGGCCATCTAATGTGAAGTTAGGATCAGGAGAACCAATACTCCATATCTGAAGTTCACGTTCAATATTAGGACATTAGGCAGGGTACAGACCAAGATACAAAACAGGACTCAGTTTAACCAGCATCTTTTTGAGGAACAAATACAAACCTTTATCGTGCGATCAAGGGAAGCACTAGCAAAAGTATTGGTATCCTTTGGGTTAAATGTGACTTGCATCACATAGTGAGAATGCCCCTCAAATATGTGAGTGCACGCCCAACCCTTATCCCAATCCCAAAGCTTAATTAACATGTCATCGGATGATGACAGCACAAAAGGCTGGGTTGGATGAACAGCCACACACCTGATGTAATCAGTATGAGCTTCAAATACCTTGACCTTATCCATTGTATTGTAATTGTACACGCGGATAAACATATCATCGGCACCAGCAACAACCCATTGCTTCCGTGCAATAAATTTAGCCGAACGAACTGCGACAGACATGATATATCAAAATGATGGTATATCTGGCAAGATAAGTAAGCAATTCGGTGGGAAAGCATACCTGGTAACTCTGTGACTTCAAATGATTTCACCATTGTCTAGGGATAAATAAATATATAGTTTTGTCAGCCAAGTCTTAAGATAAGCTATACAAAGTCATTTATCTCAGTCATAAGAAGATAAAAAGATGCATTTTCATTTTCAGCCTCCTCTGCCCCTTTGTTCCCTTATAACAAAGTGACATAGATATAGATTAGCAATTACCTAAAAATCGATGGATGTTCCTTGTTACTTTAACCTCGTCAGTAGATTTTAAAAATAGTGACATCAAAGTTTTTTTCTCTGGATTTTACGTAATTGCTAATCTACACGTGTTTGATATTCCCTCTCTTTTCCCCTTCTAGGAGAAGTCACTACCAGTGGCATATCACCTAGCTCATTACTATACACACCGTAAATCGCGTTTCAGAAATATACAAATTAAATCTAACTATCTAAGTACATCTTCATTTCTATACATGAACGGAAATATCTAGTTTCATTACAACATACAAGGAACAAGTGAACACCATCATCATTGCTTATAATCTTCATCGAGTTTAGCTGAAAAATTACAAAGGCAAATTATGAAGGCGGGCTGCTGTGAACAGTCACCTACCTGCGTTTGGTAGTTCCAGATGCAGACACTCCCCGAGTAAAGACTCGACAAAATCCTGTGTAGCACAAGAGAATGGTCACGCTATATACCACGGTTTGGCGGAAGCTTTGATCACCCGCACGTGAATTTCGTAGCCAAAATGAAAACCAAGATCATATTCACATCACACGAACTGCCCACTAACCATGGCTCTGTCGGATGCAGATCCGCGGACTTGACCCTCTCCGACCTCTGCGCGAGCTTCCTCTGATCCAACCAAACACAAAACCGACATAAGCGACACCACACCAGACATTCACCGAGTAGATCCCAGTAAGAGGCATCGCGATTACCTTGATATCCAACCGGAGCGGCTGCCACATTCACGGCCATCACCCAAAAAAACACGAAAAGGGGAAATCACGTCAGTACATAGCGCAACAGAACCCCAGATCCACCGGGAATTCGACATGTCTCGCGGCGGATCTCGCCGCGGCGGCGGCGTGTAGCCCGCGCGCGATACGAACAAACTAAGCGACGGCCAGCCCCGCCATCGCCTGATCTCGGATCGCATTCGCGTGTAAGCGGCGAGGAGGGGCGGGGAGGGAGCAATTTGTCGGGAGGGCGGGAGACAGACACACGTACCATTGTGGCGGCTCGGAAGCGCGCCGAAGCGGGAACCTCGGGAGGACGAGGTTCCTGGGGGTTTGTGGTCGCGGGAGCGTGAGAGGCGGAGCCGCTTGGGTGGCCTCTCGCCGGGCCGGGAGGGGGAGGGCGCGGCGCGGAGAAGAGAAGATTTGTGAACGAAGGAGGAAGGGTGGGAAGGAGGAAGTGGGTGATGGCAAACGGGGTCTCGGTCGCTCGGAGGCAGTAGTATGGTCGATTGGATCTGAAGGTTGTGTGTGTGTGCGTGTGTTGCACTGTTGCCTTTCCGATGTTGACTTCTCCTGCTGACGTAGTAGCTAAGCAACGGTAGATGAGATCGTCCTCTAAACTCTTAAGACGTTGTTATTGGAGTTTACCAAATGATCTGCTGCGGTTCATGTACAATGGTGATATCTAAGTTCTTTCATTGTGAAAGGTGTTTTCCAACAATTAGGTTTTCGAGGGAAAAAGAAGGCGGCCGCGGATCTCATCGGTGGGCTCACCGGATTCACCGATCAAGGATGGCGACATCCTCTGGGTCAGGGAACTCACGTGAAGTAGCGCTCTCGCCCAAATCGACAAGGGCTCGGATGTAGGAAGCGCTCGAAAAGATGGACATCTTCGAGGAAGAAGCAACACCGCTAGTATACGTTGATGACGATGCTATGAAAGAGTTGTCGCTTGCAGGGAAGATCCTTTATCGGAACCTCTTCCACATACAGACAATCGCCAACGTCCTGCGATTAGCTTGTGGAAACCCTATGGACTTGGTCTTTCGTTCTGTACGGAAAACCGTGTTTGTATTTGATTCCGAATCACAGCGTGATTAGGATCGAGTCGGAGATGGATCGTCTTGGCATGTTAGCAAACATGCAATGATTTTGGAGGAATTCATGGCGTGTATGTGGCTGTTGAAGTTGCAGCTTGATAAGCTTCAGCTTTGGTTAAGGATAATCAATCTACCCTTCCATTTGAGAAATGAAACACAAGAAGAGGCAATTGCAAAACAGAGATAAGAAAGCTAGTTCGATTCAGTTTGATCTTATGGGGGACTTCCTAAGGGCAAGGGTTAAAGTGGACGTACGTAAGTCTTTGAGGAGATGGATACTTGTTGACTCGGAGTGGAGGAAAAGCACTGATTGGTATGACATACAATATGAACAAGTATCCCGCTCTGTTTTTCATGTGGTCATCTAGGGCACTCCGATCTTCTCTGTCCGATGCCAGGAACTTGAGATGCAAACAGTGATCTGCCTTCCCGGGTTAGTTTGAGAGCACCGGATGAGAGGAAGAAAAGCGGTTCCACTGATGGACTGTTGCGAGAATCTCAACAATCACAGACTTCCAAGAAAGAGGCTGACTCCTCGTCCAATGCAGCGGAGAAAATCGCGAAGGTGTAGTCCCTACTTAAGAGTAGAATTAGTGCAAGCAAGAGGAAAGATGGATCTGAAAATCAAAAACAAAATTTATCGCAGAATCGAGGTGCCTCGCTTAACTGGTGGTTCGGGTGTTGATCAGAATGATGGGGACCAAAACAAAGAGAATCCTGATGGTGAACATGATGATCTGAACGATTGGGGTATGGGTCGAAAGAAAAATAAACCTACTCCAGCTAACTCTGAGAATTTAGCAGAGGCTGCAGGTCGGCCCTACCTGAGCCAATGGTTTGCATTAGATGGAATAGACGGGGGCTTGCACTACAAAAAAACCACTTCTGTGATGATACGTGTTTGTCATAGTAGGTCACGTTTTCTGTCATGCATGTACATCCATGACGATTTTATGACAGAATCAATATAGTCATACATGTGCTGTCGTAGAAGTGTTCCATGACAATAACAAAATTGTCATCACAGAAGTGTCCACTTCCATGGCGATAAATGGCGCGTCATGGAAATGCTTTCGTCAAGGCTAACTGACACCTGACATCCACCGTAACGGGTCACCGTTAAGCTATCGGGTTCCGGTTTGGATTCGATAACCCGTTAACAGCCCGGACCAATGGGGATTTTTCACGTGTAAAATTCTCAATGGCCAGAGGAACCATGTGTCGGCTCATCGTTGGGACAGATGTCATCCACTCATTGGACCGGATGCGCCTATGATACGTCGAAACATGGCACGACCCAATAGAGGCCCATTGGGTGAAAAGGCCAGCCCGTTTGACTTGGTCAAAAGGTAGCGGGCCGGCCCTTGGAAAGCCTGTTAACGGCATGTTCACATATAGCCCATTTACAACTCGCTAACTCACGGCCCGTTATGGCCTATCCGAATTAGGCCCAGTAACGTCATCTGGACCGTCCAATATGATTCCAATCAGTTGTAACTTCCGGCCCATGTATGGCCCATAACGTCTTTCGGCCCATACAAGGTCCTTTGTAACTATGGGCCCACTAAAGGCCCGAGGTGAAACTGACCCATAATGAACAGTGTATGGCTTTATACCCATTAACAGTCCATTATTCCGTTGACCCTTTCCAGCCCGTGTTAACTTTCAGCCTTCTAAGGGCCCATTTATTCTTGGGCTCATTTCCAGAATTCGGTTACTTACGGTCCATTACCGGCATGTTCCGCTTGTGGGCGAAATTTAGCTCGTGGTTACAGTCGACCCGTTTGTGGCCCGTTAACCCGTTGGGCTATTTTCATAGTGTCATCAAATACGGCCTATTAATGACCCATTATGATCGGGCCATAAACAGACAATTTCCATTCTAGCCCGTTTACGGCCCATTTTGCGGACTGTTGTTGGTCCACGAATAAGTACAACCCATGTTTGGCCAATCGATTGTATGGCCCATAGAAGGCCCATTGATTGTACGGCTCGTAGAAGGCCCATGGATCCTACGGCCCATAGGAGGCCCATGGTCACTACAGCAGGTAGCAGGACCAGGGTTACAACGGTTCGTATGTTGCCCATGGTTATTGTGGCCTAGTTATAAAAATAGGTTGTTGTGGCCACTAGAAAAACATGGAAAAAGAACTGCGGTGACTACAAGCAAACAACTAAACAAGACAATAAGGAAACAAATAAGCAAGCAACTAACGCTAGGCTATTACGGCTATTACACGTATTACGTCCACTGGGCATCAAAGTTCGCCACCAGTGCAAATATAGGGAACAAAGCAGCATATTACATACACTGGCCATCTAAATTGGCCACCAATGCAAACAAACGCGGCAGCAAAACAAGTCCATAACTGAAACAACTTTGGAATAGATCAAGAGACGTTATGCTAGGTATCCACCATGTTGGCAATAAGCTTAGCAAGCTTATTGGCTTTCTCCTGTTTGGCGCTAAAATCCTCCAACGCTTGCTGTTGCAACAGAAAGTATGCATCTGAATTCTCCAGGGACTTTCGCAGTCCGTCGTCTTTTTGTCGCAGCACAGCTGATCGATGTCTTTCAGCTTGTAGTTGAGACTCAAGAAACCGAACTGATCCAGACAGTGAGTTCGAATAGCTTGTGCCAGTGGTAGTGGCCAGTAACTCAAACACTACACCAAGACAGGACTTTGCGGTTATCTCACTATCTTCAAGATAGTTTTCCTTATCTGTTTTATCAGCTTTGTTGGAGACCAACAAGGATGTCTCAGTATCCTGAACCTTATATACATTACTTCCTTTACCATTGCTTAATAACGTACTCTTCCCCAATATTCTGTCAGTATTCTAAAAGAAAAAACAAGCAGACACATAACAGGTTTAGCATGTAGTATATGAAACTCAGTTCGGTGAACCAGTTCATTAGTAAGGTGTACATGATTAAACTACCAAGTCTTCTATTGCCAAGTAGTACATAATAAAAGCATCAAACAAACATATATCTATGTCATATGGTCACTGCATTGTCTTGCCAAATAAAAATAGAGACACATTTCAAATCATATCAGTTCAAGACAAAAAGCATAATTGAAAGAATACAAAGTGTGGGAAACTACACGGCACAACAAGATTTTAGATGGGTACCACGGGTCTACATGTACAACAACACTGTTGGCTCTGTAGTGATGCTAGTAATGTGCATGCTATGAGAAGTCAACTGTATACACAACTGAAATTGAAATCACCAGAGCTATTTAGAAGAGCAAACTTGTAAAAGAAACATGCTTAAACATACCCGTTGTGCGATTGGACTTTCGATGGATCCTTCAATTTAAAAATAAGTTTGTATGAGTAAATACAGTGATACAAGAGCAAATCAGTATGCATGATAGCAATGGAATCTTAAATGAGAACAGTTGTTCTTCAGGTTTAAGCACTTGTTCTACACGAACAAAGTACGGTAAGACACGGGCATATAGTACTTAAAAAAATGAGCTTATAGACCTTACCACATTCTTGGTTCAGGACCAGTACAGAACAAGGCATTCCCAGTCATCGTCCCGTCAATGTTTCTCAGGAGAACATAAAGGGAATTTGATGAGTTTCTTTGCCAGTGAAGTGAAGGAAATATGCCCTAGAGGCAATAATAAAGTTGTTATTTTATATTTCCTTATTCATGATAAAGGTTTTTTATTCATTCTAGTATTGTATTGATCGGAAACTAAAATACATGTGTGAATACATAAACAAATACCGTGTCCCTAGTAAGCCTCTACTAAACTAGCTCGTTGATCAAAGATGGTTAAGGCTTCCTAACCATAGACATGTGTTGTCATTTGATAATGGGATCACATCATTAGGAGAATGATGTGATGGACAAGACCCATCTGTTAGCTTAGCATATTGATCGTTTAGTTTATTGCTATTGCTTTCTTCATGTCAAATACTTATTCCTTCGACTATGAGATTATGGAACTCCCAGATACCGAGGAATACCTTGTGTGCTATTAAACGTCACAACATAATTGGGTGATCATAAAGATGCTCTACAGGTATCTCTGGAGGTGTTTGTTGAGTTGGCATAGATCGAGATTAGGATTTGTCACTCCAAGTATCGGAGAGGTATCTCTAGGCCCTCTCGGTAATACACATCATAAGAAGCCTTGCAAGCAAAGTGACTAATGAGTTAGTTACAGGATGATGTATTACGGAATGAGTAAAGAGACTTGCCGGTAACGAGATTGAACTAGGTATGAAGATACTGACGATCGAATCTTGGGCAAGTAACATACTGATGGACAAAGGGAATTACGTATGTTGTCATAACGGTTCGACTAATAAAGATCTTCGTATGATATATAGGAGCCAATATGGGCATCCAGGTTCCGCTATTGGTTATTGACCGGAGAGGTGTCTCGGTCATGTCTACATAGCTCTCGAACCCATAGGGTCCACACGCTTAACGTTCGATGACGATATAGTATTATATGAGTTATGTGATTTGGTGACCGAATGTTGTTCGGAGTCCCGAATGATATCACGGACATGACGAGGAGTCTCGAAATGGTCAAGAGGTAAATATTGATATATATATATATATATATATAGGACGATGGTATTCGGACACCGGAAGTGTTTCAGGGGTATCAGGTACTTATTAGGTCACCGGAAGGGGTTCCGGGCACCCCCGGCAAAAGATATGGGCCTTATGGGCCAAGAGGGGAAACGCACCAGCCACAAGGGGCTGGTACGCCCCCCATATGGGCCGGACTAAGAGAAGAAGTAAAGAGGGGAAAGGGAAAGGAAAGAGTGGAATAGGATTCCCGCTTCCTTCCCTCTCCCCCCTCTTTCCTTCCCCCTCCGACAAATATGGCAGGGCGGGTCGCGCGGCTTGGGAGGAGCCCAAGTAGGATTCAGTCCTACTTGGGGTGCCTCTTGGCCTCTCCCCTCTCCATCCCACCTATATATATGAGGAGGGGGTGCCTAGCACACACCAGACAATTTCCTAGCCGTGTGTGGCGCCCCCCTCCACCGTTTACACCCTCGATCATATTTTCGCAGTGCTTAGGCGAAGCCGTGCGGAGATCACTTCACCATCACCGTCACCATGCCGTCATGCTGACGGAACTCATTTACTACCTCGACGTCTTGCTGGATCAAGAAGGCAAGGGACATCACTGGGCTGAACGTGTGCGGAACGCGGATGTGTCGTGCGTTCAGTACTTGATCACTTGAAGCGCGAAGAAGTTCGACTACATCAACCGCGTTGTGAAACACTTCCACTTACCGTCTACGAGGGTACATAGACACACTCTCCCCCTCGTTTCTATGCATCTCCATGGATAGATCATTGCGTGTTCGTAGATTTTTTTTTGTTTTTCCATGCAACGATTCCCAACAGTGGCATCATGAGCCGGGTCTATGCGTAGATGATATGCATGAGTAGAACACAAAGAGTTGTGGGCGGTGATAGTCATATTGCTTACCACCAACGTCTTATTTTGATCCGGCGGTATTGTGGGATGAAGCGGCTCGGACCAACCTTACATGTCCACGCACATGAGACCTATTCCACCGACAGACATGCAACTAGTTTTGCATAAAGGTGGCTGGCGGGTGTCTGTTTCTCCTACTTTAGTTGAGTCGAATTTGACTGCGGCCGGTCCTTGAAGAAGATTAAAACATCAAACTTGACGAAACACCATTGTGGTTATATGCGTAGGTAAGAACGGTTATTGCTAGAAGCCCGTAGCAGCCATGTAAAACTTGCAACAACAAAGTAGAGGACGTCTAACTTGTTTTTGTAGGGCATGTTGTGATGTGATAAACGTTATTGTATGAGATGATCATGTTTTGTAAGACATCAGGCAACTGGCAGGAGCCTTATGGTTGTCTCTTTATTGTATGAAATGCAAACACCATGTAATTGCTTTACTTTATCACTATGCGTTAGCGATAGTTGTAGAAGCAATACTTGGCGAGACGACCACGACGCTATGATGGAGATCAAGGTGTTGAGCGGTGACGATGGAGATCATGACGATGCTTTGGAGATGGATATCAAAAGCACAATATGATGATGGCCATATCATGTCACATGTTTTGATTGCATGTGATGTTTATCTTTTATGCATCTTATTTTGCTTAGTACAGCAGTAGCATCATAAGATGATCCCTTCACTAAATTTCAAGGTAAAATTGTTCTCCCTGAGTATGCACCATTGCTATAGTTTGTCGTGTTGAGACACCACGTGATGATCGGGTGTGATAGACTCTACGTTCACATACAACGGGTGCAAGACAGTTTTGCACATGCAAAACACTTGGGTTAAACTTGATGAGCCTAGCATGTACATACATGGCCTCAGAACACTGGAGATCGAAAGGTCGAACGTGAATCATATAGTAGATATGATCAACATAGAGATGTTCACCATTGATGACTACCCCATCTCACGTGATGATCAAACATGGGTTAGTTGTTTTGGATCATGTATCACTTAGATGAGTTGAGGGATGTCTATTTAAGCGGGAGTTCATTAATAATTTGATTAATTGAACTTAATTTATCATGAACTTAGTCTTGATAGTTTTGCATATCTATGTTGTAGATCAATAGCTCGCGATATAGATCCTATATATTTTTGATATGTTCCTAGAGAAAACTAATTGAAAGATGATAGTAGCAATGATGCGGACAAAGTCCGTGATCTGAGGATTATCCTCATTGTTGCATGAAAGAAATATGTCCTTGATGCACCGCTAGGTGAAAAACTTGTTGCAAGAGCAGATGCAGACGTTGTGAATGTCTTGCAAGCTTGATATGATGACTACTTGATAGATTAGTGCACCATGCTTTACGGCTTAGAACCGGGACTTCAAAAACGTTTTGAACGCCATGGAGCATATGAGATGTTCCAAGAGCTGAAAATTGATATTTCAGATTCATTCCCATGTCAAGAGGTACGAGACCTCTGACAAGTACTTTGCCTACAAGTGGAGGAGAATAGCTCAGTCAGTGAGTATGTACTCAAAATTTCTGGGTACTACAATCGTTTGAATCAAGTGGGAGTTAATCTTCAAGATAAGATAGTGATTGACAGAGTTCTCTAGTCACTAACACCAAGCTACTAGAACCTCGTGATGAACTATAATATGCAAGGGATGACAAAAACGATTCCCAAGCTCTTCATGATGCTGAAATTGACGAAGGTAGAAATCAAGAAAGAGCATCAAGTGTTGATGGTTAACAAGATCACTAGTTTCAAGAAGAAGGGTGAGGGAAAGAAAGGGAACTTCAAGAAGAATGGCAATAAAGTTGCCACTCCCATGAAGAAGCCAAAAGCTGGACCCAAGCCTGAAACTGAGTGTTTCTACTGTGAAGGAAATGGTCATTGGAAGTGGAACTACCCCAAATACTTGGCGGATAAGAAATATGGCAAAGTGAACAAAGGTATATTTCATATACATGTTATTGATGTGTATTTTACTAGTGTTCGTAGTAACCCCTAGGTATTCGATACCGGTTCAGTTGCTAAGATTAGTGACTCGAAACAGGAGTTGAAGAGACTAGTTAAAAGCAAGGTGACGATGTGTGTTGGAAATGATTCCAAGGTTGATATGATCACCATCGCACACTCCATCTACCTTCAGGATTAGTGTTGGACCTAAATAAATGTTATTTGGTGTTTCCGTTGAGCATGAATAATTGAATATGATTAGATCATGTTTATTGCAATATGTTTATTCATTTAAGTTAGAGAATAATTGTTGTTCTGTTTACATGAATAAAACCTTCTATGGTCATACACCCAATATGAATGGTTTATTGAATCTCGATCGTAGTGATACACATATTCATAATATTGATGCCAAAAGATGCAAAGTTGATAATGATACTGCAACATACTTGTGGCACTGCCGTTTAGGTCATATTGGTGTAAAACGCATGAAGAAACTCCATGCAGATGGACTTTTGGAATCACTTTATTATGAATCGTTTGATACTTGCGAACCATGCCTCATGGGCAAGCTGACTAAAACTCTGTTCTCCGGAACAATGGAGCGAGCTAATGACTTATTGGAAATAATACATACCAATGTATGTGCTCCAATGAGTATTAAAGCATGCGACGGGTATCGTTATTTTCTGACCTTCATAGATGATTGGAGTAGCTATGGGTATATCTACTTGATGAAACACAAGTCTGGAACATTTGAAAAGTTCAAAGAATTTCATAGTGAAGTGGAGAATCATCGTAACAAGAAAATAAAGTTTCTACGATCTGATCATGGAGGCGAATATTCGAGTTACGAGTTTTTCCTTCATTCAAAACAATATGGAATTGTTTCACAACTCACGCCACATGGAACACCACAGCGTAATGGTGTGTCTAAACATCGTAACCATACTTTATTATACATGGTGCGATCTACGATGTCTCTTGATAACGCACAAGTATAGGGGGTCGCAACCGTTTTCGAGGGTAGAGTATTCAACCCAAATTTGTTGATTCGACACAAGGGGAGCCAAATAATATTATCAAGTATTAGCAGCTGAGTTGTCAATTCAACCACACCTGGAAACTTAATATCTGCAACAAAGTATTTAGTAGCAAAGTAATATGATAGTAGTGATAACGGTAGCAAAAGTAATATTTTTGGGTTTTGTAGTGATTGTGACAATAGCAACAGAAAAGTAAATAAGCGAAGAACAATATATGAAAATTTCGTAGGCATTGGATCGGTGATGGAGAATTATGTCGGATGCGATCGATCATGTAACAATCATAACATAGGGTGACACAAAACTAGCTCCAGTTCATCAATGTAATGTAGGCATGTATTCCGAATATAGTCATATGTGCTTATGGAAAAGAACTTGCATGACATCTTTTGTCCTACCCTCTCGTGGCAGCGGGGTCCTATTGGAAACTAAGGGATATTAAGGCCTCCTTTTAATACAGTACCGGACCAAAGCATTAACACTTAGTGAATACATGAACTCCTCAAACTACGGTCATCACTGGGAGTGGTCCCGATTATTGTCACTTCGGGGTTGCCGGATCATAACACATAGTAGGTGACTATAGATTTGCAAGATAGGATCAAGAACTCACATATATTCATGAAAACATAATAGGTTCAGATCTGAAATCATGGCACTCGGGCCCTAGTGACAAGCATTAAGCATAGCAAAGTCATAGCAACATCAATCTTAGAACATAGTGGATACTAGGGATCAAACCCTAACAAAACTAACTCGATTACATGATAAATCTCATCCAACCCATCACCGTCCAGCAAGCCTACGGTGGAATTACTCACGCACGATGGTGAGCATCATGAACTTGGTGATGGAGGAAGGTTGATGATGACGATGGCGATGGATTCCCCTCTCCGGAGCCCTGAACGGACTCCGGATCGCCCTCCCGAGAGAGTTTAGGGCTTGGCGGCGGCTCCATATCGTAAAACGCGATGAATCCTTCTCTCTGATTTTTTTCTCCCCGAACACGAATATATGGAGTTGGAGTTGAGGTTGGTGGAGCGTTAGGGGGCCCACGAGGCACGGGGTGCGCCCAGGGGGTAGGCGCGCCACCCACCCTCGTGGACACGGTGTGGGCCCCATGACGTGGATCTTTCTTCCAGTATTTTTTATATATTCCAAAAATAATCTCCGTTGATTTTCAGGTCATTCCGAGAACTTTTATTTCTGCACAAAAATAACACCATGGCAATTCTGCTGAAAACAACGTCACTCCGGGTTAGTTCCATTCAAATCATGCAAGTTAGAGTCCAAAACAAGGGCAAAAGTGTTTGGAAAAGTAGATACGACAGAGACGTATCAACTCCCCCAAGCTTAAACCTTTGCTTGTCCTCAAGCAATTCAGTTGATAAACTGAAAGTGATAAAGAAAAACTTTTACAAACTCTGTTTGCTCTTGTTGTTGTAAATATGTAAAGCCAACATTCAAGTTTTCAGCAAAGATTATGAACTAACCACATTCGCAATAACATTTAGGTCTCACGTTTACTCATATCAATGGCATAATCAACTAGCGAGCAATAATACTAAATCTTGGATGACAACACTTTCTCAAAACAATCATAATATGATATAACAAGATGGTATCTCGCTAGCCCTTTCTGAGACCGCAAAACATAAATGCACAACACCTCTAAAAGTCAAGGACTGACTAGACATTGTAATTCATGGTAAAAGAGATCCAGTCAAGTCATACTCAATGTAAACTAACAGTAATAGATGCAAATGACAGCGGTGCTCTCCAACTGGTGCTTTTTAATAAGAGGATGATAACTCAACATAAAAGTAAATAGATAGGCCCTCCGCAGAGGGAAGCAGGGATTTGTAGAGGTGCTAGAGCTCGGTTTTGAAATAGATATGAATAATATTTTGAGCGGTATACTTTCATCGTCAACATAACAACCGAGAGATATCAATATCTTCCATGCTACACACATTATAGGTGGTTCCCAAACAGAATGGTAAAGTTTATACTCCCCTCCACCAACAAGCATCAATCCATGGCTTGCTCGAAACAACGAGTGCCTCCAACTAACAAGAGTCCCAGGGGAGTTTTGTTTGCAGTTATTTTGATTTGATTTGCATAAAGCATGAGACTGGGCATCCCGGTGACCAGCCATTTTCTCGTGAGTGAGGAGCGGAGTCCACTCCTCTTGAGAATAACCCGCCTAGCATGGAAGATACAGACATCACTAGTTGATACATGAGCTATTCGAGCATACAAAACATAATGTTTATTTGAAGGTTTAGAGTTTGGCATATAAAAATTTACTTGGAACGGCAGGTAGATACAGTATATAGGTAGTTATGGTGGACTCATATGGAACAACTTTAGGGTTTATGGGATTGGATGCAAAAGCAGTATTCTCGCTTAGTACAAGTGAAGGCTAGAAAAAGACTGGTAAGTGACCATCTAGAGAGCGACAACAGTCATGAACATGCATTAAAATTAATCAACACTGAATGCAAGCATGAGTAGGATATGATGCACCATGAACATAAATATCGTAGAGGCTATGTTGATTTTGTTTCAACTACATGCGTGAACATGTGCCAAGTCAAGCCACTCGAATCATTCAAAGGAGGATACCGCCCTATCATACCACATCACAACCATTTTAATAGCATGTTGGCATGCAAGGTAAACCATTATAAACTCCTAGCTAATTAAGCATGACATAAGCAACTATAATCTCTAATTGTCATTGCAAACATGTTTCTTTCATAATAGGCTGAATCAGGAACGATGAACTAATCATATTTACAAAAACAAGAGAGGTCGAGTTCATACCAGCTTTTCTCATCTCAATAAGTTCATCATATAATCATCATTATTGCCTTTCACTTGCATGACCGAACGGTGTGGATAATAATAATAGTCTCCTGCATTGGACTAAGCTGGAATCTGCAAGCATTCAATTCAAGAGAGAAGACAAGGTGATATGGGCTCTTTGTTAGATCAACAATAATGCATATAAGAGCCACTCAACTTTTTCATCATGGTCTTCTCCTCTCGACCCCCAAAGGAAAGAAAAGGAACAAAACTATTTACACGGGAAAACTCCCAACAAGCAAAAGAAGAACGAGAAATCTTTTTGGGTTTTCTTTTTAGTTATTACTACTACAACATGAAAAGTAAACTAGCTAAAAGCTACAACTAATTTTTTTGGTTTTTTCTTAAGGTTTATCAAACACACGAGAAGAAAGCATAAAAAGGGAAATAAACTAGCATGGATATTACAATGAAAAAGTATAAGCACCGACAACTAGCATGAGTGTGTGAACAGGAATGTAATGTCGGTGAGAAGTACATACTCCCCCAAGCTTAGGCTTTTGGCCTAAATTGGTCTACTGCCACGGCTGGCCTGGCGGATATCCAAAGTTGTAGTTGGGGTCGTACTGTGAAGGAGCCTCGGGTTGCCACTGGTTGGAAATCTCCTCCGGATCCCACTGGTAAACAGACTATCGTGAAGGATCAAATTGTGGTTCCAGCTCTGGCTCTGTAGCTGATGTGGGGTTTCGGTAGGCGTGAATGGCCTCCGACGGAACAAGGTACTTGCCTGCAGATAATTCAAACAAGGAAGGAGTAGGCAAAGTGATAGTCTCAGGGTGATTTTATCAAAAATCAGCTTGTATTTAAGCATCTTTTCCTTATTCTTAACGATAAAATCATGTGCTACCATACTCTTATAGTCTAGAAAAACAGGAGGCATCAACTTTTCTTCTTTCTCATAATGTCTAATAGGTATGTTAAAATGTGCAGCAAGGAGCGAGACAAAGATGCCTCCAAGGACGGGGCCCTTAGTACGGTTCAGGTTTAACCGCTTTGCAACACCAGCGCCCATCCTAAATGTGTCGTCACGGAACAAGGCATGGCACAAAATAACAATATCAGGGGCACTAAGGTTGCCACAGTTTCCGCAACCAATCAAGCATCTACTAGCAAATATTGCAAAGTAACGTAGAACAGGAAAATGTATGCTAGTAATTCTTGCATCGGAAACCTTCGTAGTTTCCCCTACAGCAATCATATCAATAAACCCTTCCACATCACTATGATGTGGTTCTTCTATGCTGCGTGGAAAGGGTATCTTACAGACCCGACAGAAATCAAAAGGGGACATCTCCTTATACTCATCATATAAATAGAAATCCACCGAAGGTGGTGGCCTCCTTGTTGGGGAACGTAGTAATTTCAAAAAAATTCCTACGCACACGCAAGATCATGGTGATGCATAACAACGAGAGGGGAGAGTGTTGTCTATGTACCCTCGTAGACCGAAAGCAAAAGCATTAGCACAACGCGGTTGATGTAGTCGTACGTCTTCACGATCCGACCGATCAAGTACTGAACGCCCGGCACCTCCGAGTTCTGCACACGTTCAACTCGATGACGTCCCTCGAACTCCGATCCAGCCGAGTGTTGAGGGAGAGTTTCGTCAGCACAACGGTGTGGTGACGATGTTGATGTTCTACCGATGCAGGGCTTCGCCTAAGCACCGCTAGAGTAATATCGAGGTGGACTATGGTGGAGGGGGGCACCGCACACGGCTAAAAGATCAAACAATCTATTGTTGTGTCTTTGGGGTGCCCCCTGCCCCCGTATATAAAGAAGTGGAGGAGGGGGAGGGCCGGCCCTCTCTATGGCGCGCCCTAAGGGAGTCCTAGTCCCACCGGGAGTAGGATTCACCCTTTCCTAGTAGAACTAGGAGCCCTTCCAATTAGTAGGAGTAGGAGGGAAGGAAAGGGAAGGGGAAAGGAGAAGGAAGGAAGGGGGCGCCCCCCTCCCAAGTCCAATTCGGACCAGCCCATGGGGAGGGGTGCGACCACCCTTTGAGGCCTTTCTCTCCTTTCCCGTATGGCCCATCAAGGCCCAATACGAATTCTAGTAACTCCCCGGTACTCCCGAAAATACCTGAATCACTCGGAACCTTTCCGATGTCCGAATATAGTCGTCCAATATATCGATCTTTACATCTCGACCATTTCGAGACTCCTCGTCATGTCCCCGATCTCATCCGGGACTCTGAACTCCTTCGGTACATCAAAACACATAAACTCATAATATAACCGTCATCGAACTTTAAGGATGCGGACCCTACGGGTTCAAGAACTATGTAGACATGACCGAGACACGTCTCCGGCCAATAACCAATAGCGGAACCTGGATGCTCATATTGCCTCCTACATATTCTACGAAGATCTTTATCGGTCAAACCGCATAACAACATACGTTGTCCCCTTTGTCATCGGTATGTTACTTGCCCGAGATTCGATCATCGGTATCTCAATACCTAGTTCAATCTCGTTACCGGCAAGTCTCTTTACTCATTCCGTAACACATCATCCCGCAACTAACTCATTAGTTGCAATGCTTGCAAGGCTTATAGTGATGTGCATTACCGAGTGAGCCCATAGATACCTCTCCGACAATCGGTGTGACAAATCCTAATCTCGAAATACGCCAACCCAACAAGTACCTTCGGAGACACCTATAGAGCACCTTTATAATCACCCAATTACATTGTGACGTTTGGTAGCACACAAAGTGTTCCTCCGGTAAACGTGAGTTGCATAATCTCATAGTCATAGGAACATGTATAAGTCATGAAGAAAGCAATAGCAACAAACTAAACGATCAAGTTCTAAGCTAACGGAATGGGTCAAGTCAATCACATCATTCTCCTAATGATGTGATCCCATTAATCAAATGACAACTCATGTCTATGGTTAGGAAACATAACCATCTTTGATCAACGAGCTAGTCAAGTAGAGGCATACTAGTGACACTCTATTTATCTATGTATTCACACATGTATTATGTTTCTGGTTAATACAATTCTAGCATGAATAATAAACATTTATCATGATATAAGGAAATAAATAATAACTTTATTATTGCCTCTAGGGCATATTTCCTTCAGTCTCCCACTTGCACTAGAGTCAATAATCTAGATCACATCGCCATGTGATTTAACATCAATAGTTCACATCACCATGTGATTAACACCCATAGTTCACATTGTCATGTGACCAACACCCAAAGGGTTTACTAGAGTCAATAATCTAGTTCACATCGCTATGTGATTAACACCCAAAGAGTACTAAGGTGTGATCATGTTTTGCTTGTGAGAGAAGTTTAGTCAACGGGTCTGCCATATTCAGATCCGTATGTATTTTGAAAATTTCTATGTCTACAATGCTCTGCACGGAGCTACTTTAGCTAATTGCTCCCACTTTCAATATGTATCCAGATGAAGACTTAGAGTCATCTGGATCAGTGTCAAAACTTGCATCGACGTAACCCTTTACGACGAACCTTTTTGTCACCTCCATAATCTAGAAACATATCTGAGGGAGTCCTGGATTAGGGGGTATCCGGACAGCCGGACTATATCCTTTGGCCGGACTGTCGGACTATGAAGATACAAGATTGAAGACTTTGTCCCGTGTCCGGATGGGACTCTCCTTGGCGTGGAAGGCAAGCTTGGCAATACAGATATGTAGATCTCCTTCCTTGTAACCAACTCTGTGTAACCCTAGCCCGCTCCGGTGTCTATATAAACCGGAGGGTTTTAGTCCGTAGGACAACATACAATCATACCATAGGCTAGCTTCTAGGGTTTAGCCTCTCTGATCTCGTGGTAGATCAAATCTTGTACTACTCAAATTATCAAGAATAATTAAGCAGGACGTAGGGTTTAACCTCCATCAAGAGGGCCCGAACCTGGGTAAAACATCGTGTCCCCTGCCTCCTGTTACCATCCGCCTTAGACGCACAGTTCGGGACACCCTACCCGAGATCCGCCGGTTTTGACACCGACATTGGTGCTTTCATTGGGAGTTCCTCTGTGTCGTCATCATTAGGCTTGATGGCACCTTCGATCATCGATAGCGATGCAGTCCAGGGTGAGACTTTTCTCCCCGGGCAGATCTTTGTATTTGGCGGCTCCGCACTGCGGGCCAACTTGCTTGGCCATCTGGAGCAGATTGAGAGCTACGCCTCAGAGGCCCATTGCACGGGCTCCCAGCTACTAGAGGTTATATTCGGCTTTCCCGATAACTTCCGCAGCGAAAATTTAATGTTCCACATCGCTCCGTTCCAAAGTGGTTATCAAGCACTACTTGGACGCGAATCTTTCGCTCGCTTTAACGCAATACCGCATTACGCCTCTCTCATGCTTAAGATGCCCGGCCCACGTGGCATCATTACAGTAAATGGAAATATTGAGCGCTCCTTGCACGCGGAAGACCGTGCGGCTGCCTTGGCAGCCGCACACTAAATTGCGTCACCAACTAAAGCATCTGACAGGTCGTTAAGACCACGGACGCGGTTGGACGAGTCTGGTGCAGCTATATGTAATTGATACAAGTTTGATGGCTACACCCCTATTACAATACAAGGGGCTCAACACGCGCAAACAAGTGGCAATTAGGCTCAACTTTACTCATTTTGAACTGTACATGGTTTATTTAGTGTAACCTACCTTTTGCACGACAACTTTTCAATTAAGTTCCTTTCTTTTTCAGATGACCATCGTGCTACACCCATCCAGAATACGGCACAACGGAGACACAGGCGCAGACGTGCAGCAGGGACCCGTTCCAAGGATTCTTTTTAGATTAAGACCCTGCATGAACCTTTTTTACTGTCTCTTGTTGATACACATCCCTCGGATTCTCAGTACAATTGAGAAGGATGCTGAAGTATTGGCATGTGGCCACGTCAGAATACTGCACATACCTGGACACAGGGGCTCATTACAAAGGGCACTGTTTCGACCCGGTTTACATCATAAAGACCGAATACCCTAGGGAGTGTTCGGCGTCGTGAGTTTGGCCTTATATGCATCAGCTCCGAATCATGTCTTTGGTCAAATGTTGGGTTTGCTCGGCTCCTATGTTTTGCTGCCTTACATTCCGCTCTATCGGCTAAGGCGGCACCAGGAGAACTACTGCGATTGTGCCCCGGTTCATCCGGACGAGCACCTCAGTAGAGAAAGCCGAAAACTGACTGTCATGATATAGCGTGAGACTGGTCAACCACTCGATGACCTAGCAGAATCTTCGGGATTCCTCCGCCTTAACGAAGGGCCGTTTCCCGGCCAGGCATGTATGCGCCCCGAATCCGGATGAGCGTGGAGCCACCAGGGGCTATATAGTAGCCCCACTGTCAAACTCCTCGGGCTAAGTGAAAGTGTTAAAGCATTATAGTCCGATTGCCTAGTTCGTTGCGCTATCACCTCCTCAATGGACCAAGGCATTGGATCAAGTGTGAACATGCGTCTTCTGCGAACACCCCCGCATTATATGCGTGGGGGCTGAAGCCGACGACTGCCATCTTTCAGGTTATATACATATATACATAAACGGCTGCACAGGAGGCATCATAGCACTTTCGGGCAAAAGTATAAATACAACCTTGATAAATTCAATAAAACATTGTTTGTACAATGGGACTACATGTCACAGGAAAAATATATTCTTCGAGCACTGAGCCTCTATCGAACGAGCGTCTTCAAGGACTTCTTCAAAGTAGTGCTCGGCAGCCACTCGGCCTATGGCTGAACCCTGTGCCGCAACAGTGGTGGCCTCCATCTCCACCCATTATGTTTTGACACGGGCAAGGGCCATCCGCGCACCTTCTATGCACGCTGATCTTTTTACAGCATCGATGCGTGGCACAACTTCAAGGAATTTTTGCACTAAGCTAAAATAGCTACTCGGCCTTGGCCCTCCCGGCCACAGGTGATCCGCAACGGACCTCATGGCAAGTCTAGACAACCTATGGAGCTCGGCCCAACTGGTCAATCGCTCATTCAGCAGCAGCGGACGGACTGGACCGTGAAACTGTGACCAAAATAGCTTTTCCACTTCGGGACCTTTCTGATCCTTGAAGTACTCGGCTGCATCAGCAGCACTTGCAGCCAAATCCATGTACGCGTCCGCAGAACTCCATAGCCAGTCCAGAGGAGCATACTTCGGATCTCCGAACTTAGTCCGCAACAAGAAGGGCTTCCCAGACACGATATCTGCAGCTTGATTCAGCTCCTCCTTCATCGCTCTAATTTTGGAGCGGGCTTCCTTGGCAGCAACCCGGGCCTTCTCTAGGTCCGTCGCCTTCGCCCGGTTTTCCTCTTCAAGAAGCCGGTAACGGTCAGCAGCATCTTTTAACTCCACGACCATCTTCAATTTTTTCTTTGCTCTCGCAATGTGCGGCCTGTTCGGCCCTTAAACCCTCGGTCGCCTTTAAAGCGGCCACATTAAAGATACTGGCATCATGCAGCTCTTACTATGTGACGATCACCAGAAAAATCACTGACCCTGTGCCTCGTCAAGCCGCTTGTTGACAAGCACGATGTCGGCATCTACCGCATCCAACTGCCGCTTCAGTTCAGCAAACCCATCAATCCGGCTAGCCACCGGAGCTTCCACCAGCTGCACATAAAGGTAGTCTGGTTATTACCTGGGACTATGATTCTCTGTTTGCCGCCGTTTTCAACGGCAACCAGAGTCTCAGGGGCTACTATCTACACAGGGCACATCTAAAAATGCGCGGTACTGTCAAAAATGTACATCATTTCACGTACCTCAAAACCCGTTAGTAGACTCATAAAGGCTTCATGCAACCCTCTTTCGGCGGACGCAATCCTTTCAATCACCGTACCCATCAACGTGCGGTGCTCTTCTGAGATAGCTGCTTGCTCTAGCAGATCCCTCAGTACGTCCGACCGCACACCAGACAGTGTCGGACTCTTTTGATTGCTCTCTTTAAGAGCCGGATACTGAGGACTTCGGGTGGCCATAGGATTACCTTCTGGCCTTGCCGGATCAAGAGAAACCCTCCGCGACGACACCTCGGGGTCGCCCGCCTCGTGAGGCGGTGTGGCAGGGGGAGGCGTTTCACTCTCCATCATCTCTGGAAGAAGATCCCCTGAAGACGAGCTCTGCTGAGAAGGGCTAAGATCCGAACTGCAAGATAAATGCTTCGGTTATTTTCCTCAGAAGTAAAGCGAGATATTTTCATTATTAAGTACCCTTTTACTTACAGCTCGGTGGAGGGCTGATCCCCTTGAGGGCATAGTGCGGCCAGGGTAGCCCTCGAGGTAGGACCCTCCAGTGAAGATTTCTTTCCCCGTTTGCAGACCATTGTCTTCGGGTCCTCGGAGGCGGTCCTCTTCCTTCCCTGGGGAGAGGAAGTTTCAGTCCCTCCTCCCCGGCTAACCCCCTTCGCGGAGGCGCTAACCTCCTTGTTCCCCCCTTTATCTTCTCCCAAGTGCGCTTGATAAGGCGCGATCTCCAGCGTCCTGGTTAGCACGGGATTTGGTGAGGTCTCAGGGAGGGGGGTCGGACACCTGATCAACTTTGCCTTCGCTATCCAATCCTGGACCAAGAGCGGTTTTTCTTTTTAGGGCAACATTGCTATAAATAAAATGGACAGTGTGTTCGGATGCGGGGCTACTTACTTGGGTATCCGGGCGATTGCAGCTTAGACTTGCATCCTCAGTGATGTCCAGACACATTATTTGTGGTCCGAAGAACAGTTTGTACATCTCTTCGTGCGTCATGCCGAGGAAATGTTGGATAGCTCGCGGTCCTTCCGGGTTGAATTCCCACATCCGAAGGGGCCGGCGTTTGCAAGGCTGGACTTGACGGACTAGCATAACTTGCACTACCATAACCAGACTGATATCTCTCTCGAGGAGATCTTGGATACGGCTTTGCAGTATTGGCACGTCCTTGGCTGGACCCCAGCTCAACCCCCTGCTGATCCATGACATCAGTTGTGGTGGGGGGCCTGAGCGGAAGGCGGGGGCAGCTACCCACTTGGCACTTCGGGGAGCTGTGATGTAGAACCACTCCCGCTGCCATAATCCGGACACCTCTGGGAAGTAACCCTCAGGCCATGGAGTATCAGCAATTTTGCTTATTGAAGAGCCTCCGCACGCTACGTGCTGCCCCTCGATCATCTTCGGCTTCACATCAAAGGTCTTGAGCCACAGGCCGAAGTGAGGGGTAATGCGGAGGAAGGCCCCACATATGACAATAAATGTCGAGATGTGAAGAAGGGAATCCGGGGCCAGATCGTGAAAATCTAGCCCGTAATAGAACATAAGACCCCTAACAAGGGGATCCAGAGTGAGGCCTAGTCCTCGGAGGAAGTGGGAGACGAACACGACGCTCTCGTTGGGTTCAGGAGTAGGGACGACCTGCCCTCGAGCAGGCAGCCGATGCGAAATTTCGGCGGTCAGATATCTGGCCTCTCTCAACTTCTTGATGTCCTCCTCTGTGACGGAGGAAGGCATCCACCGACCTTGAAGGTTGGATCCGGACATAGTTGAAGGTTCGAAGTGCCTAAACCTGAGCTTCGGGTGTTGGAACTCGATGCGAGAGGCGGATTCGATTAAGATCGAGAGGAAAGGGCCTTGTCCCCTTTATAAAGAGGGTGAATATCAAGCGTCCTCCTCGTGGCCGTTTGGGACTTGCCTAAGATTTAGGAGTCCTACTAATATGCATGGTTGAGTTACCCACGTCTGTATTAATGGGAATCCCGTAATAAGGGGACACGATCTCTGCTTCGACAAGACGTACCAAGGAAACCGCCTCACGAAACACGCTGAGATAGGTTATGAAAAACGATTCGAATAAAGACCTGGCTGTGGTGTGATGCCATGCTACGGGGTACGTCAGTAGATCAGATTTGTGGAAATATTATTCTCTCTACGGTGGTATGGGCAACTTGTTTTGCAGAGCTGGACACGATCCTCGTGTTCAAAATCTTCTATGAAGTATTCAGAGGAGGAACCCGCCTTGCAATGCTGAAGACAATCTGCACGCCGGACTCATCGCCATTGAAGCCTGGTTCAGGGGCTACTGAGAGAGTCCTGGATTAGGGGGTATCCGGACAGCCGGACTGTTGGACTATGAAGATACAAGATTGAAGACTTCGTCCCGTGTCCGGATGGGACTCTCCTTGGCGTGGAAGGCAAGCTTGGCAATACGGATATGTAGATTTCCTTCCTTGTAACCAACTCTGTGTAACCCTAGCCCCCTCCGGTGTCTATATAAACCGGAGGGTTTTAGTCCGTAGGACAACATACAATCATACCATAGGCTAGCTTCTAGGGTTTAGCCTCTCTGATCTCGTGGTAGATCAACTCTTGTACTACTCAAATTATCAAGAATAATCAAGCAGGACGCAGGGTTTTACCTCCATCAAGAGGGCCTGAACCTGGGTAAAACATCGTGTCCCCTGCCTCCTGTTACCATCCGCCTTAGACGCACAGTTCGGGACCCCCTACCCGAGATCCGCCGGTTTTGACACCGACAATATCCTTATTCCACTAAGGATAATTTTGATCGTTGTCCAGTGATCTACTCCTAGATCACTATTGTACTCCCTTGCCAAAATCAGTGTAGGGTATACAATAGATCTGGCACACAACATGGCATCCTTTATAGAACCTATGGCTAAGGCATAGGGAATAACTTTCATTCTCTTTCTATCTTCTACCGTGGTCGGGCTTTGAGTCTTACTCAATTTCACACCTTGTAACACAGGTAAGAACTCTTTCTTTGACTGTTCCATTTTGAACTATCAAGTGTTTTGATCTATCTCTATAGATCTTGATGCTCAATATGTAAGCAGCTTCACCGAGGTCTTTCTTTGAAAAACTCCTTTTAAACACTCCTTTATGCTTTGTAGAATAATTCTACATTATTTCTGATCAACAATATGTCATTCACATGTACTTATCAGAAATGTTGTAGTGCTCTCAGTCACTTTCTTGTAAATACAGGCTTCACCGCAAGTCTGTATAAAACTATATGCTTTGATCAACTTATCAAAGCGTATATTCCAACTCCGAGATGCTTGCACCAGTCCATAGATGGATCGCTGGAGCTTGCATATTTTATTAGCACTTTTAGGATTGACAAAACCTTCTGGTTGCATCATATACAACTCTTCTTTAATAAATCCATTAAAGAATGCAGTTTTGTTTATCCATTTGTCAGATTTCATAAAATGCGGCAATTGCTAACATGATTCGGATAGACTTAAGCATAGATACGAGTGAGAAACTCTCATCATAGTCAACACCTTGAACTTGTCGAAAACCTTTTGCGACAATTCTAGCTTTGTAGATATTAACACTACTATCAACGTTCGTCTTTCTCTTGAAGATCCATTTAATCTCAATGGCTCGCCGATCATTGGGCAAGTCAATCAAAGTCCATACTTTGTTCTCATGCATGGATCTCATCTCAGATTTCATGGCCTCAAGCCATTTTGCGGAATCTGGGCTCATCATCGCTTCCTCATAGTTCATAGGTTCGTCATGGTCAAGGAACATGACCTCCAGAACAGGATTACCGTACCACTCTGGTGCGGATCTTACTCTGGTTGACCTACGAGATTCGGTAGTAACTTGATCTGAAGTTTCATGATCATCATCATTAGCTTCCTCATTAATTGGTGTAGGTGTCACAGGAACCGGTTTATTTGATGAACTACTATCCAATAAGGGAGCAGGTATAGTTACCTCATCAAGTTCTACTTTCCTCCCACTCACTTCTTTTGAGAAAAACTCCTTCTCTAGAAAGGATCCATTTTCAGCAACGAATATCTTGCCTTCGGATCTGTGATAGAAGGTGTACCCAACATTTTCTTTTGGGTATCCTATGAAGACGCATTTCTCCGATTTGGGTTTGAGCTTATCAGGTTGAAACATTTTCACATAAGCATTGCAACCTCAAACTTTAAGAAATGACGTCTTAGGTTTCTTGCCAAACCATAGTTCATACAGTGTCGTCTCAACGGATTTAGATGTGCCCTATTTAACGTGAATGTAGCTGTCTCTAATGCATAACCCCAAAATGATAGTGGTAAATCGGTAAGAGACATCATAGATCGCACCATATCTAATAAAGTACGGTTACGACGTTTGGACACACCATTACGCTGTGGTGTTCCAGGTGGCATGAGTTTTGTGAAACTATTCCACATTGTTTTAATTGAAGGCCAAACTCGTAACTTAAATATTCGCCTCTGCGATCATATCGTAGAAACTTTATTTTCTTGTTACGATGATTTTCCACTTCACTCTGAAATTCTTTGAACTTTTCAAATGTTTCAGACTTACGTTTCTTCAAGTATATATACCCATATCTGCTCAAATCATCTGTGAAGGTCAGAAAAATAACGATACCCGCCACGAGCCTCAACACTCATCGGACCTCATACATCAGTGTGTATTATATCCAATAAGTCAGTTGCTCGCTCCATTGTTCTAGAGAACGGAGTCTTAGTCATCTTTGCCCATGAGGCATGGTTCGCAAGCATCAACTGATTCATAATCAAGTGATTCCAAAAGCCCATCAGCATGGATTTTCTTCATGCGCTTTACACCAATATGACCTAAACGGCAGTGCCACAAATAAGTTGCACTATCATTATTAACTTTGCATCTTTTGGCTTCAATATTATGAATATGTGTATCACTATGATCGAGATTCAACAAACCATTTTCATTGGGTGCATAACCATAGAAGGTTTTATTCATGTAAACAGAATAACAATTATTCTCTAACTTAAATGAATAACCGTATTGCAATAAACATGATCAAATCATATTCATGCTCAACGCAAACACCAAATAACACTTATTTAGGTTCAACACTAATCCCGAAAGTGTAGGGAGTGTACGATGATGATCATATAAATCTTGGAACCACTTCCAACACACATCGTCACTTCACCCTTAACTAGTCTCTGTTCATTCTGCAACTTCCTATTTCGAGTTACTATTCTTAGCAACTGAACTAGTATCAAATACTGAGGGGTTGCTATAAACACTAGTAAAGTACACATCAATAACATGTATATCAAATATACCTATGTTCACTTTGCCATCCTTCTTATCCACCAATTACTTGCGGTAGTTCCGCTTCCAGTGACCAGTCCCTTTGCAGTAGAAGCACTCAGTTTCAGGTTTAGGTCCAGACTTGGGTTTTTTCACTTGATCAACAACTTGTTTGCCGTTCTTCTTGAAGTTCCCCTTTCTTCCCTTTGTCCCTTTACTTGAAACTAGTGGTTTTGTTTACCATCAACACTTGATGCTTTTCTTGATTTCTTCCTTCGTCTATTTCAGCATCACGAAGAGCTTGGGAATCGTTTTCGTTATCCCTTGCATATTATAGTTCATCACGAAGTTCTACTAACTTGGTGATGGTGACTAGAGAATTTTGTCAATCACTATTTTATCTGGAAGATTAACTCCCACTTGATTCAAGCGATTGTAGTACCCAGACAATCTGAGCACATGCTCACTGCTTGAGCTATTCTCCTCCATCTTTTACCTATAGAACTTGTTGGAGACTTCATATCTCTCAACTCGGGTATTTACTTGAAATATTAACTTCAACTCCTGGAACATCTCATATGGTCCATGACGTTTAAAACGTCCGTGAAGTCCCGATTCTAATCCGTTTAAGCATGGTGCACTAAACTATCAAGTAGTCATCATATTGAGTTAGCCAAACGTTCATAACATCTGCATCTGCTCCTGTAATAGGTTTGTCACCTAGTGGTGCATCAAGGACATAATTCTTTTGTGCAGCAATGAGGATAAACCTCAGATCACAGATCCAATCCGCATCATTGCTACTAAAATCTTTCAACTTAGTTTTCTCTAGGAACATGTCAAAAAATAAAACAGGGGAGCTAAAACGCGAGCTATTGATCTACAACATAGATATGCTAATACTACCAGGACTAAGTTCATGATAAATTGAAGTTCAATTAATCATATTACTTAAGAACTCCCACTTAGATAGACATCCCTCTAATCTTCTAAGTGATCACGTGATCCAAATCAACTAAACCATGTCCGATCATCACGTGAGATGGAGTAGTTTCAATGGTGAACATCACTATGTTGATCATATCTACTATATGATTCACGCTCGACCTTTCGGTCTCTGTGTTCCGAGGCCATATCTGTTATATGCTAGGCTCGTCAAGTTTAACCTGAGTATTTCGCATGTGCAACTGTTTTGCACCCGTTGTATTTGAACGTAGAGCCTATCACACCCGATCATCACGTGGTGTCTCAGCACGAAGAACTTTCGCAACGGTGCATACTCAGGGAGAACACTTATACCTTGATAATTTAGTGAGAGATCATCTTATAAAGCTACCGCCAAACCAAGCAAAACAAGATGTATAAAAGATAAACATCACATGCAATCATAATATGTGACATGATATGGCCATCATCATCTTGTGCCTTTGATCTCCATCTCCAAAGCATCGCCATGATCTCCATCATCACCGGCATGACACCATGATCTCCATCATCTTGATCTATATCAATGTGTCGTCACATGGTCGTCTCGCCAACAATTGCTCTTGCAACTATTGCTATCGCATAGCGATAAAGTAAAGCAATTATTTGGCGCTTGCATCTTATGCAATAGAGAGACAACCATAATGCTTTTGCCAGTTGCTGATAACTTCAACAAAACATGATCATCTCATACAAAAACTTATATCTCATCATGTCTTGACCATATCACATCACAACATGCCCTGCAAAAACAAGTTAGACGTCCTCTACTTTGTTGTTGCA
This sequence comes from Triticum dicoccoides, assembly GCF_002162155.2. Classification (NCBI taxonomy): domain Eukaryota; kingdom Viridiplantae; phylum Streptophyta; class Magnoliopsida; order Poales; family Poaceae; genus Triticum; species Triticum dicoccoides. The sequence continues at coordinate 197,427,702 of NC_041390.1, read as the reverse complement.
AGTTTTACGTGCCTGCTACGGGCTGAGCAAGAACCGTTCTTACCTACGCATCAAAACCACAACGATAGTTTGTCAAGTTGGTGCTGTTTTAACCTTCGCAAGGACCGGGCGTAGCCACACTCGGTTCAACTAAAGTTGGAGAAACTGACACCCGCTAGTCACCTGTGTGCATAGCACGGCGGTAAAACCAGTCTCGCGTAAGCGTACGCGTAATGTCGGTCCGGGCCGCTTCATCCAACAATATCGCCGAACCAAAGTGTGACATGATGGTAAGCAGTATGACTTATATCGCCCACAACTCACTTGTGTTCTACTCGTGCATATTACATCAACGCATAAAACCTGGCTCTGATACCACTGTTGGGGAACGTAATAATTTCAAAAAAATTCCTACGCACACGCAAGATCATGGTGATGCATAGCAACGAGAGGGGAGAGTGTTGTCTACGTACCCTCGTAGACCGAAAGCGGAAGCGTTAGCACAACGTGGTTGATGTAGTCATACGTCTTCACGATCCGACCAATCAAGTACCGAACGCACAGCACCTCCAAGTTCTGCACATGTTCAACTCGATGACGTCCCTCGAACTCTGATCCAGCCGAGTGTTGAGGGAGAGTTCCGTCAGCACGACAGCGTGGTGACGATGTTGATGTTCTACCGTCGCAGGGCTTCGCCTAAGCACCGCTACAGTAATATCGAGGTGGACTATGATGGAGGGGGCACCGCACACGGCTAAAAGATCAAACGATCTATTGTTGTGCCTGTGGGGTGCCCCTTGCCCCCGTATATAAAGGAGTGGAGGAGGGGGAGGGCCGGCCCTCTCTATGGCGCGCCCTAGGGGAGTCCTACTCCCACCGGGAGTAGCCGAGTAGGATTCACCCTTTCCTAGTAGAACTAGGAGCCCTTCCAATTAGTAGGAGTAGGAGGGAAGGAAAGGGAAGGGAAAAGGAGAAGGAAGGAAGGGGGCACCCCCCTCCCTAGTCCAATTCGGACCAGCCCATGGGGAGGGGTGCGGCCACCCTCTGAGGCCTTTCTCTCCTTTCCAGTATGGCCCTCTCCTTTCCCGTATGGCCCATTAAGGCCCAATACGAATTCCCCTAACTCCCCGGTACTCCTGAAAATACCCGAATCACTCGGAACCTTTCCGATGTCCGAATATAGTCGTCCAATATATCGATCTTTACGTCTCGACCATTTTGAGACTCCTAGTCATGTCCCCGATCTCATCCGGGACTCCGAACTCCTTAGGTACATCAAAACACATAAACTCATAATATAACCGTCATCGAACTTTAAGCGTGCGGACCATACGGGTTCGAGAACTATGTAGACATGACCGAGACACGTCTCCGGTCAATAACCAATAGCGGAACCTGGATGCTCATATTGGCTCCTACGTATTCTACGAAGATCTTTATCGGTCAAACCGCATGACAACATACGTTGTTCCCTTTGTCATCGGTATGTTACTTGCCCGAGATTCGATCGTCGGCATCTCAATACCTAGTTCAATCTTGTTACCGGCAAGTCTCTTTACTCGTTCCGTAACACATCATCCCGCAACTAACTCATTAGCTGCAATGCTTGCAAGGCTTATAGTGATGTGCATTACCGAATGGGCCCAGAGATACCTCTCCGACAATTGGAGTGACAAATCCTAATCTCGAAATACGCCAACCCAACAAGTACCTTCAGAGACACCTGTAGAGCACTTCTATAATCACCTAGTTACGTTGTGACGTTTGGTAGCACACAAAGTGTTCCTCCGATAAACGTGAGTTGCATAATCTCATAGTCATAGGAACATGTATAAGTCATGAAGAAAGCAATAGCAACAAACTAAACGATCAAGTGCTAAGCTAACGGAATGGGTCAAGTCAATCACATCATTCTCCTAATGATGTGATCCCGTTGATCAAATGACAACTCATGTCTATGGTTAGGAAACATAACCATCTTTGGTCAATGAGCTAGTCAAGTAGAGGCATATTAGTGACACTCTGTTTGTCTATGTATTCACACATGTATTATGTTTCCGGTTAATACAATTCTAGCATGAATAATAAACATTTATCATGATATAAGGAAATAAATAATAACTTTATTATTGCCTCTAGGGCATATTTCCTTCACTCCTAGCATGGAAATGAAAATTTTGCATAAAAATATTAGTGAGTAAGAGATACTGTTTGCATTGGTCGTGGAGGAAGTCGGTGAGGCCTGTATTCTCAGCCAACTCATAAAAATCATCATAAATCCCGGCTGCTCTCAAGAAATCATCACAAGGCCATTCACACGGCCGAACTTCCGTGGTGCGAGGGAGATTATATTTGGGCCTCCTATCCTCCTCACTTTGCTTATCCTTCGAGCTTCGGCTCGATGAGCCCCTCAAAAATCTCTTCATCTTTTTCTGAAATTTTCTGAAATTTTTAGCAACTTCAAAATAAAAGTGAACCAAACTCAACAAAATTGATAGCAACTACTCCTACAAGTTCCTAGAGGATATATCATGCATTAAAACTACTTTTGACCATATAAATTTGACATGCAACTCAAGAACAGGGTCACCTAAGCAGCAAGAATTTGCAATGAATAAAGCACTAGAACAAAAAACTAATTGGACCATTGGAGGAGTCACATACCAAAGAATAATCCCCCAAAGCAGTTTTGTGAATGGAGCTTTGAGCTAGGAGATCGAAAATGGCAGCAAGATGAGCTAGAACTCGTGCTTGAGTTGGTTGGTGATTTTTTTGGGAGGAAGAAGGAGTGTGTGGTGGATGGAATAAGTGGAGGGGACCCACATGGGGTCCATGAGGGAGGGGGCGCGCCCAGGGGGTGGGCGCGCCCTCCACCCTCATGGGCACGTGGCTGCTCCCCCTGTCGTGTTTTCAGTGCCAGATATTCTCAAATATTCTAGAAAAAACATTTAATTTTTAGGGCTTTTGGAGAACTTTTATTTTTGAGGTATTTTTTATTACATGGATAATTTAGAAAAAGACAGAAAATATTATTTTTGCTTTATTTAATATAAATAATAGAAAGTAAAAGGAGGGTATAGAAAGTTGTGTTTTCTAAATTCATCCATCTCATGCTCATCAAAAGGAATCCACTAACAAGGTTGATGAGGTCTTGTTAACAAACTCATTTCGAATAACATGAAACCGAAGAATTTTCGAATAACACTAGGTTACCTCAACGGGGATATGCACATCCCCAGCAATAAGAATATCATATTTCTTCTTGATAGTAGGAAGAGAAAATTCAAAACCTTTAATAGTAATTGTTAAATTTTCCCAATAGAATTGATATTGTGGACTTGAGGTTGTTTCCTCAGAAAGTGTACCGTATGCTCATTGCCATTAATATGAAAAGTGACATTGCCTTTGGTGCAATCAATAACAGCCCCTACAGTATTCAAAAAGGGTCTTCCAAGAATAATAGACATACTATCGTCCTCGGGAATACCAAGAATAACAAAGTCTGTTAAAATAGTAACGTTTGCAACCACAACAGGCACATCCTCACAAATACCGACAGGTATAGCAGTTGATTTGTCAGCCATTTGCAAAGATATTTCAGTAGGTGTCAACTTATTCAAATCAAGTCTATGATATAAAGAGAGAGGCATAACACTAACACTGGCTCCAAGATCACATAAAGCAGTTTTAACATAGTTTCTTTTAATGGAGCATGGTATAGTTGGTACTCCGGGATCTCCTAGTTTCTTTGGTATTCCACCCTTAAAAGTATAATTAGCAAGCATGGTGGAAATTTTAGATTTTGATATCTTTCTCTTATTTGTAACAATATCCTTCATATATTTAGCATAAGGATTCATTTTAAGCATATCAGTCAAATGCATACGCAAAAAGATAGGTCTAATCATTTCAACAAAGCGCTCAAAATCCTCATCATCCTTTTTCTTGGATGATTTAGGAGGAAAAGGCATGGGTTTCTGAACCCATGGTTCTCTTTCTTTATTGTGCTTCCTAGCAACAAAGTCTCTCTTATCATAACGTTGATTCTTCGATTGTGGGTTATCAAGATCAACAACAGGTTCAATCTCTACATCATTATCATTGCTAGGTTGAGCATCAGCATGAACATCATCATTAACATTATCACTAGGTTCATGTTCATTACCAGATTGTGTTTCAGCATCAAAAATAGAAATATCATTGGGATTCTCAGGTGTGTCAATAACAGGTTCACTAGAAGCATGCAAAGTCCTATCATCTTTCTTTTTCTTCCTCTTAGAAGGACTAGGTGCATCAATATTAATTCTTTGAGAATCTTGCTCAATTCTCTTAGGATGGCCCTCAAGATACAAAGGTTCCTAAGTCATTTTACCACCTCTAGTCATAACCCTAACAACATTATCATTCTTCTTATTATTTAATCCATTGAGCAAATCATTCTGAGCTTTAAGTACTTGTTCTACTTGAGTGGTAACCATAGAAGCATGTTTACTTATAAGTTTAAGTTCACCTTTAACACTAGCCATATAATTACTCAAGTGTTCAATCATATAAGCATTATGTTTCTGTTGTCTACCAAAATAAGCATTAAAATCTTCTTGCTTAACCATAAAGTTATCAAATTCATCCAAACATTGGCTAGCAAACATAGCAGGAGGAATTTTAGCTTTATCATATCTATAGAGAGAGTTACCTTTACTACCTGTGTCGGGTTATCAAGACCGTGTGTTTCTTCAACAGGTGATGAATTAAGACCATGTATCTCTTCAACAGGAGGTAAATTCTTAACATCTTCAGCTTTTATACCTTTTTCTTTCATAGATTTCTTTGCCTCTTGCATATCTTCAGGACTGAGAAATAGAATACCCCTTTTCTTTGGAGTTGGCTTAGGAGTTGGTTCAGGAAGTGTCCAATTATTTTCATTGGTCAACATATTATTCAATAGCAATTCAGCTTGATCAACAGTTCTTTCCCTGAAAACACAACCAGCACAACTATCCAGGTAATCTCTGGAAGCATCGGTTAGTCCATTATAAAAGATATCAAGTATTTCATTTTTCTCGAGAGGATGATCAGGAAAAGCATTAAGTAATCGGAGAAGCCTCCCCCAAGCTTGTGGGAGACTGTCTTCTTCAATTTGCACAAAATTATATATTTCCCTTAAAGCAGCTTGTTTCTTATGAGCAGGGAAAAATTTAGCAGAGAAGTAGTAAATCATATCCTGGGGACTACGCACACAACCAAGATCAAGAGAATTAAACCATATCTTAGCATCACCCTTTAATGAGAACGGAAATAATTTAATATCTTAGCATCACCCTTTAATGAGAACGGAAATAATTTAATATCTTAGCATCACCCTTTAATGAGAACGGAAATAATTTAAGGATATAATAGTAGCGAGTTTTCTCATCATTAGTGAACAAGGTAGCTATATCATTTAATTTAGTAAGATGTGCCACAACAGTTTCAGATTCATAGCCATAGAAAGGATCAGAGTCAACCAAAGTAATTATATCAGGATCAACTGAGAAATCATAATCCTTATCAGTAATAAAGATAGGTGAAGTAGCATAAGTAGGATCATATTTCATTCTAGCATTCAAAGATTTTTCTTTCAGCTTAGCTAATAGTTTCTTAAGATCACTTCTATCATTGCAGGCAAGAAAGTCTCTAGCAGTTTCTTTATCCATAACATAACCCTCAGGAACAACAGGCAATTCATATCTAGGGGGGGGGGAATCTTCATCATCACTTTCATCAATATTATCAGTTTCAATAATTTCATTCTCTCTAGACCTAGCAAGTTGTTCATCAAGAAATTCACCAAGTGGCACAGTAGTATCAAGCATAGAAGTAGTTTCATCATAAGTATCATGCAAAGCAGAAGTGGCATCATCAATAACATGCGATCTAGCAGAATCAATAGCATTTGTAGGTGTCGCAAGTTTACTCATAACAGAAGGTGAATCAAGTGCAGAGCTAGATGGTAGTTCCTTACCTCCCCTCGTAGTTGAGGGATAGATCTTGGTTCTTTGATATTTCAAGTTCTTCATAATGATAAGCAGATATAAATCCCAAGTGACTCAAAGAATAGAGCTATGCTTCCCGGCAACGGCGCCAGAAAATAGTCTTGATAACCCACAAGTATAGGGGATCGCAACAGTTTTCGAGGGTAGAGTATTCAACCCAAATTTATTGATTCGACACAAGGGGAGCTAAAGAATATTCTCAAGTATTAGCAGCTGAGTTGTCAATTCAACCACACCTGGAAACTTAATATCTGCAGCAAAGTATTTAGTAGCAAAGTAATATGATAGTAGTGGTAACGATAGCAAAAGTAATATTTTTGGGTTTTGTAGTGATTGTGACAATAGCAACGGAAAAGTAAATAAGCGAAGAACAATATATGAAAAGCTCGTAGGCATTGGATCGATGATGGAGAATTATGTCGGATGTGATTGATCATGTAACAGTCATAACATAGGGTGACACAGAACTAGCTCCAGTTCATCAATGTAATGTAGGCAAGTATTCCGAATATAGTCATACGTGCTTATGGAAAAGAACTTGCATGACATCTTTTGCCCTACCCTCCCGTGGCAACGGGGTCCTATTGGAAACTAAGGGATATTAAGGCCTCCTTTTAATAGAGTACCGAACCAAAGCATTAACACTTAGTGAATACATGAACTCCTCAAACTACGGTCATCACCGGGAGTGGTCCCGATTATTGTCACTTCGGGGTTGCCGGATCATAACACATAGTAGGTGACTATAGACTTGCAAGATAGGATCAAGAACTCACATATATTCATGAAAACATAATAGGTTCAGATATGAAATCATGGCACTCGGGCCCTAGTGACAAGCATTAAGCATAGCAAAGTCATAGCAACATCAATCTCAGAACATAGTGGATACTAGGGATCAAACCCTAAAAAACTAACTCGATTACATAATAAATCTCATCCAACCCATCACCGTCCAGCAAGCCTATGATGGAATTACTCACGCACGGCAGTGATCATCATGGAATTGGTGATGGACGAAGGTTGATGATGATGATGGCGACGGATTCCCCTCTCCGGAGCCCCGAACGGACTCCAGATCAGCCCTCCCGAGAGAGTTTAGGGCTTGACAGCGGCTCCGTATCGTAAAACATGATGAATCCTTCTCTCTGATTTTTTTCTCCCCGAACACGAATATATGGAGTTGGAGTTGAGGTCGGTGGAGCGTCATGGGGCCCATGAGGCAGGGGGGCGCCCCCACCCTCGTGGACAGGGTGTGGGCCCCCTGACGTGGATCTTTCTTCCAGTATTTTTATATATTCCAAAAATAATCTCCGTTGATTTTTAGGTCATTCCGAGAACATTTATTTCTGCACAAAAATAACACCATGGCAATTCTGCTGAAAACAGCGTCAGTCCGGGTTAGTTCCATTCAAATCATGCAAGTTAGAGTCCAAAACAAGGGCAAAAGTGTTTGGAAAAGTAGATACGACGGAGACGTATCATCTCTTACCGATTTACCACTATCATTTTGGGGTTATGCATTAGAGGCAACTCCATTCACGTTAAATAGGGCACCATCTAAATCCGTTGAGATGACACCATATGAACTATGGTTTGGCAAGAAACCTAAGATGTCGTTTCTTAAAGTTTGGGGTTGCGAGACTTATGTCAAAAGGCTTCATCCTGATGAGCTCGAACCCAAATCAGAGAAGTGCGTCTTCATAGGATACCCTAAGGAAACAATTGGGTACACCTTCTACCACAGATCATAAGGCAAGATCTTTGTTGCGAAGAATGGATCCTTTCTAGAGAAGGAGTTTCTCTCGAAAGAAGTGAGTGGGAGGAAAGTATAACTTGATGAGGTAATTGTACCTTCTCTCAATTTGGAAAGTAACACATCAGAGAAATTCGTTCCCATGATGCCTACACCAACTAGAGAGGAAGCTAATGATGATGATCATGAAACTTCAGATCAAGTTACTACCGGTCCTCGTAGGTCGAACAGAGCACGTTTCACACCAGAGTGGTACAGTAATCCTATCCTGGAAGTCATGTTACTAGACCATGGAGAACCTACGAACTACAAAGAATCTATGATGAGCCCAGATTCCTATAAATGGCTTGAGCCATGAAATCTGAGATATGATCCATGTACTTTGGTGGACTTTCCCGATGATCGGCAAGCCATTGAGAATAAATGGATCTTCAAGAAGAAGACAGACGCCGATGGTAATGTCACCATCTACAAAGCTCAACTTGTCACAAAAGTGTTTTCGACAAGTTCAAGGGGTTGACTACAATGAGACTTTCTCACCCGTAGCGATGCTTAAGTCCTTAATGGATCACAAATCATGTTAGCAATTGCCGCATTTTATAATTATGAAATCTGGCAAATGGATGTCAAAAACTGTATTCCTTAATGGATATTAAAGAAGAGTTGTATATGATACAACCAGAAGTTTTTGTCGATCCTAAAGGTGCTAACAAACTGTGCATGCTCCAGTGATCCATCTATGGACTGGTGCAAGCATCTCGGAGTTGGATGCTACCTCTTGATCTTGCGTTGGTTTTTCCCTTAAAGAGGAAAGGGTGATGCAGCAATGGAGCGCAAGTATTTCTCTCCGTTTTGAGAACCAAGGTATCAATCCAGTAGGAGACTATGCAACAAGCCACTAAATACCTGCACAAACAAACACCAACTTGCAACCAACGCGACAAAGGGGTTGTCAATCCCTTCACGGTTATTCGCATAGTGAGATCTGATAGAGATGGATAAACGGTAAAGTAATATTTTTGGTATTTTTGGTTCATGGAACGGGAAGTAAAGATTGCAAAGGAAAGTACATAGTAAACTAAAAGTGTAGATCAGAAACTTATATGATGGAAAATAGACCCCGGGGCCATAGGTTTCACTAGTGGCTTCTCTCAAGATAGAAACTATTATGGTGGGTGAACAAATTACTGCCGAGCAATTGATAGAAAAGCGCAAAGTTATGACTATATCTAAGGCAATGATCATGAATATAGGCATCACGTCCGTGTCAAGTAGACCGAAACGATTCTGCATCTACTACTATTACTCCACACATCGACCGACTCCTACCTGCATCTAGAGTATTAAGTTCATAAGAACAGAGTAACGCATTAAGCAAGATGACATGATGTAGCGTGATTAACTCAAGCAATATGATGAAAACCCCATCTTGTTATCCTCGATGGCAACAATACAATACGTGCCTTGCTGCCCCTACTGTCACTGGGAAAGGACACCGCAAGATTGAACCCAAAACTAAGCACTTCTCCCATTGCAAGAAAAACCAATCTAGTTGGCCAAACTAAATCGATAGTTCGAAGAGACTTGCAAAGATATCAATTAATGCATAAAAGAATTCAGAGGAGATTCAAATAATATTCATAGATAAACTGATCATAAATCCACAATTCATCGGATCTCGGCAAACAAACCGCAAAAGAGTATTACATTGAATAGATCTTCAAGAACATTGAGGAGAACTTTGTATTGAGAATCAAAGAGAGAGAAGAAGCCATCTAGCTACTAGCTATGGACCCGTAGGTCTGAAGTAAACTACTCACACTTCATCGGAGAGGCAATGGTGTTGATGTAGAAGCCCTCCGTGATCGATTCCCCCTCCGGCGGGATGCCGGAAAAGGCCCCGAGATTACAGAAGGTTGTGGCTATGGAAAAGTGGTTTCGTGCCTCCCCTGGATGTTTTGGGGGTATGAGAGTATATATAGGTGAAAGAATTAGGTCAGGGGAGCTACGAGGGGCCCACAAGGTTGGGGGGCGTGCCCTCCACCGTTATGGCCGCCTCGAGGCTCCTCTGACTTGTATTCCAAGTCTCCTGGGTGTCTTCTGGTCCAAGAAAAATCATGGCGAAAGTTTTATTCCGTTTGGACTCTGTTTGGTATTCCTTTTCTGTGAAACTGTAAAACAAGGAAAAAATAGAAAACTGGCACTGGGCTCTAGGTTAATAGGTTAGTCCCAAAAATCATATAAAATAGCATATTAATGCATATAAAACATCCAAAATAGATAATATAATAGCATGGAACAATAAAAAATTATAGATACGTTGGAGACGTATCAAGCATCCCCAAGCTTAATTCCTGCTCGTCCTCGAGTAGGTAAATGATAAAAATAGAATTTTTTATGTGGAATGCTACCTAACATATTTATCCATGTAATTATCTTTATTGTGGCATGAATGTTCCAATCCGTAAGATTCAAAACAAAAGTTTAATATCGACATAAAAACAATAATACTTCAAGCATACTAACAAAATAATTATGTCTTCTCAAAATAACATGGCCAAAGAAAGCTTATCCCTACAAAATCATATAGTCTGGCTATGCTCCATCTTCATCACACAAAATATTTAAATCATGCACAACCCCGATGAAAAGCCAAGCAATTGTTTCATACTTTTGACGTTCTCAAACTTTTTCAACTTTCACGCAATACATGAGCGTGAGCCATGGACATAACACTATAGGTGGAATAGACGGTGGTGGAGAAGACAAAAGGAAGGAGATAGTCTCACATCAACTAGGCCTATCAATGGGCTATGGAGATGCCCATTAATAGATATCAATGTGAGTGAGTAGGGATTGCCATGCAACAGATGCACTAGAGCTATAAGTTTATGAAGCTCAAAAAAGAAAACTAAGTGGGTGTGCATCCAACTTGCTTGCTCATGAAGACCTAGGGCGTTTGAGGAAGCCCATTGTTGGAATATACAATCCAAGTTCTATAATGAAAAATTCCCACTAGCATATGAAAGTAATATCATAGGAGACTCTCTATCATGAAGGTCATGGTGCTACTTTGAAGCACAACTGTGGCAAAAAGGATAGTAACATTGTCCCTTCTCTCCTTTTCTCTCATTTTTTGGGCCTTCCTTTTTCATTTGCCCTTTCTCTCTTCTTTTTATTTCCTCACATGGGACAATGCTCTAATAATGAAAATCATCACACTTCTATTTACTTACAACTCAAGAATTACAACTCGATACTTAGAACAAAATATGACTCTATGTGAATGCCTTCAGCGGTGTACCGGGATGTGCAATGAATCAAGAGTGACATGTATAAAAATGATGAATGGTGGCTTTGCCACAAATACAATGTCAACTACATGATCATGCAAAGCAATATGACAATGATGGAGCGTGTCATAATAAACGGAATGGTGGAAAGTTGCATGGCAATATATCTCAGAATGGCTATGGAAATGCCATAATAGGTAGGTATGGTGGCTGTTTTGAGGAAGGATATGTGGTGGGTTTATGGTACCGACGAAAGTTGCGCGGTACTAGAGAGGCTAGCAATGGCGGAAAGGTGAGAGTGCATATAATCCATGGACTCAACATTAGTCATAAAGAACTCACATACTTATTGCAAAAATCTATTAGTCATCGAAACAAAGTACTATGCGCATGCTCCTAGGGGGATAGATTGGTAGGAAAAGACCATCGCTCGTCCCTGGCCGCCACTCATAAGGAAGACAATCAAAAAACATCTCATGCTCCAACTTCGTTACATAACGGTTCACCATACGTGCATGCTACGGGTCTCACAAACCTTAACACAAGTATTTTTCAAATTCACAACTATTTACTAGCATGACTCTAATATCACCATCTTCATATCTCAAAACAATCATAAGGAATCAAACTTCTCATAGTATTCAATGCACTATATATGAAAGTTTTTATTATATCCCTCTTGGATGCCTATTATATTAGGACTAATTTTATAATAAAAGCAAATTACCATGCTGTTTAGAGACTCTCAAAATAATATAAGTGAAGTATGAGAGTTCACCAATTTGTATAAAATAAAACCACCATCGTGCTCTAAAAAGATATAAGTGAAGCACTAGAGCAAATTTGCCTAGCTCAAAAAGTATAAGTGAAGCACATAGAGCATTCTAATAAATCACGATTCATGTGTGTCTCTCTCAAAAGGTGTGTACAACAAGGATGATTGTGGAAAACTAAAAATCAAAGACTGAAATCATACAAGACGCTCCAAGCAAAACACATATCATGTGGTGAATAAAAATACGGCCTCAAGTAAAGTTACCGATAGACGAAGACGAAAGAGGGGATGCCTTCCCGGGGCATCCCCAAGCTTAGGCTTTTTTGATATCTTTGAATATAACCTTGGGGTGCCTTGGGCATACCCAAGCTTAGGCTCTTGCCACTCCTTATTCCATAGCCTATCAAATTCTTACCCAAAACTTGAAAACTTCACAACACAAAATTCCAACAGAAAATCTCATAAGCTCCGTTAGTATAAGAAAATAAATAACCACTTTTGGTAATGCTGTGAACTCATTCTTTATTTATATTGGTGTAATATCTACTGTATTCCAACTTTTCCATGGTTCATACCCCCCGATACTAGCCATAGGTGCATCAAAATAAGCAAACAACACGTGAAAAATAGAATCTGTCAAAAACATAATAGTCTGTAGCAATCTGGAGATTTCAAATACTTCTATAACTCAAAAAACTCTGAGAAATTAGGAGGTCCTAGATAATTTGTTTATTAATTCTCTGCAAAAAGAATTAGTATTTTATCGCACTTCTGTTAAAAATTAAAACTAATTTCCTGAGCACAAAAGTTTCCGTTTTTCAGCAGGATCAAATTAACTATTACCTCAAGCTATCCCAAAGGTCTTACTTGACACAAACACTAATTAAAACACAAAAACACATCTAACCATAGGCTAGATGATTTATTCAAATCAAAACAGGACCTAAAAAGCAAGAACAAAAATAAAATTGGGCTGCCTCCCAACAAGCGCTATTGTTTAATGCCGCTAGCTCGACATAAAAACACAAATATATCTAAGTATAATCGCAATAATAATAAGGCAAGTCTCAAAAACTCATCTCATACTCTCCTCGTTCAGCAGCAAGTTTTCTTTGAGGCAAGCAAAGGTAATCAAAAGGGCTAAATTTAATGGGATAGGAATCCCCAAGATCGATCTCGGGAGGAATTGGTTCCTCCTTTGGCCCTTCATATTGTATGGCCAACTCATCATTATAAGCATTCTTTTGGCAAAAAGTCATGAGCTTGTGTCCAAGAGAGAAACCTAAGTTGTTGTTTCAAATAGCAAAATCATCATTAAGCTCAGAAATCTTATCGACTAAAACATTGGTAGGAATCCTCTTTCTTAAATTTTCATTATAAGCAACATGATCTAAAGACCGTAAACACATTATATCCTCTTGATTAAAGAGAATTCCCTCTATGGGAGGGCGACGACCATCTACTTTATAATGAGCGAAAATTTCACTAGCTTCTTTCATAATAAATCTAAACTCATGACCTAGGAATATAGTGGTGGCACGCTTAACGGAAGAATGCTCAATATTAGAAAACTCTAGAAAAATCCTTTGTATAGATGGATGCATGTGAACAAATTGTCTTTCAAGTTCAACAACAAGCAAAGATATAGCATCCACAAGGCTACTAGTTTTATGGAGGATAGATCCACCCATAGTGGGGAGTGCACCAGCACAAGTAAAGAAATCTTGAATAACCCCCTTCCCAATAATATTTCCGCTACCTATGCAGATGTTCTTTGTGTGCAAGATAGTAGATTCTTCATGAGGATTAGAATTATCAAAAGCATCAAGGTTTCCCCCATCGTTACTACTATCCTTTTCAGCAATAACCTCTCTAGTTTCAGACACGATGGGGACAAACGAGCAAACGGAAAAGATGAACGAAAGAGGGGCAAAGAAAAGGCGAATCTTTTCGAAAATCATTTTAGAAGCGGGGAGAGGAAAATGAGAGGCAAATGGAAAATAATGTAATGCGAGAGATGAGAGTTTATGATGGGTACTTGGTATGTATTGGCTTTGTGTATATCTCCCTGGCAACGATGCCAGAAATCCTTCTTGCTACCTCTTGAGCTTGTGCTGGTTTTTCCCTTGAAGAGGAAAGGGTGATGCAGGAAAGGAGCGTAAGTATTTCCCTCAGTTTTGAGAACCAAGGTATCAATCCAATAGGATACTACGCAACAAGCCGCCTAATACTTGCACAAACAAACACCAACTTGCAACCAACACGACAAAGGGGATGTCAATCCCTTCACGGTTATTCGCAAAGTGAGATTTGATAGAGATGGATAAACGGTAAAGTAATATTTTTGGTATTTTTGGTTTATGGAATGGAAAGTAAAGATTGCAAAGGAAAGTAGATAGTAAACTAAAAGTGTAGATCGGAAACTTATATGATGGAAAATAGACCCGGGGGCCATAGGTTTCACTAGTGGCTTCTCTCAAGATAGAAATTATTACGGTGGGTGAACAAATTACTGTCGAGCAATTGATAGAAAAGCGCAAAGTTATGACGATATGTAAGGCAATGATCATGAATATAGGCATCACGTCCGTGTCAAGTAGACCAAAACGATTCTGCATCTACTACTATTACTCCACACATCGACCGACTCCTGCCTGCATCTAGAGTATTAAGTTCATAAGAACAGAGTAACACATTAAGCAAGATGCATGATGTAGCAGGAATAACTCAAGCAATATGATGACAACCCCACCTTGTTATCCTCGATGGCAACAATACAATACGTGCCTTGCTGCCCCTACTGCCGACAACTGTGTTACAAAACATGATCATCTCATACAATAAAATTTAGCATCATGTATTGACCATATCACATCACAACATGCCCTACAAAAACAAGTTAGACGTCCTCTACTTTGTTGTTGCAAGTTTTACATGGCTGCTACGGGCTGAGCAAGGACCATTCTTACGTACAAATCAAAAACCACAACACGGTATAGTGATTGCTTTTTGATCTTCAGAAAGAACCCTCTTCATTGAATCCGATTCAACTAAAGTTGGAGAATCTCACACCCACCAGCCACCTGTGTGCGAAGCATGTCGGTAGAACCAGTCTCGCGTAAGCGTACGCGTAATGTCGGTCTAGGCTGCTTCATCCAACAATACCGCTGAATCAAGAATCAACTAGTAACGGCAAGCAATATGTATATACCCACGCCCACAACTCCTTTGTGTTCTACTTGTGCATATAACATCTACGTATAAACCTGGCTCGGATGCCACTGTTGGGGAACGAAGTAATTTAAAAAAAATCCTACGCACACACAAGATCTATCATGGTGATGCATAGTATCTGGAGGGGAGAGTGTGTCTACGTACCCTCGTAGACCGAAAGCGGAAGCGTTTTATCAACGCGGTTGATGTAGTCGTACACCTTCATGATCCGTCCCGATCAAGTACCGAACGTACGGCACCTCCGCATTCAGCACACGTTTAGCTCGATGACGTCCTCGCCTTCTTGATCCAGCAAGACAGGCGAAGTAGTAGATGAGTTCCGGCGGCACGACGACGTGGTGACGGTGTTGGTGAATAACAATCTTCGCAGGGCTTCGCCTAAGCACTACAAAAACTATGACGGAGGATAAACTAGAGGGGACGGAGTTGCCGACACACGGCTTGGTGTTTCTTGATGTGTCTTGGGTGCTATCCCTACCCCTCTATTTATATGTTGAGCCTTGGGGTCGAAACTTGGAGTAAAAGCCTACACAAAGTCGGTTTCACCCGAAAGGCAAGAGTCCTTCTCGGACTCCAGGACCAGACGCCAGGGTTCCCAGCGTATGGACCCAGACGCCAGGGACCCTAGCGTCTGGCCCTTGGACTCCGCAAAACTTCCTTTTGCTCTTTCCAAAAACCTTGTGGGGTTTCCCCTTTGTCACAAATAAAGTGTTCTCGTACCCAAACATTTCGAGAAACATTCGAAACCCTTTCCAGTGAATTCCGGGACCCTTCCGGAGACCAAACACTATTATCCCATATATCAATCTTTATCTCCGAACCATTCCGGAGTTCCTCGTCATGTCCGTGATCTCATCCGGGACTCCGAACAACATTCGGTCACCAACATACATAACTCATATAGTACTATATTGTCAACGAACGTTAAGCGTGCGGACCCTACGGGTTTGAGAACTATGTAGACATGACCGGGACACCTCTATGGTCAATAACCAATAGAGGAACCTAGATGCCCATATTGGCTCCTACATATTCTACGAAGATCTTTATCGGTCAAACTGCATAACAACATACGTTGTTCCCTTTGTCATCGGTATGTTACTTGCCCGAGATTCGATCGTCGGTATCTCAATACCTAGTTCAATCTCGTTACCGGCAAGTCTCTTTACTCGTTGCGTAATGCATCATCGCGCAAGTAACTCATTAGTCACATTTCTTGCAAGGCTCATAGTGATGTGCATTACTGAGAGGGCCCAGAGATACCTCTCCGATAGACGGAGTGACAAATCCTAATATCGATCTATGCCAACTCAACAAACACCATCGGAGACACCTGTAGAGCTCCTTTATAGTCACCCAGTTACGTTGTGACGTTTGGTAGCACACAAAGTGTTCCTCCGGTATTCGGGAGTTGCATGATCTCATAGTCATAGGAACATGTATAAGTTATGGAGAAAGCAATAGCAACAAACTAAACGATCTTCATGCTAAGCTAACGGATGGGTCATGTCAATCACATCATTCTCTAATGATGTGATCCCGTTTATCAAATGACAACTCTTTGTCCATGGCTAGGAAACTTAACCATCTTTGATTAACGAGCTAGTCAAGTAGAGGCGTACTAGTGACACTCTGTTTGTCTATGTATTCACACATGTACTAAGTTTCCAGTTAGTACAATTCTAGCATGAATAATAAACATTTATCATGATATAAGGAAATATAAATAACAACTTTATTATTGCCTCTAGGGCATATTACCTTCAGTCTCCCACTTGCACTAGAGTCAATAATCTAGATTACATTGTGATGATTCTAACACCATGGAGTCTTGATGCTGATCATGTTTTGCTCGTGAGAGAGGCTTAGTCAACGGGTCTGCAACATTCAGATCCGTATGTATCTTGCAAATCTCTATGTCTCCCTCCTTGACTTGATTGCGGATGGAATAGAAGCTTCTCTTGATGTGCTTGGTTCTCTTGTGAAATCTGGATTCCTTTGCCAAGGCAATTGCACCAGTATTGTCACAAAAGATTTTCATTGGACCCGATGCACTAGGTATGACACCTAGATCGGATATGAACTCCTTCATCCAGACTCCTTCAATTGCTACTTCCGAAGCAGCTATGTACTCCCGCTTCACATGTAGATCCCGCAACGACGCTCTGCTTGGAACTGCACCAACTGACAGCTCCACCATTTAATAAAAATACATATCCGGTTTGTGACTTAGAGTCATCCGGATCAGTGTCAAATCTTGCATCGACGTAACCGTTTACGACGAGCTCTTTGTCACCTCCATAAACGAGAAACATATCCTTAGTACTTTTCAGGTATTTCAGGATGTTCTTGACCGCTGTCCAGTGATCCACTCCTGGATTACTTTGGTACCTCCCTGCTAAACTGATAGCAAGGTACACATCAGGTCTGGTACACAGCATTGCATACATGATAGAGCCTATGGCTGAAGCATAGGGAACACCTTTCATTTTCTCTCTATCTTCTACGGTGGTCGAGCATTGAGTCCGACTCAACTTCACACCTTGTAACACAGGCAAGAACCCTTTCTTTGTTTGATCCATTTTGAACTTCTTCAAAACTTTATCAAGGTATGTGCTTTGTGAAAGTCCAATTAAGCGTCTTGATCTATCACTATAGATCTTGATGCCTAATATATAAGCAGCTTCACGAGGTCTTTCATTGAAAAATTCTTATTCAAGTATCCTTTTATGCTATTCAAAAATTCAGTATCATTTCCGATCAACAATATGTCATCTACATATAATATCAGAAATGCTACAGAGCTCCCACTCACTTTCTTGTAAATACAGGCTTCTCCAAAAGTGTGTATAAAACCATATGCTTTGATCACACTATCAAAGCGTATATTCCAACTCCGAGAGGCTTGCACCAATCCATAAATGGATCGCTGGAGCTTGCATACTTTGTTAGCACCTTTTGGATCGACAAAACCTTCTGGTTGCATCATATACAACTCTTCTTTAAGAAATCCATTAAGGAATGCAGTTTTGACATCCATTTGCCAAATTTCATAATCATAAAATGCGGCAATTGCTAACATGATTCGGACGGACTTAAGCATCGCTACGGGTGAGAAGGTCTCATCATAGTCAACTCCTTGAACTTGTCGAAAACGTTTCGCAACAAGTCGAGCTTTGTAGATAGTAACATTACCGTCAGCGTCAGTCTTCTTCTTGAAGATCCATTTATTCTCTATGGCCTGCCGATCATCGGGCAAGTCAACCAAAGTCCATACTTTGTTCTCATACATGGATCCCATCTCAGATTTCATGGCCTCAAGCCATTTTGTGGAATCTGGGCTCCTCATCGCTTCCTCATAGTTCGTAGGTTCGTCATGGTCAAGTAAAATGACTTCCAGAATAGGATTACCGTACCACTGTGGTGCGGATCTTACTCTAGTTGACCTACGAGGTTTGGTAGTAACTTGATCAGAAGTTTCATGATCATCATCGTTGGCTTCCTTCCTTACTGGTGTAGAAATCATCGAAACTGATTTCGGTGATGAACTACTTTCCAATAAGAGAGAAGGTACAATTACCTCGTCAAGTTCCACTTTTCTCCCACTCACTTCTTTCGAGAGAAACTCCTTCTCTAGAAAGGATCCATTCTTAGCAATGAATATCTTGCCTTCGGATCTGTGATAGAAGGTGTACCCAACAGTCTCCTTTGGGTATCCTATGAAGACACATTTCTCTGATTTGGGTTTGAGCTTATCAGGTTGAAGCTTTTTCACATAAGAATCATAGCCCCAAACTTTAAGAAACGACAACTTGGGTTTCTTGCCAAACCACAGTTCATAAGGTGTCATCTCAACGGATTTAGATGGTGCCCTATTTAACATGAATGCAACCGTCTCTAAAGCATAACCCCAAAACGATAGCGGTAAGTCAGTGAGAGACATCATAGATCACACCATATCTAATAAAGTGCGGTTACGACGTTCGGACACACCATTACGTTGTGGTGTTCCAGGTGGCGTGAGTTGCGAAACTATTCCGCATTGTTTCAAATGAAGTCCAAACTCATAACTCAAATATTCACATCCACGATCAGATTGTAGAAACTTGATTTTCTTGTTACGATGATTTTCCACTTCACTCTGAAATTCTTTAAACTTTTCAAATGTTTTAGACTTATGTTTCATTAAGTAGATATACCCATATCTGCTGAAATCATCTGTGAAGGTGAGAAAATAACGATATCCGCCGCGAGCTTCAATGTTCATTGGACCACATACATCAGTACGTATGATTTCCAATAACTCTGTTGCTCGCTCCATTGTTCCGGAGAACGGAGTTTTAGTTATCTTGCCCATAAGGCATGGTTCGCAAGTACCAAGTGATTCATAATCAAGTGATTCCAAAAGTCCATCGGAATGGAGTTTCTTCATGCGCTTTACACCAATATGACCTAAACGGCAGTGCCACAAATAAGTTGCACTATCATTATCAACTCTGCATCTTTTGGCTTCAATACTATGAACAAGTGTATCACTACTATCAAGATTTAGTAAAAATAGACCACTCATCAAGGGTGCATGACCATAAAAGATATTACTCATATAAATAGAACAATCATTATTCTCTGATTTCAATGAATAACCGTCTCACATCAAACAAGATCCAGATATAATGTTCATGCTCAACGCTGTCACCAAATAACAATTATTTAGGTCTAAAATTAATCCCGAAGGTAGATGTAGAGGTAGCGTGCCGACGATGATCACATCGACTTTGGAACCATTTACCACGCGCATCGTCACCTCGTCCTTAGCTAATCTTCGCTCAATCCGTAGCCCCTGTTTCGAGTTGCAAATGTTAGCAACCGAACCAGTATCAAATACCCAGGCACTACTGCGAGCATTAGTAAGGTACACATCAATAACATGTATATCAAATATACCTTTCACTTTGCCATCCTTCTTCTCCGCCAAATACTTGGGGCAGTTCCGCTTCCAGTGACCAGTTCCTTTGCAGTAGAAGCACTCAGTCTCAGGCTTAGGTCCAAACTTGGGTTTCTTCACTTGAGCAGCAACTGGCTTGCCATTCTTCTTGAAGTTCCCCTTCTTCCCTTTACCCTTTTTCTTGAAACTGGTGGTCTTGTCGACCATCAACACTTGATGCTCCTTCTTGATTTCTACCTCTGAAGCCTTTAGCATTGTGAAGAGCTCGGGAATCGTCTTATCCATCCCTTGCATATTATAGTTCATCACAAAGCTCTTGTATCTTGGTGGTAGTGATTGAAGAACTTTGTCAATGACACTATCATCAGGAAGATTAACTCCTAGTTGAGTCAAGTGGTTGTGGTACCCAGACATTCTTAGTATATGTTCACTGACATAACTATTCTCCTCCATCTTGTAGCTGTAGAACTTATTGGAGACTTCATATCTCTCAATTCGGGCATTTGCTTGAAATATTAACATCAACTGTTGGAACATCTCATATGCTCCATGACGGTCAAAACGTCGTTGAAGTCCTGGTTCTAAGCCATAAAGCATGGCACACTGAACTATCGAGTAGTCATCAGCTTTGCTCTGCCAGGTGTTCACAACATCTGGCATTGCTCCTGCAGCGGGTTTGTCACCTAGCGGTGCTTCCAGGACATAATTCTTCTGTGCAACAATGAGGATAATCCTCAAGTTACGGACCCAGTCCGTGTAGTTGCTACCATCATCTTTCAACTTAGCTTTCTCTAGGAACGCATTAAAATTCAATGGAACAACACCACGGGCCATCTATCTACAACAACATAGACATGCAAAATACTATCAGGTACTAAGTTCCTGATAAATTAAAGTTCAGCTAATCAAATTACTTAAGACTCCCACTTAGATAGACATATCTCTAATCATCTAAGTGATCACGTGATCCATATCAACTAAACCATGTCCGATCATCACGTGAGATGGAGTAGTTTTCAATGGTGAACATCACTATGTTGATCATTGATACGTCTCTAACATATCTATAATTTTTTATTGCTCCATGCTATATTATCTACTGTTTTGGGCAATATTGGGCTTTATTATCCACTTTTATATTATTTTTGGGACTAACCTATTAACTGGAGGCCCAGCCCAGATTTGTTGTTTTATGCCTATTTTAGTGTTTGAAGAAAAGGAATATCACACGGAGTCGAAACGGAACGAAATCAACTGGAGAAGTTATTTTTGGAAGGAAACACACCTGATGGACTTGGACCTCACGTCAAAAGATATGGGAGCTGCCCACGAGGGTGGGGGGCGCGCCCACCCCCCTAGGGCGCGCCCCCTGCCCCGTGGGCCCCTCGTGGCTCCCCTGACGTGCTTCTTCTGCCTATATAACTCCATATACCCTAAAACTTCTAGAACAGAGATTAGATCGGGAATTCCGCCGCCAGAAGCCTCCGTAGCCACCAGAAACCAATCTAGACTCGTTCCGGCACCCTGCCAGAGGGGGCAATCCTTCCTCGGTGGCCATCTTCATCATCCCGGTGCTCTCCATGACGAGGAGGGAGTAGTTCTCCCTCGGGGCTGAGGGTATGTACCAGTAGCTATGTGTTTGATCTCTCTCTCTCTCTCGTGTTCTTGATTTGGCACGATCTTGATGTATCGCGAGCTTTACTATTATAGTTGGATCCTATGTCCCCCCCCCCCTCTTCTCTCTTGTAATGAATTGATTTTCCCCGTTGAAGTAATCTTATCGGATTGAGTCTTTAAAGATTTGAGAACACTTGATGTATGTCTTAGTGATCAACTTGCGGGTTTCGTGACATTGGGAACCTATGCATAGGGGTTGGCACATGTTTTCGTCATGATTCTCCGGTAGAAACTTTGGGCACTCTTTGAGGTTCTATGTGTTGGTTGAATAGATGAATCTGAGATTGTGTGATGCATATCGTATAATCATACCCACGGATACTTGAGGTGACATTGGAGTATCTAGGTGACATTAGGGTTTTGGTTGATTTGTGTCTTAAGGTGTTATTCTAGTACGAACTCTAGGGCTGTTTGTGACACTTATAGGGATAGCCCAACGGATTGATTGGAAAGAATAACTTTGAGGTGGTTTCGTACCCTACCATAATCTCTTCGTTTGTTCTCCGCTATTAGTGATTTTGGAGTGACTCTTTGTTGCATGTTGAGGGATAGTTATGTGATCCAATTATGTTAGTATTGTTGAGAGGACTTGCACTAGTGAAAGTATGAACCCTAGGCCTTGTTTCCTAGCATTGCAATACCGTTTACGCTCACTTTTATCATTCGTTACCTTGCTGTTTTTATTATTTCAGATTACAAATACCTTTATCTACTATCCATATACCACTTGTTTCACCATCTCTTCGCCGAACTAGTGCACCTATACAATTTACCATTGTATTGGGTGTGTTGGGGACACAAGAGACTCTTTGTTATTTGCTTGTAGGGTTGCTTGAGAGAGACCATCTTCATCCTACACCTCCTATGGATTGATAAACCTTAGGTCATCCACTTGAGGGAAATTTGCTACTGTCCTACAAACCTCTGCACTTGGAGGCCCAACAATGTCTACAAGAAGAAGGTTGTGTAGTAGACATCAAGCTCTTTTCTGGCGCCGTTGCCGGGGAGGCAAGGAAAGCGGCACTAACACACCCCGTCAACTAAGCTCTTTTCTGGCGCCGTTGCCGGGGAGGTGAGTGCTTGAAGGTATATCTTTAGATCTTGCAATCGAGTCTTTTAGTTTCTTGTTTTACCACGAGTTTAGTTTATAAAAGAAAACTATATAAAAAATGGAATTGAGTTTGTCTCATACACTTCACCTTTTTAATATCTTCCGTGAGTATGATGGAAAGGATAATTGTGCTCAAGTGCTAGAAGAAGAAATCTATAAAATGTTTGGCACTAAATCTTTGAATGATGAGCATGATTGCAATGTTGTTAGTATGAATTCTTTGAATACCCATGATGCTAATGATGATTGCACTAGTTATGATGAAAATGCCTCCTATAAACATGTCAATTTTTGTGGAGTAGACTGGGTTTGCAAGTACACACCAAATAGGGAAGATAGATATTGCAAGAGGCATAAGTACTTAGAAACCAAATTGTTGCAAGAAGATCTAGATGAATGTGCTGAAGAATTCAATATTTTTCGCGCTCCTTGTGAACTTTGCAATGAACATGGTCATTTAAATCTCCAATGCAAATTGTTTCATGGCCGAATCGTATCCAAAAATTGTGATAATTTGATTACCCTTGAGCATCATAAAGAGCTTAGTCTTCTTTTGGGGTATGAGGAAATGAAATGTATAACTGAGGGTATTCCAAAGTTTAATCTTGATAAAGTTCTTCATTTTGATCTAGAGAATATTTATATGTATTGTGCGGTGAATTGTATTGAAAATCCTTACATTGCCAACTACATAAAGAAAAGAAAACAAATAGAAGATGAAGAGAATTCTAATGAAAGGGAAGAGACTTCCCAATATCCTCCTATTATTTCTTATGATGAATCAGGTAACGAGGAGGAGCCTCCTATTCAACCAATCTCATTAATAAGGAGCTCCAAAAAGAGGATTGAACCCACACATGATGTGGTGAAGAAGAAGAAAAGAAAAAGGAAAAGAGGTAAAAAGGTATCCCTCCCAAATAATGTTGATCCTATCACTATTGTGCCTTATGAAAATATAATTGTGGAAGATAATGATACTTCTTATGATCTTGAAAATCTTTTTGGCACTTGCTTGGAAGAATATGATAATTGCTATACTATTGGTGCTATCCATACTATTAATGATGAGAGTGATTATGCTTATGATATGAAAAGGCCCAAGCTTGGGGATGCTATGTTTGATGAAGATGATGTTTTTGAGAATATATTTGCTGCAATTAATGTTTGGCCCAAGCTTGGGGATGCTACGCTTAATGAAGATGATATTTTTAGTCTCCCAAGTTTTGATATGCAAATTTATAATGATAATAACATGCCTCCTACTTATGATAATTATTGTGATGATACATATGCTATAAAAAGTAGTGAGGATTATATTTATAAAACTTTTCATGATTATGGTTACCCATTTTCTGAACATTACTCTTTTAATGTGGAAACAATTTATAATATTCAAGTCTCTTATGATACTCCCACTATCCCGAAAGAGAAGAATTTTGCTTATGTGGAGAGTAGTAAATTTTCTATGCTTGTAGATCATGAAAAGAATGCTTTAGGTGCTGGTTATATTGTTGAATTCATTCATGATGCTACTGAAAATTATTATGAGGGAGGAACATATGCTTGTAGGAATTGCAATAATATCAAGTTTCCTCTCTATGTGCTTAAAATTTTGAAGTTATGCTTGTTTTACCTTCCTATGCAAGTTGATTATTGTTCCCATAAGTTGTTTGCTCACAAAATCCCTATGCATAGGAAGTATGTTAGAATTAAATGTGCTAGTCATATTCTTCATGATGCTCTCCTTATATTTCAATTCTTATCCTTTATGTGAGCATCATTGAAATCATCATGCCTAGCTAGGGGCGTTAAACGATAGCGCTTGTTGGGAGGCAACCCAATTTTATTTTAGTTCCTTGTTTTTTGTTCCTGTTTAGTAATAAATAATTCATCTAGCCTCTGTTTGGATGTGGTTTTATGCTTTAATTATTGTTTGTGCCAAGTAGAACCTTTGGGAAGACTTTGGGAAAGTCTTGTTGATCATGCTGTAAAAAAACAGAAACTTTAGCGCTCACGAGAATTGCTGCCATTTTTATTTGGAGAGTGATATTTAGTTAATTCTTTTTGCAGATGATTAATAGATAAATTCCTCAGGTCCATAAATTTATTAGAGAATTTTATGAGTTCCATAAGTATACGTTTGATCCAGATTACTACAGACTGTTCTGTTTTTGACATATTCTGTTTTTCATGTGTTGTTTACTTATTTTGATGAATCTATGGCTAGTAAAATAGTTTATAAACCATAGAGAAGTTGTAATACAGTAGGTTTAACACTAATATAAATAAAGAATGAGTTCATTGCAGTACCTTGAAGTAGTGTTTTGTTTTCTTTCGCTAACGGAGCTTACGAGTTTTCTGTTAAGTTTTGTGTTGTGAAGTTTTCAAGTTTTGGGTAAGGATTCGATGGACTATGGAATAAGGAGTGGCAAGAGCCTAAGCTTGGGGATGCCCAAGGCACCCCAAGGTAACATTCAAGTACAACCAAGAGCCTAAGCTTGGGGATGCCCCGGAAGGCATCCCCTCTTTCGTCTTCGTTCATCGATAACTTTACTTGGAGCTATATTTTTATTCGCCACATGATATGTGTTTTGCTTGGAGCGTCATTTTATTTTATTTAGTTTTGCTTGATGTTTGAATAAAATACCAAGATCTGAAATTATTAAATGTTAGAGAGTCTTCACATAGTTGCATAATTATTCAACTACTCATTGATCTTCACTTATATCTTTCGGAGTAGTTTGTCGTTTGCTCTAGTGCTTCACTTATACCTTTTAGAGCATGGTGGTAGTTTTATTTTGAAGAAATAGATGAACTCTCATGCTTCACTTAGATTATTTTGAGAGTCTTAAATAGCATGGTAATTTTCTTAAAATCCTAATATGCTAGGTATTCAAGAATAATAAAATTCTCTTATGAGTGTGTTGAGTACTAAGAGAAGGTTGATACTTGATGATTGTTTTGAGATATGGAGGTAATTATATCAAAGTCGTGCTAGTTAAGTAGTTGTGAAATTGAGAAATGCTTGTGTTGAAGTTTGCAAATCCCGTAGCATGCACGTATGGTAAACGTTGTGTAACAACTTTGAAACATGAGGTGTTATTTGATTGTCCTCCTTATGAGTGGCGGTCGGGGACGAGCGATGGTCTTTTCCTACCAATCTATCCCCCTAGGAGCATGCGCGTAGTGCCGAGGTTTTTGATGACTTGTAGATTTTTGCAATAAGTATGTGAGTTCTTTATGACTAATATTGAGTCCATGGATTATACGCACTCTCACCCTTCCATCCTTGCTAGCCTCTTCGGTACCGTGCATTGCCCTTTCTCACATTGAGAGTTGGTGCAAACTTCGCCGGTGCATCCAAACCCCGTGATGTGATACGCTCTGTCACACATAAACCTCCTTATATCTTCCTCAAAACAGCCACCATACCTACCTATTATGGCATTTCCATAGCCATTCCGAGATATATTGCCATGCAACTTTCCATCATTCCGTTCATCATGACACATTCATCATTGTCATATTGCTAGCATGATCATGTAGTTGACATAGTATTTGTGGCAAAGCCACCGTTCATAATTCTTTCATACTTGTCACTCTTGATTCATTGCATATCCCGGTACACCGCCGGAGGCATCCATATAGAGTCATATTTTGTTCTAGTATCGAGTTGTAATCATTGAGTTGTAAATAAATAGAAGTGTGATGATCATCATTAAATAGAGCATTGTCCCAAAATAAAAAAAGAAAGGCCAAAAAAGGCCAAATAAAAAAAGGGCAAAAAAGAGGGAGAATGCTACTATCCTTTTTCCACACTTGTGCTTCAAAGTAGCACCATGATCTTTATGATAGAGAGTCTCTTGTTTTGTCACTTTCATATACTAGTGGGAATTTTGCATTATAGAACTTGGCTTGTATATTCCAACGATGGGCCTCCTCAAGTGCCCTAGGTCTTCGTGAGCAAGCAAGTTGGATGCACACCCACTAGTTTCTTTTGTTGAGCTTTCATACATTTATAGCTCTAGTGCATCCGTTGCATGGCAATCCCTACTCCTTGCATTAACATCAATCGATGGGCATCTCCATAGCCCATTGATTAGCCTCGTTGATGTGAGACTTTCTCCTTTTTGTCTTCTCCACATAACCCCCCCTCATTATATTCTACTCCACCCATAGTGCTATATCCATGGCTCGCGCTCATGTATTGCATGAAAGTTTATGAGTTTGAGATTACTAAAGTATGAAACAATGGCTTGGCTTGTCATCTGGGTTGTGCATGATGAGAGCATTCTTGTGTGGCAAAAATGGAGCATGACTAAACTATATGATTTTGTAGGGATGAACTTTCTTTGGCCATGTTATTTTGAGAAGACATAATTGCTTAGTTAGTATGCTTGAAGTATCGTTATTTTTATGTCAATATGAACTTTTGTCTTGAATCTTTCGGATCTGAATATTCATATCACAAGTAAGAAGAATTACATTGAAATTATGCCAACTAGCATTCCACATCAAAAATTCTT
Organism: Triticum dicoccoides; assembly: GCF_002162155.2. Taxonomy (NCBI): domain Eukaryota; kingdom Viridiplantae; phylum Streptophyta; class Magnoliopsida; order Poales; family Poaceae; genus Triticum; species Triticum dicoccoides. The sequence continues at coordinate 197,400,374 of NC_041390.1, read as the reverse complement.
TTTTTATCATTTACCTACTCGAGGACGAGCAGGAATTAAGCTTGGGGATGCTTGATACGTCTCCAATGTATCTATAATTTTTGATTGCTCCATGCTATATTATCTACTGTTTTGGGCAATATTGGGCTTTATTATCCACTTTTATATTATTTTTGGGACTAACCTATTAACCGGAGGCCCAACCCAGATTTGCTGTTTCATGCCTATTTCAGTGTTTTGAAGAAAATGAATATCAGATGGAGTCAAAACGGAACGAAATCAACTGGAGAAGTTATTTTTGGAAGGAAACACACCTGATGGACTTGGATCTCACGTCAGAAGATACGGGAGCTGCCCATGAGGGTGGGGGGCGCGCCCCCCTACCTCGTGGGGCCCCCGTGGCTCCCCTAACGTGCTTCTTCTGCCTATATAACTTTATATACCCTAAAACTTTCAGAACAGAGATTAGACCAGGAATTCCGCCGCCAGAAGCCTCCGTAGCCACCAAAAACCAATCTAGACCCGTTCCGGCACCCTGCCAGAGGGGGCAATCCTTCCCCGGTGGCCATCTTCATCATCCCGGTGCTCTCCATGACGAGGAGGGAGTAGTTCTCCCTCGGGGCTGAGGGTATGTACCAGTAGCTATGTGTTTGATCTCTCTCTCTCTCTCTCTCTCTCTCTCTCTCTCGTGTTCTTGATTTGGCACGATCTTGATGTATCGCGAGCTTTGCTATTATAGTTGGATCCTATGTTTCTCCTCCCCCTCTTCTCTCTTGTAATGAATTGAGTTTCCCCTTTGAAGTAATCTTATCGGATTGAGTCTTTAAAGATTTGATAACACTTGATGTATGTCTTGGTGACCAACTTGCGGGTTTCATGACATTGGGAACCTATGCATAGGGGTTGGCACACGTTTTCGTCGTGATTCTCCGGTAGAAACTTTGGGCACTCTTTGAGGTTCTATGTGTTGGTTGAATAGATGAATCTGAGATTGTGTGATGCATATCGTATAATCATACCCACAGATACTTGAGGTGACATTGGAGTATCTAGGTGACATTAGGGTTTTGGTTGATTTGTGCCTTAAGGTGTTATTCTAGTACGAACTCTAGGGCTGTTTGTGACACTTATAGGAATAGCCCAACAGATTGATTGGAAAGAATAACTTTGAGGTGGTTTCGTACCCTACCATAATCTCTTCGTTCGTTCTCCGCTATTAGTGACTTTGGAGTGACTCTTTGTTGCATGTTGAGGGATAGTTATGTGATCCAATTATGTTAGTATTGTTGAGAGGACTTGCACTAGTGAAAGTATGAACCCTAGGTCTTGTTTCCTAGCATTGCAATACCATTTACGCTCACTTTTATCATTCATTACCTTGCTGTTTTTATTATTTCAGATTACAAATACCTTTATCTAATATCCATATACCACTTGTTTCACCATCTCTTCGCCTAACTAGTGCACCTATACAATTTACCATTGTATTGGGTGTGTTGGGGACACAAGAGACTCTTTGTTATTTGGTTGCAGGGTTGCTTGAGAGAGACCATCTTCATCCTACGCCTCCTACGGATTGATAAACCTTAGGTCATCCACTTGAGGTAAATTTGCTACTGTCCTACAAACCTCTGTACTTGGAGGCCCAACAACGTCTACAAGAAGAAGGTTGTGTAGTAGACATCAATCATATCTACTATATGATTCACGCTCGACCTTTCGGTCTTAGTGTTTCGAGGCCATATCTACATATGCTAGGATCATCAAGTTTAACCTGAGTATTCTGCGTGTGCAAAACTGGCTTGCACCCGTTGTATGTGAATGTAGAGCTTATCACACCCGATAATCACGTGGTGTCTCGGCACGACGAACTGTAGCAACAGTGCATACTCAGGGAGAACACTTATACCTTGAATTTAGTGAGAGATCATCTTATAATGCTACCACTGAACTAAGCAAAATAAGATGCATAAAGGATAAACATCACATGCAATCAACATAACTGATATGATATGGCCATCATCATCTTGTGCCTTTGATTTCCATCTCCAAAGCACCGTCATGATCACCATCGTCACCGGCTTGACACCTTGATCTCCATCGAAGCATCGTTGTCGTCTCGCCAACTATTGCTTCTACGGCTATCGCTACCGCTTAGTGATAAAGTAAAGCAATTACATGGCAATTGCATTTCATACAATAAAGCGACAACCATATGGCTCCTGCGAGTTGCCGATAACTGTGTTACAAAACATGATCATCTCATACAATAATAGCATCATGTCTTGACCATATCACATCACAATATGCCCTACAAAAACAAGTTAGACATCCTCTACTTTGTTGTTGCAAGTTTTACGTGGCTACCACGGGCTGAGCAAGAACCGTTCTTACCTACGCATCAAAAACCATAATGCGGTATAGTGATTGCTTTTTGATCTTCAGAAAGAACCATGTTCATTGAATCCGATTCAACTAAAGTTGGAGAAACTTACACCCACCAGCCACCTATGTGCGAAGCACGTCGGTAGAACCAGTCTCGCGTAAGCGTACGCGTAATGTCGATCTGGGCCGCTTCATCCAACAATACTGCTGAATCAAGAATCAACTAGTGACGGCAAGCAATATGTATATACCCACGCCCAGAACTCCTTTGTGTTCTACTAGTGCATATAGCATCTACGCATAAACCTGGCTCGGATTCCACTGCTGGGGAACGCAGTAATTTCAAAAAAATCCTACGCACACACAAGATCTATCATGGTGATGCATAGCAATGAGAGGGGAGTGTGTGTCTACATACCCTCGTAGACCGAAAGCGGAAGCGTTTTATCAACGCGGTTGATGTAGTCGTACACCTTCACGATCTGTCCCGATCAAGTACCAAACGTAAGGCACCTCCGCGTTCAGCACACGTTCAGCTTGATGACGTTCTCGCCTTCTTGATCTAGCAAGATGGGGGAAGTAGTAGATGAGTTCCGATAGCACGACGGTATGGTGATTGTGTTGGTGAAGAACAATCTTCGCAGGGCTTTGCCTAAGCACTACGAAAACTATGACGGAGGATAAACTAGAGGGGACGGGGTTGCCGACACACGGCTTGGTGTTTCTTGATGTGTCTTGGGTGCTAGCCCTACCCCTCTATTTATATGTTGAGCCTTGAGGTCGAAACTTGGAGTAAAAGCCTACACAAAGTTGGTTTCACCCGAAAGGCATGAGTCCTTCTCGGACTCCAGGACCAGACGCCAGGGTTCCCGGCGTCTGGACCCAGACGCCAGGGACCCTAGCATCTGGCCCCTCGACTCCGCAAAACTTCCTTTTGCTCTTTCCAAAAACCTTGTGGGGTTTCCCCTTTGGCCCAAATAAAGTGTTCTCGTACCCAAGCATTTAGGGAAACATCCGGAACCCTTTCGGGTGAATTCTGGAACCCTTCCGGAGACCAAACACTATTATCCCATATATCAATCTTTATCTCCGGACCATTCAGGAGTTCCTCGTCATGTCCGTGATCTCATCAGGGACTCCGAACAACATTCGGTAACCAACATACATGATACGTCTCCAACGTATCTATAATTTTTGATTGTTCCATGCTATTATATTATGTGTTTTGGATGTTTATGGGCTTTATTATACACTTTTATATTATTTTTGGGACTAACCTATTAACCCAGAGCCCAGTGCCAGTTTATGTTTTTTCCTTGTTTTAGAGTATCACAAAAAGGAAAATCAAACGGAGTCCAATTAACCTGAAACTTCAAGGAACTTACTTTTGGAACGAAAGCAATCCAGAAGACTTGGGGTGTACGTAAGGGAAGCAACGAGGAAGGCACGAGGCAGGGGGGGCGCGCCCACCCCCTGGGCGCGCCCTCCACCCTCATGGGCCCCTCGTGGCTCCCCCGACGTACTTCTTCCTCCTATATATATCCATATACCCTAAAAACTTTGGGGAGCACAATAGATCGAGAGTTCCGCCGCCAGAAGCCTCCGTAGCCACCGAAAACCAATCTAGACCCATTCTGGCACCCTGCTGGAGGGGGGAATCCCTCTCCGGTGGCCATCTTCATCATCCCGGTGCTCTCCATGATGAGGAGGGAGTAGTTCTCCCTTGGGCGGAGGGTATGTACCAGTAGCTATGTGTTTGATCTCTCTCTCTCTCTCTCTCTCTCTCGTGTTCTTTAGGTGGTACGATATTGATGTATCGCAAGTGTAACACCCTCGATGCGACTATATCTCCCAGTGTCGAGGCACGACTTAGAGGCATAATCGCATTGAAGGCATATGTCGCAAGTTAGGAAATCTTCACAACATCCCATGGAATATGATAATAAAAGGGGAGATAACATAGTTGGCTTACACTCGCCACGTCAATCAAGTACATAAATAACATTACATCATCCAAACACTCATGGCCCGACTACGGCGCCAAAATAAAAGTGAACCCAACATGCGACACGGTCCCGTTCACCCCCAACTGGGCACCACTACTGATCATCGGGAAAGGAAACATAGTAACGTTGAGAGTCTTCGTCGAACTCCCACTTGAGCTCAAGTGTGTCTCCTGGAGCGGAATCATCAGGCCCTGCATCTGGTGTAATAGTAATCTGTGAGCCACAGGGACTCAGCAATCTCGCACCCTCGCGATCAAGACTATTTAAGCTTATATGTAAGGCAAGGTAAATAATGAGTGGAGATGCAGCAAGCGACTAGCAAGTATGGTGGCTAACTTATTCGCAAAAGAGAGCGAGAAGAGGAGGCAAAGCACGAGCGAGAAACTAGAGAGCAACCTGCACAAACATTACTCCAACACCGTGTCCACTTCCCGGACTCCGCTGAGAAGAGGCCATCACGGTAACACACTCAGTTGATTCATTTTAATTAATTAAGGTTCAAGTTATCTACAACCGGACATTAACAAATTCCCATCTGCCCATAACCGCGGGCACGGCTTTTGAAAGTTCAGTCCCTGCAGGGGAGTCCCAGCTTAGCCCATGACAAGCTCTCATGGTCAACGAAGGAATAGACCTCCTCCCGAGACGTTCCGATCAGACTCGGTATCTCGGTTACTCAAGACACTTCGACAGGTTAAAACAAGACCAGCAACACCGCCCGAATGTGCCGACAAATCCCGATAGTAGCTGCACATATCTCCTTCTCAGGGCACACTCAGATGAGAGTAGCTACGAGTAAAACCAACCCTCAAGTTTCCCTGAGGTGGCCCCGCAGGCAGCTTAGTTCGGACCAACACTCAGAGGGAGCACTGGCCCGGGGGGGGGGGTTAAAATAAGATGACCCTTGGGCTCCGGTAACCCAAGGGAAAAAAGAGGCTAGGTGGAGAATGGTAAAACCAATGTTGGGCATTGCTGGAAAAGCTTTAATCAAGGCGAACTATCAAGGGGTTCCCATTATAACCCAACCGCGTAAGGAACGCAAAATCCGGGAACATAACACCGATATGACGGAAACTAGGGTGGCAAGAGTGGAACAAAACACTAGGCGAGAGGCCGAGCCTTCCACCCTTTACCAAGTATATAGATGCATTAAGATAACCAGATAATATAATGATATCCCAACAAGTAAATAAATGTCCATCAAGGAACGGCCTTCCAATCTTCACCTGGAACTAGCAACGCTATAAGAGGGGCTGAGCAAAGCGGTAACATAGCCAATCAACGGTTTGCTAGGACAATGGTGGGTTAGAGGTTTGACATGGAAATTTGGGAGGCTTGAAAGCAAATGGTAGGCATCGTAGCATTGGCATAGCAAAAGAGCGAGCAGACTAGCATAGCAAAGATAGTAGTGATTTCGAGGGTATGATCATCTTGCCTGCACCATTGTCAGAGTTGACTGGATCCTCGAAAGCAAACTCAACGGGCTCCTCGTTAGTGAACTCGTCTCCCGGCTCTACCCAAACAAGACAAACAAGCAACAAGGGCACAATCAACCATGTGCAAACTCAAACAACACAATGCAAAGATGATATGCTATGCGGGATGCGATGCGGGATGCAAAATGCAAGATATGACAGGAAATGCATGAACCTGGCCTCAACTTGGAAATCCAAGTGCGCCACTAGAAATATGAGATGAAATTGCTTGAAAACGATATAAAGAACGCCGGAATCGGAGTTACGGTTTGGAAATGGCAAGCGATTCAAATATGGCACGGTCTGCGATTTACAGCAAGTAGCCAACTAAATGCAATGAGATGAACATGCTACAGCAACCAAACATGACAACAAAATACATGGCAGGGATGCATTCAAGATGCTTAACAAAAGTCTAGCACTGAGCTACGGCCAATTCATCCATTAACAGGTTCAAACAAGTATGGCAAAAATGCATATGGAAAACAGATCTCAGACTTAGTGAAATTAACACTTGTCTGGAATTTCAGATCAAGTAGCACTCTTCGGAGCAACAAAACTACATGCTACAGGACCTGAACATGGCAAAGTAAAGCATGGCATGGAGCTACTCAAATAGCTTAACAAAAGTCCCTTAGTGACCTTGAGCCAAAAGGGATCAGAAAATACAATTGCAAGCATGTGAACATAGCAAAAACATAATCAGTTTTCATACTTAGTGAAAACTGGAGCAAGCTGAAATATAGCTCAAGTAGGCATGTTTACGAGCTCGATGCACTCACTACAGAGCAAGTCATGGCAAGACAAGCATACACCCATCAAGAAGGCACAAAATGCAAGCTAGACATGGCAAGAACAATAGCATAGCATGCACGGATCAACTACAACATCATCGGCAAAATTGCAAACAAGTTGACAATCTGCCCAGATTCACAAAGTAGCAAAAGTAGAGCTCGATTGACTCAAGCTAGGGTGCTCCATAATTGCAAACAAAGACATGGATGGATAGAGCACTACAAGATTAACAAAACATCCTTACTGATCATCCTCAAAAGAGGCGCGGATCACTAGGAAACAACAAGAACATATGGCATCATGAGATAAACAGCTCAAGGACTTAGTGAAATTGCTAAGTCCCTGAAAACAGAATTAGCAAGTGCACCACTTTGCAAGCTTGTACTAGTCACCACACACATCCTAAAAATACATGGGTTGCACCTCTGGAAAGATGACAAACCAACTTGTAACACCCTCGATGCGACTATATAAAATACATGTTCCAATAAGGAACATGTATTTTATATAGTCGCATTGAGGGTGTTACAAGTTGGTATCAGAGCCAGGTTATCACAGCAAGCTTTGCTATTATAGTTGGATCTTATAATGTTTCTCCCCCTCTACTCTCTTGTGATGAATTGAGATTTCCCTTTGAAGTTATCTTATCGGATTGAGTCTTTAAGGATTTGAGAACACTTTATGTATGTCTTGCGTGGGATACCCGTGGTGACAATGGGGTATTCTATTGATCCACTTGATGTATGTTTTGGTGATCAACTTGCGGGTTCCGCCCATGAACCTATGCATAGGAGTTGGCACACGTTTTCGTCTTGACTCTCCGGTAGAAACTTTGGGGCACTCTTTGAAGTACTTTGTGTTGGTTTGAATAGATGAATCTGAGATTGTGTGATGCATATCGTATAATCATACCCACAGATACTTGAGGTGACATTGGAGTATCTAGGTGACATTAGGGTTTTGGTTGATTTGTGTCTTAAGGTGTTATTCTAGTACGAACTCTATGATAGATTGAACGGAAAGAATAGCTTCATGTGATTTTACTACGGACTCTTGTATAGATCGATCAAAAAGGATAACTTTGAGGTGGTTTCATACCCTACCATAATCTCTTCGTTTGTTCTCCGCTATTATTGACTTTGGAGTGACTCTTTGTTGCATGTTGAGGGATAGTTATATGTTACAATTATGTTATTATTGTTGAGGGAACTTGCACTAGTGAAAGTATGAACCCTATGCCTTGTTTCAACGCATTGCAATACCATTTGTGCTCATTTTTATCATTAGTTACCTTGCTGTTTTTATATTTTCATATTACAAAAACTTTTATCTACCATCCATATACCACTTGTATCACCATCTCTTCGCCGAACTAGTGCACCTATAAAATTTACCATTGTATTGGGTGTGTTGGGGACACAAGAGACTCTTTGTTTTTTGGTTGCAGGGTTGCTTGAGAGAGACCATCTTCATCCTACGCCTTCTACGGATTGATAAACCTTAGGTCATCCACTTGAGGGAAATTTGCTACTGTCCTACAAACCTTTGCACTTGGAGGCCCAACAACGTCTACAAGAAGAAGGTTGTGTAGTAGACATCAAGCTCTTTTTTGGCGCCATTGCTGGGGAGGTGAGTGCTTGAAGGTATATCTTTAGATCTTGCAATCGAATCTTTTTGTTTCTTGTTTTATCACTAGTTTAGTTTATAAAAGTAAAACTACAAAAAAGATGGAATTAAGGGCACCTCATGTGCTTCATCTTTTTAATGTATTTCGTGAGAATAAGGATTCCGATAATTGTGCTCAAGTGCTAGAAGAAGAATGCATTAGAATGTTTGGCACTAAATCTTTGAATGATGAGCATGATTGCAATGTTGTTAGTATGAATTCCTTGAATATCCATGATGCTAATGATATGCAAAGCCACAAGCTTGGGGATGCTATGTTTGATGAAGATGATATTTTTTGTCCCCCAAGTTTTGATGAGCAAATTTATTATGATGATAGCATGCCTCCTATTTATGATGAGTACATTGATGAAAGTGGATTTGGAGAGGTCATGACTTTATTTTGTGATGAATCCACTATTCCGGAAGAGGTTCCAATTGATTATGAGAACAAAGTTGCTATCTATGATGATTATTGTGATGACTTGTATGCTATAAAGAATAATGATATCCTTGAAACTTGTCATCATGATTTTAGTTTTCAGTTGGATTATGCCTCACATGATAATTATTTTGTTGAGTTTGCTCCCACTATTATTCATGAGAAGAATTTTGCTTGTGTGGAGAGTAATAAAAAATTTATGCTTGTAGATCATGAAAATAATGCTTTAGGTGCTGGTTATATTGTTGAATTCATTCATGATGCTACTGAAAATTATTATGAGGGAGGAATATATGCTTGTAGGAATTGCAATAGTATCAATTTTCCTCTCTATGTGCTTAAAGTTTTGAAGTTATGATTGTTTTGCCTTCCTATGCTAGTTGGTTATTGTTCCTATAAGTTGTTTGATCATAAAATCCCTATGTATAGGAAGTGGGTTAGACTTAAATGTTCTAGTAATATTCTTCATGATGCTCTCTTTATGTTTCAATTCTTATCTTCTATGTGAGCATCATTGAAATCATCATGCCTAGCTAGGGGCGTTAAACGATAGCGCTTGTTGGGAGGCAACCAAACTTTATTTTTGTTGCTTGATTTTTGCTCCTGTTTAGTAATAAATTAATAATCTATCCCATGTTTTGGTTGTGTTTTTTGTGTTTAATTAGTGTTTGTGCCAAGTAGAACAGTTGGGAAGACTTGGGGAAAGTCTTTGCGATCATGCTGTAAAAACAGAAACTTTAGCACTCACGAGATTTGCTGCCATTTTTTATTGGAGAGTGTTATTTAGTTAATTCTTTTTGAAGATGATTAATAGATAAATTCCTCACGTCCATAAATTTATTTTATAATTTTTGGGGTTCCATAAGTAGACGTTTGATCCAGATTACTACTGACTGTTCTGTTTTTGACAGATTCTGTTTTCTATGTGTTGTTTGCTTATTTTGATCAATCTATGGCTAGTAAAAGAGTTTATAAACCATAGAGAAGTTGGAATACAGTAGGTTTAACACCAATATAAATCAAGAATTAGTTCATTACAGTACCTTGAAGTGGTGTTTTGTCTTCTTTCGCTAACGAAGCTTACGAGTTTTCTGTTAAGTTTTGTGTTGTGAAGTTTTCAAGTTTTGGGTAAAGATTCGATGGACTATGGAATAAGGAGTGGAAAGAGCCTAAGCTTGGGGATGCCCAAGGCACCCCAAGGTAATATTCAAGGACAACCAAGAGCTTAAGCTTGGGGATGCCCCGGAAGGCATCCCCTCTTTCGTCTTCGTTCATCGGTAACTTTACTTGGAGCTATATTTTTATTCACCACATGATATGTGTTTTGCTTGTAGCGTCATTTTATTTTATTTAGTTTTGCTTGCTTCATGAATAAAATAACAAGATCTGAAATTCTTAAATGTTAGAGTCTTCATATAGTTGCATAATTATTCGACTACTCATTGATCTTCATTTATATCTTTCGGAGTAGTTTGTTGTTGCTCTAGTGCTTCACTTATATCTTTTTAGAGCACGTTGGTGGTTTTATGTTATAGAAATTAATGAACTCTCATGCTTCACTTATATCATTTTGAGAGTCTTTAGAACAGCATGGTAATTTTCTTTGGTTATGAAATTAGTCCTAATATGATGGGCATCCAAGAGGGATATAATAAAAACTTTCATATAAAGTGCATTGAATACTATGAGAAGTTTGATACTTGATAATTGTTTTGAGATATGGAAAGGGTGATATTAGAGTCATACTGGTTGAGTAGTTGTGAATTTGAGAAATACTTGTGTTGAAGCTTGTGATTCCCGTAGCATGCACGTATGGTGAACCGTTATGTGATGAAGTCAGAGCATGATTTATTTATTGATTGTCTTCCTCATGAGTGGCGGTCGGGGACGAGCGATGGTCTTTTCCTACCAATCTATCCCCCTAGGAGGATGCTCGAAGTACTTGGTTTCGATAACTAATAGATTTTTGCAATAAGTATGTGAGTTCTTTATGACTAATGTTGAGTCCATGGATCATACGCACTCTCACCCTTCCACCATTGCTAGCCTCTCTAGTACCGTGCAACTTTTGCCGGTACCATAAACCCACCATATACCTTCCTCAAAACAGCCACCATACCTACCTATTATGGCATTTCCATAGCCATTCCGAGATATATTGCCATGCAACTTTCCACCGTTCAGTTTGCTATGACACGCTTCATCATTGTCATATTGCTTTGCATGATCATGTAGTTGACATCGTATTTGTGGCAAAGCCACCGTTCATAATTATTTCATACATGTCACGCATGAGTCATTGCACATCCTGGTACACCGCCGGAGGCATTCATATAGAGTCATATCTTGTTCTAAGTATTGAGTTGTAATTCCTGAGTTATAAGTAAATAAAAGTGTGATGATCATCATTATTAGAGCATTGTCCCAATGAGGAAAGGATGATGGAGACTATGATTCCCCCACAAGTCGGGATGAGACTCCGGACGAAAAAAAAGAAGGGAAGGCCAAAAAAATGAGAGAAAAAGAGAGAAGGGGCAATGCTACTATCCTTTTACCACACTTGTGCTTCAAAGTAGCACCATGATCTTCATGATAGAGAGTCTCCTATGTTGTCACCTTCATATACTAGTGGGAAATTTTCATTATAGAACTTGGCTTGTATATTCCAATGATGGGCTTCCTCAAAATGCCCTAGGTCTTCGTGAGCAAGCGAGTTGGATCCACACCCACTTAGTTTCTTTTTGGGCTTTCATACACTTATAGCTCTAGTGCATCCGTTGCATGGCAATCCTTACTCACTCACATTGATATCTATTGATGGGCATCTCCATACCCCGTTGATACGCCTAGTTGGTGTGAGACTATCTTCTCCCTTTTTGTCTTCTCCACAACCACCATTCTATTCCACCTATAGTGCTATGTCCATGGCTCACGCTCATGTATTGCGTGAAGATTAAAAAAGTTTGAGAACATCAAAAGTATGAAACAATTGCTTGGCTTGTCATCGGGGTTGTGCATGATTTAAATATTTTGTGTGGTGAAGATAGAGCATAGCCAGACTATATGATTTTGTAGGGATAGCTTTCTTTGGCCATGTTATTTTGAGAAGACATGATTGTTTGGTTAGTATGCTTGAAGTATTATTATTTTTATGTCAATATTAAACTTTTTTGCTGACTCTTATGGATCTGAATATTCTTGCCACAATAAAGAGAATTACATGGATAAATATGTTAGGTAGCATTCCACATCAAAAATTCAATTTTTATCATTTACCTACTTGAGGACGAGCAGGAATTAAGCTTGGGGATGCTGATATGTCTCCAGGGTATCTATAATTTTTGATTGTTCCATGCTATTATATTATCTGTTTTGGATGTTTATGGGCTTTATTATACACTTTTATATTATTTTTGGGACTAACCTATTAACCCAGAGCCCAGTGCCAATTTCTATTTTTTCCTAGTTTTAGAGTAACGCAGAAAAGGAAAATCAAACGAAGTCCAATTGACCTGAAACTTCACGGAACTTATTTTTGGAACGGAAGCAATCTAGAAGACTTGGGGTGTACGTAAGGGAAGCAACGAGGAAGGCACGAGGCAGGGGGCGCGCCCTCCACCCTCGTGGCTCCCCCGACGTACTTCTTCCTCCTATATATATATATATATATATATATATATATATATATATATATATATATATATATATATATATATATATCCATATACCCTAAAAACTTCGGGGAGCACAATAGATCGGGAGTTCCGCCGCCAGAAGCCTTCGTAGCCACCGAAAACCAATCTAGACCCGTTCTGGCACCCTGCCGGAGGAGGGAATCCCTCTACGGTGGCCATCTTCATCATCCTGGTGCTCTCCATGACGAGCAGGGAGTAGTTATCCCTTGGGACTGAGGGTATGTACCAGTAGCTATGTGTTTCTCTCTCTCTCTCTCTCATGTTCTTGAGGTGGTACGATCTTGATGTATCGCGAGCTTTGCTATTATAGTTGGATCTTATGATGTTTCTCCCCCTCTACTCTCTTGTGATGAATTGAGTCTTCCCTTTGAAGTTATCTTATCGGATTGAGTCTTTAAGGATTTGAGAACACTTGATGTATGTCTTGCGTGGGATACCCATGGTGACAATGGGGTATTCTATTGATCCACTTGATGTATGTTTTGGTGATCAACTTGCGGGTTCCGCCCATGAACCTAAGCATAGGGGTTGGCACACGTTTTCGTCTTGATTCTCCGGTAGAAACTTTTGGGCACTCTTTGAAGTACTTTGTGTTGGTTTGAATAGATGAATCTGAGATTGTGTGATGCATATCGTATAATCATACCCACGGATACTTGAGGTGACATTGGAGTATCTAGGTGACATTAGGGTTTTGGTTGATTTGTGTCTTAAGGTGTTATTCTAGTACGAACTCTATGATAGATTGAACGGAAAGAATAGCTTCATGTTATTTTACTAGGGACTCTTGAATAGATCGATCAGAAAGGATAACTTTGAGGTGGTTTCGTACCCTACCATAATCTCTTCGTTTGTTCTCCGCTATTAGTGACTTTGGAGTGACTCTTTGTTGCATGTTGAGGAATAGTTATATGTTCCGATTATGTTATTACTGTTGAGGGAACTTGCACTAGTGAAAGTATGAACCCTAGGCCTTGTTTCAACGCATTACAATACCGTTTGTGCTCACTTTTATCATTAGTTACCTTGCTGTTTTTATATTTTCAGATTACAAAAAACTTCATCTACCATCCATATACCACTTGTATCACCATCTCTTCGCCGAACTAGTGCACCTATACAATTTACCATTGTATTGGGTGTGTTGGGGACACAAGAGACTCTTTGTTTTTTAGTTGCAGGGTTGCTTGAGAGAGACCATCTTCATCCTACGCCTCCTATGGATTGATAAACCTTAGGTCATCCACTTGAGGGAAATTTGCTGCTGTCCTACAAACCTCTGGACTTGGAGGCCCAACAACGTCTACAAGGAGAAGGTTGTGTAGTAGACACCAATACATAACTCATATAGTACTATATCGTCAACGAACATTAAGCGTGCGGACCGTACGGGTTCGAGAACTATGTAGACATGACCGAAACACCTCTCTGGTCAATAACCAATAGCAGAACCTGGATGCCCATATTGGCTCCTACATATTCTATGAAGATCTTTATCGGTCGAACCACACAACAACATACGTGTTTCCCTTTGTCATCGGTATGTTACTTGCCCGAGATTCGATCGTCGGTATCTCAATAACTAGTTCAATCTCGTTACCGGCAAGTCTCTTTACTAGTTCCGTAATGCATCATCCCGCAACTAACTCATTAGTCACATTTCTTGCAAGGCTCATAGTGATGTGCATTACCGAGAGGGCCCAGAGATACCTCTCCGATAGATGGAGTGACAAATCCTAATCTCGATCTATGCCAACTCAACAAACACCATCGGAGACACTTGTAGAGCACCTTTATAATCACCCAGTTACATTGTGATGTTTGGTAGCACACAAAGTGTTCCTCCGATATTCGGGAGTTGCATGATCTCATAGTCACAGGAACATGTATAAGTTATGGAGAAAGCAATAGCAACAAACTAAACGATCATCGTGCTAAGCTAACGGATGGGTCAAGTCAATCACATCATTCTCTAATGATGTGATCCCGTTTATCAAATGACAACTCTTTGTCCATGGCTAGGAAACTTAACCATCTTTAATTAACGAGCTAGTCAAGTAGAGGCATACTAGTGACACTCTGTTTGTCTATGTATTCACACATGTACTAAGTTTCTGGTTAGTACAATTCTAGCATGAATAATAAACATTTATCATGATATAAGGAAATATAAATAACAACTTTATTATTGCCTCTAGGGCATATTTCCTTCACTACGAGGGGCCCACAAGGTCGGGGGCGCGCCCTCCACCCTTGTGGCCGCCTCGAGGCTCCTCTGACTTGTACTCCAAATCTCCTGGGTGTCTTCTGGTCCAAGAAAAATCATGGCAAAAGTTTTATTCCGTTTTGACTCCGTTTGGTATTCCTTTTCTGCGAAACTCTAAAACAAGAGAAACTGGCATTGGGCTCTAGGTTAATAGGTTACTCCCAAAAATCGTATAAAATAACATATTAATGGATATAAAACATCCAAAACTGATAATATAATAGTATGGAACAGTCAAAAATTATAGATATGTTGGAGACGTATCATTGGAATATACGCTTTGATGAGGTAATCAAATCATATGGTTTTATACAGACTTATGGTGAAGCCTGTATTTACAAGAAAGTGAGTGGGAGCTCTGTAGCATTTCTGATATATATGTGGATGACATATTATTGATTGGAAATGATATATAATTTCTTGATTGCATAAAAGGATACTTAAATAAGAATTTTTCAATGAAAGACCTCGGTGAAGCTGCTTACGTATTGGGATCAAGATCTATAGGGATAGATCGAGACACTTAATAGGACTTTCAAAAAGCACATACCTTGGCAAAGTTTTGAAGAAGTTCAAAATGGGTTAGTCGAAGAAAGGGTTCTTGCATATGTTGCAAGGTGTGAAGTTGAGTAAGACTCAAAACCCGACCACGACAGAAGATAGAGAGAGAATGAAAGTCATTCCCTATGCCTCAAACATTGGTTCTATAAATTATGCCACATTGTGTACCAAACCTGTTGTGGACCTTGCCATAAGTTTGGCAAGGAGTACAATAGTGATCCAGGAGTAGATCACTGGATAACGATCAAAATTATCCTTACTTACCTAAGAAGACTTAGGAGATATTTCTCGGTTATGGAGGTGATAAAGAGTTCGTTGTAAAGGGTTACGTCAATGCAAGCTCTGACACCGATTCGGATGACTCCGAGTCTCAATCTGGATACATATTGAAAGTGGGAGCAATTAGCTAGAGTAGCTCAATGCAGAGCATTGTAGACATAGAAAATTTGCAAAACACATGTGGATCTGATTGTGACAGACCCGTTGACTAAACCTCTCTCACAAGCAAAACATGATCACACCTTAGTACTCTTTGGGTGTTAATCACATGGCGATGTGAACTTTGGGTGTTAAATCACATGGTAATGTGAACTAGATTGTTGACTCTAGTGCAAGTGGGAGACTGAAGGAAATATGCCCTAGAGGCAATAATAAAGTTGCTATTTTATATTTCCTTATTCATGATAAAGGTTTTTTTATTCATGCTAGAATTGTATTGATCAGAAATTTAATACATGTGTGAATACATAAACAAATACTGTGTCCATAGTAAGCCTCTACTAGACTAACTCGTTGATCAAAGATGGTTAAGGTTTCCTAACCATAGACATGTGTTGTCATTTGATAACGGGATCACATCATTAGGATAATGATGTGACGGACAAGACCCATCCATTAGCTTAGCATATTGATCATTCAGTTTATTGCTATTGCTTTCTTCACGTCAAATACTTATTCCTTCAACTATGAGATTATGCAACTCCCGAATACCGCAGGAATACCTTGTGTGCTATCAAACGTCACAACGTAACTGGGTGATCATAAAGATACTCAACAGGTATCTCTGAAGGTGTATGTTGAGTTGTTATAGATCGAGATTAGGATTTGTCACTCCGAGTATCGGAGAGGTATCTCTAGGCCCTCTCAGTAATACACATCATAAGAAGCCTATCAAGCAAAGTGACTAATGAGTTAGTTATGGGATGATGTATTACATCATGAGTAAAGAGACTTGCCAGTAACGAGATTGAACTAGGTATGAAGATACCGACGATCGAATCTCGGGCAAGTAGCATACCAATGGACAAAGGGAATTACGTATGTTGTCATAACGGTTCGACCGGTAAAGATCTTCGTAGAATATGTAGGAGCCAATATTGGCATCCAGGTTCGGCTATTTCAACTCTTCATCAACCTCTATAGTAAATACATCAACTTTTCCCTTTCTGCAACAAAATGCAGGTCCCTCGTATTGGAACCGCAAAGCTCCACAGTGGCAGCAGCCGCTAACTTTTCTAAGTACATGGTGATTTTTGGGCAGGTTTATGTAAACTCTGTCATGATGCTCATTAGTGATAGTTCCATCACCATGATGCCGTGCCACTCGGTAGGATTCAAAATCAACATCTAGAAAAGAATGGACAATTGCATTATTTAAAGTTTGTGCACAAACCATATAACTATCTTATGTCGTATTCATAACTCATGATAGCAATAATCTACCTGGTCTAGCAAACATCCTAGCTTCTTCATCAGGGTCAACATCACTAGTTTCTCCAAGGTTCCGGTCTCCCAAGCAGTCTAGTAAATCATGAATAGGACAGAGTTATGATGCACAAGGTCACGTAAATTACGCTTATGACACATATTATCGGGGTAGAGGAATCTTAAACTGCCATTTTGCATACCATCAAGTATTATGGTCTGGACATCAGGCTCCAGTATTCCATACGCATCTTCGCCGTGGTCGTTGCCTAATAACATTGGTTGACCCCAGTGAGTAAGTTCCAGGGATGAACCGAAGATATGAACCAAATGCTAGTCTCAATCGAATGAAGAACAGAGTGCTAAATTAAAGGAGAAACAAACACTATTGATAATTTAGCAACTTAATTAAATCGATGAACTAACCCTGATCATGAAAAGTTACCCCTGGGGTACGTAGATTGACGACTGTATTGAGTTGGGGGTTGTCAACCCCTGCCAGTTGTGTGAGTCTCATTCTTCTTGAACTTCGTTGCATCTGATACGCATCATTTCTGTGCAGCCAATCGGATTCATCATTGTCAGAAACATTCTCCTTGTCAGTTTGTATGAATCCATTGTATGGTCCTAAAGTTGGTAATGCACCATCTGGGCCTGTGATGTTCTGCAGCTGGGTGACCGCCTCTTGTCCAGTAGCTGGCACATGTGACACGATGTTACTACATTGAAAGCAGCAGTAATGTTCTGCAGTTGGGTGACAGCCTCTTGTCCAGTAGCTGGCATATGCGACACAAGGTTACTGCCATCGAAAGCAGCAGTAATATTTCTATTTTGCTCACGGGTTTGGCGTTATCTCTTTAATATTTCCTCTCTATTCTGTGCATAACGCTCCCTTTCCCTCCGATTCTTAGTCTCATTAGTGTCTGAACAGATGAAGAAAAAATTAATTACATGCCAATTCAATTGGGGCATAGATAATGAAATTTGATCATCATTACCTTGTGATACAGCTAGCTGTGCCGGTGTTCCGTTATGTAGGCCATCTATTTCCGCAGTGGTATTTTTTTCTTTTGTAGGCTTCACGCCTTCTCTTATTAATCTCATCTTTATTTTTTGCATACCGCTCTCTATCGCTCTACCTTTTTAGTTCCTTTGGGTCTGCAAATCATGACACAGTTCAGCAGTTGTAATACTATATCGAACTTGAGTGACTGGGTTATGATCAATAGATGATGTTTGGTTGTTGCTTATATCCTGAAAGGGGGTGCGCGTCCTGCTGGGAGTGGGGGTCCTGTTGGGAGTGGTAGGGCCCATACGAATACGAACTACTGTAAAAAGATGTGAGATCATTATATTTAATGGAGCGCAAGACCATCATTTAGAATATTGAACCAACAACCTCGAAATGTAATGCTGTACTTTGTAATAGATTCAATCGCAATTGTCGCTTTCAAGAGGCCTCATGCATAGGGTGTATTTTCTTATGGTCATATGATTTTGAGGGGACATTTTCGTAATAGATTCAATCGCGATTGTCGCTTTCGATCAAGAGGCCTCATGCGTAGGGTGTATTTTCTTATGGTCATATGATTTTGAGGGGACATTGGCGGTAAACATGTAGCTATGTAGTTTGTAATAATATTCATATAGATTAATGTTCGGAACCAAGAGGTCACAATCAGTGTGAATTTTATATGTACATATTAATTTGACAGAACATTGTGGCAAACTACAAAGATTTGTTTCAGTCATAGGTTAGGTCAGTGGTATCAAATTTTCAGTACCATAGGGATCTGCTGAGGATCCGTGGTATGATTTCACTTGCTCATGCACTTTATGATTAGGTTTCATAACATATGCTCACGGCATATGGTTCATAACATATGCACTTTATGATTGGTTTTCAGTACCATGGTTTCACTATTTATGCAAAACTATGCAGAACAGAAACAGGAGCAATGAACGGATGTCATTGTTAACATCTTCACATGCGTGCAAATCAGCCTGCCGAGGAGCTTGCCGCCGCCGATGCGTAGTCCGGAGACAGTCGCGGCAGTGTGGGCGACGTCGTCTGAAAGATTGAAGAGAAAGCATGCACCTGTGTTGGCGAGGAGGTCCTCGTCGTGGATGTCGCGGGCGTCGTCGGCGTCGTCGGTGCGGACGTCGTCTGGCATCGTCGGTGCGGGCGTCCTCAGCGCGGGCGTTTCGGTGGAGGGCAACTCTGAAGAGCGACAGGAGGATTGGTCGCCGCTAATTTTGGAGCGGATGTGGCTGTTTCGGTGTGTTTTTTTCTTTTTTTTGTTGACGTTGGCTGAAGGACGGCAGAGTTTCGTCCGCCCACCTAAATTTCTTAGCGTACAATGTGAGGGGTACTTTTGTTTATTCACGGTTAGATCCCATTGAGTAGGCTTATCTTGACCCTTCAATTGATGTGTTTTCTTCTGTGTACAGTAAGCGGGGTGCGTTTAGGGGAGTTAATGTTTACTTATTTTATAATAATAGAGTTACGTTTTCGGTGGGACTCCGTGCATCCCGCGGGTTGGGCCTCGCCACATCCGGCTTGAGGACTCCCACTCACTAAGCCCGGCTACAGATGCTATCTACTCCCTCCATTTCATAATATAAAAATATTTTTAACGCTATTGTAGTGTCAAAAGCGTTTTTATGTTATAGGATGGAGGGAGTATCTAATTATTTGACAACATATAATAGTCTTTACGAAAACTTTTACTTTGACTTGTACGCTTTTTTATACATAGGTCAGCTGATTTGTGGTCACCGTGACGTATGCGCAGTTGATGATGTTTGATTGGGATTGAACACATGGGTGTGCTTCACTTCGACTTTTAAGTTTACAGAATATTCTCCTAACTTAAAATTTTCTTTTCTAGTTCAGGAAAAAATTGGATTCTTGCAAAATAAAACCCTTAGCTATTTATCTTAACCCACCTCGCATGAATACTTCCTTTTTATTTCTTTTCAACTTGTGAATATATTCAAAGTACTCACATGTACATGTCATATGCAGCAGACGACACTTAAATGAGAGGTGCAAATAGGACCATGAAGCTACACTTAGTTAGCCTTGTGGCGATTGATGGGCTCAAGACACTATCAGTACCCCGTGACCCCCTTCATCCACACATCGTCGACATCAACAAGATAAACAACAAAGAACAACGCTCAAGAAAAATAAAGGGTGCCTACGGAGGTGAGATGCATGCTCACTTCTGATTGCCTACCCTCCATCCTGATCCAGTAGAGGACCGACATCAATGGCGCAACGATTCCACCATCGGGGTGAGCATAGGAGAGTATGGAGAGAAATTAGGAGAGGGAGCGCAATTTCCAAATTGAACATGTGAACCCCTAAGATGAATGCGGGTGGTGAGTGGGAGCGGTTTGTCGTCGAACACGTGACCTGCACAGCCCGCATGCACTGAACCGCCAGGGAGAATAGCGGCCACTAGATAGGCATCAGACGCTTCTGAAGACTCCCATATCTATTACAAAAAATTGTAACATTCGTCATGTACAAAAAATGCTTAAAAATGTTTAGAAATATAAAAAAGTGTTCATATTTTTTCACAAAATGCTCACAAACATATTAGAAAATATTCTCAAATTTTCAAAAATGCCATGTATTTTTTAAGAAATATTTTTTTTAATAAATAAATAAATCTCGTGTTTTCCTGGAAAACCAAAATAAAAAACCCACTGAAAACTAATAAGACAAAAAAAAAAACCTCAAAAAAAGGAAAAACAAACTCACTGTGGAAACAACTCGCTACCGAGCCTTACACTACATGGGCCAGCCGCCGCGATCGTTCGAGAATACTCCCTTCGTTCTTAAATATAGGGTGTATGATTTTTGGCACGGAAATTAAAGAACGCATGTGGAGGAAAAAATTCACAAGTTTTGGGTAAAACTACACCTGAATAATTGACATGATAAAATAGAGGAGCTTGCCCTATGTAATGAAATGTAATCAAATCTCTTAAAAAGTTATCCAAACACGTGATGCAAGGTAATACACCTTATATTTCGAAAAAATTCTCAAAAATCTATACATCTTTGTATCAAGGAACAGAGGAGTATCTGTTAGCGACCGATCTGTCAAAAAGATCTGTCTCGCTCCTTCGGTTCTTCCCCTCGCTCAATCTGTCTCCCTCGTGCCGCCGCCTCGCTAGGGTTCGGCTCCACCGTCGCCGCCGCGCCCCGCGACCGCCTGCCGTCGCCGCGCGCCGCGACCGCCTGCCGTCGCCGCGCGCCGCGACCGCCTGCCGTCGCCCACCGCGACCGCCTGCCGCCGCCGCCACCACCGCCATCCCGGCGCTTCCCACCTTCGGCCTTTTCCACGATGCTCCGTCTCCGGCCGTCTGCCCTGACTCCCAGGCAGCCATAGTCCGAGCTCATCTACCATGATTCCCTGACATCGACCCCCGAGCCTCTTTCCCGTCAATTCCAGGGCTAGGCCATTCGCCGCCTTCCACAATCCATATCTTCATTGGCACCCTTTCACTTCCGTCATGCCAATGCCCGACCATCCTTCTCCGTGTGGCCGCCACCCCCAAATCCTCTTGGGTAAAACATGTTTAGTGGGCGAGTTGAAAAATTCCACTACCGCAAAATCCAAGAATAGCAAAGGGGTTCACTTGGAGGTTTCTTTTGAAGCAGTTGACCCTCCAGCCATCTCACTGTGCCTAGTCAGCTGCGTTGATCAGACCGGGGATCGCTTGGCAGCACAGCCTCGTATACTTGGTGTAACTGGAGGCTTTGTACTGCTGGCTATCACCTTCTCGGACAGTGTCAACTGTTACTTGCGGTTCATCGACTATTTTGTTTACAAAGCAGGGCCCGATTTCGCCTCTCTTCATCTTATTGCAAGGCCATAGCCGTCTTCTTTTTCGCCAAACATGGCTGCCATCTTGCCTGTTAGTGATAACAGTGAAGACTTTGCTGTCATTTTCCCACATGTTGAATATTTCAGACTTGAGTCTCGCAAACATTACACACTCCACATATATCGATCCGACACGAATGATTGGCACTCTCAGGTCGCTTGTATCGCTGAGGATAATGAGACAAGGAATGCTAGGGGTAAGCTATTGCTTCATAATGCCATGAGCGTGGCATATGCAGAAAAGGGTATCATAGGTTGGATTGATCTCTGGTGGGGAATTCTCTTATGCAATGTTTTGGATAAAAAGCCTACCATCCGTTTTGTTTCGTTGCCAGTTCCAGAACCGTGTGATACGTCTGAGTTCCATTTGATGTTCGAGAATCTCACTCCAAGACCACACCGTCATGTGACGATGTTCAATGATTTGATCAAGTGTGTTGAGTTAGATTTTCATGTGCAAAGTGCTTTCTGCAACATGAAGCGAGCAAAGGATTATGGCTGGATGGCTAAAACATGGACTAGATCAATTTATTCAGATGTTTGGTGTGATGGCTTGACGATTGATACGTCTGAGATATCTTTCACCGACTCAAGTTTGCCGAATTTGTTGCCTTTGATGTTTGATGAGGAAAACAATTTGACTTGGAAGAAATTGACTAGTGCTGGTCCTACATTAAGCTTGTTTGATGACAATGTTATTTACATTATGGCGAAGGAGAGCATGTGCCATCCGACAGCATATGTACTTACTGTGGACACCAAAAGTTTGAAGCTCGAGTTTGGTGCGCAGTGTGCTCCTCAAATGACGGCGTGGTTTGAACCAACATATGAACCGTGTGTTCTTTTTAGCTCTTTTGGCACGACTTCAGGTACTCGTCCCTAATAAATTCATGGAGTTAACAAAAAATTGTAATAACCGGAAAAGCACTAGTTAATATGGTAGTCTGATAACACATGTAATTAGTTGCTGTTTTGTTGATGAAAACATTACTGTTGCCTTACATATGCTTGCATTTTTTTTGCAGAGTTGGTTAAAGAATTTGAAACCAAAGGGACAATATTTGAAATCAAGGAAGGGCCGGTGCTCTCGGTGCTGTCGAAGCGTCTCCGTGTGCTGCGGAAGAAGCAGAATCGCATCGCGCAGATGGAGGAGTCCGTCGCTGCCGGCAAGATGCTTAACCAGGAGCAGAAGGAGCTCATGCACTCCAAGCCCGTCATCGCCGCGCTCATTGACGAGCTTGAGCGCCTCCGCGTACCACTCTCCACCGCTCTCACCAAGGAGCTCTCCACTGTCCCTGCACCTGCTGCCGGTTCCTCATCCTTTGGCTCCGATTTGTCCATCCAGGACCTCCTTGCGCTCATCTACTTCGGCTCCCTTTTTTATGTCAAGTCACCGAACGAGTTCATCGCCACCATGGTTGCGCGCAAGCACGAACGGAGCAGCTGCATCACCCACGGCTACGTATGGGATGATACCGTGGACCTGCTCGTGGAGAACGACCTTGACGCAGTGTCTGCTGTGGCGGCCCTTGCCGCGGCTCGCCCTTCTTCCGCAGATCGTGTCTCCCACCACGACGCACTCCAGGCCTGTGCCCATCATGCCCGCCTATGGCTAACCCGTGCTGATGCGCCGATCCACCCTGGCTCTGTTACATGTGAGGGTTGATATAGGTTTGTAATTTGGTTTGATTTGAGGTGATTGCTGATTGAAATCTGTGGCCTTTTTGTGTAGATGCTGCGGTGAGGTCCAAGTTAGACAGGATCATGGCATCAGACTACTACACAGCACCTGCAGTTGCTGGGAACCATGGAGCTGAAGGTCTGCAGGCACAGATGAGCATGACCGACTCACCAGAGGCACCATCACTCAAGGAGATCCTAGCTGCTGAAAATCACAAGGTGAAATAGCAAATTGCACTCTTTAGTAATTTAATAGTATATGCTTAGCGTGGTGAAGTGATCATTGCCCTGAAACTTTGTTCTGATCTTTGTCAACAATTGATCTGCTGTAGTGCACAGTGCTCCTAGTATTATTATTATCATCATTGTTGCTGCTGGTGGTGCTTTTTGTGCTGATTCAGTAGTAATGATCAATGTGGATTATAGCTTTAACTGGAAAACTGTAAGGTCGATCCATTTGGGGTGTATATTATGCTGTTTCATATGGATGTTGTGCGCCGTTGCTTAGATATAACAGACAGTGCCTGTGCATTGGTGTTCTGGAAAAAACGCTGAAAATAATAACTTAACAACTATGATCTTTGTATAATATTATGTGTAGTGCTACCACTATCTAGGTACAGGATGGTCTCTATTCTGATGGGTCTTTGCAGTTTGCAAATATAGTAATTGAGTTTTTGTTGTATTAAAGATTATAAATATCACGCGCTAGAATTCATCATATTGCAGTCATGCAATAACATGATTGTTTATTGTACATTTGTTCCTTTTTTACTTTGTTGGCCATTACTTAACATGCTGGTTGAAAAGAATAGCAACCCCAATCCCTGATATCAAAACATTCTGAAAAGGATACACATGTAAATTCTCTTGTATTTTATTACGTTTGTAAATTTGACGGAAAAAGCTGGCATTTCTGCAGCATGAGTGTAGAAACCAAGTTTAGCGCTCTGACAATATTTGTACCCATTGTGTAAAACAAGTTTCGAGGCGGCCTCTATGCATTGCAGTGTGCAGGGGCAAGGCTTGCCTCGTATAATCCTTCCCCAGACCCCACCTAGCGTAGGAGCTTCTAGCACTGGGTCTCCTTTTTTTCTGTACAAGTTTTGTGCTTCTAAAGATTACATTTTAGAGCCCAGATTTGTTTCTTTTGCTCAGGCGCAAAAAAGTGTTTGTTTTTCCAAGAAAACCTACTGGAATCTGAATGGTTCAAACATTTGCATGTGTAATTTTACCTGAATTTTAGACACTCAGAATTATTTATTTACCGTCCACTGAAGGAGCACATGCTCCTGGGACCTGGGTACCATTTTACTCCTATCTGTCATTCTTCTTGTTGCTTATCTACTTTATGATTACAAGTCTAGGACTTGTGACCAACATTACTTTGATAACACAACTTAATAGTTGTATATTCTTTGGGTCTGGTAATATATGTTCTTTGGCATCCTAGCTGTGTACTTCGATATTATTGCTAGATTACTTTTCTGAGTGGCAGATTCTCTTTCATAACTATAGATCATTCGTAATCTTTGTTAAGTCTCGAGGGATCTTCTTTGACTGCCATTTGAGGAATTCTTATTATTTTTAGCAGCAAGCTCCTAGGCGCATTGCAACCTTGCTAGTTGCAGAATCTATAGCCCTATTGTTCTTGCCAGTTTTGCAGTTTGTTGCGCAAGCTTGATTGTTGAGATAGTATGTAATTATTTACTCAGCATTAGTATGACATGGGTAAAGCTCCAGCCTCTAGGGCTCATCATAAAATCACTTGCAATTTAAATATGTATAGAAGTTATGGTGTTGCTCTTTTGTGTGTGGACTAACACTAAAGGTAGTGTCATTTTCCTAAATTGCAAAATGGGATTTCTAACCTAAGAGTTCACGTTCACAGTTCTCCATTCTTTATAACAACATTGTGATATTTTTAGTAACAATTTTATGCTGGCATCGCTTTTGCATTGATTTCCCTAGATTTAAACCTGTGTGTGTACGTGTACAGTTCTTTATGCTTTTAAAACTAAAAATCATGGTATATTCACTGTAAATCGTCCAAGCATCACCTACTGCATGTTGCCTCAGACATTATATTTAGAAACTGTACAATGTCCATCTCCACCTTTTAGTATTATGATTATTGGAACAAAAGCTAGACAGCACTGTCATCACCTTACTACACCTTTGGTAATATCACAGTTCTTTGGTGTAGAGTACTATTAAAATGCACCTACATACATACCTATGATAAATCACTGAGGTGGGGTACACATTTGAAATGATGCATTAATAATTAAATAGTTCTCCTGGATAAATTGTGCTGTCTTGCATTTTCCAAACAGCCAATCATGAACTTGGGTTATCGTTTAACTTTTGTGGTGTTTTCCTATTGTTTTCGGTTGCTGGGAATTCAAGTACTGTTTTTATTTTGTGCCATATGATGAGAGACCTTATCCAACTCACAGCGGTCGTCTGGACACTTAGTGTGTAATGGTGCATACATATTTCGCTGGTGGCATTTCAGTTTTTTATGCATAAAGGATTTGATTTCCCGGAGAGCATTGTGTTAATGCAAGTTTTAGAATAACCTGAACTCCTGAAACTTTTGCCTCGGTCTTCACCGAAGATTTTTGGCGTTATTTGCTGGTGGCTGCCCTGTGAGCCATGCCCATGCTAGTGTCTTGGTAGTTGGTGTAGATTGATATAGAGAAGAAAATGTAGGTACATGTAATTGTTATTCTTGATGAGAGGGTCACATTTCCTAGAGGACTATATGGTTCCTCCTGGTTAGCCGTACTCTGATTCCGAACTCAATGCCCTTAACTTACTCGACTGGACTCCTTGCCTCTGTAGGGTCAGTCATACGATAAGTAAATACATCTCAAGCAGGACAGCAGTTGCACTTTGCTAGGAGGCTAAGCTGCCAGCTATAGTATTTTCTTTTCAGGGATGCCTGTTTTAATTGCGCTGGATGCAAATAATCAACCACTATATCCAGAAAGCAAAAGCACCACTAATTTTCTGATACTAGCATATGTGATCAGTCATGACTATGAATGTTCACCTAAAGCACTACCATGTACGAAGTGTTTTCTGCAGATGAGATTAAAACAAGATATCTTGCTAGATTTATTATTTTGGTTACTGTGAAGTGTTTCTACTGTTGCTTAGTTGTGTTGGCTTGGTTATTCATTTTGT
The DNA here is from genome assembly GCF_002162155.2 of Triticum dicoccoides. Lineage (NCBI taxonomy): Eukaryota > Viridiplantae > Streptophyta > Magnoliopsida > Poales > Poaceae > Triticum > Triticum dicoccoides. The sequence goes on along the minus strand of NC_041390.1, from coordinate 197,373,625 downwards.
GTTTGTTCTAACACCCAGAAGCTGAGCTATGAGACTGAGCAAATGGTACACATTTTGTAATTATTAGATGAGTGTTTATATTTAAAATTTACACGGTTTTAATTGGGGACATTTTGAGGGGTCAAATATTTTGTTTGTTGACCTCTGAAAGTAGAAATGATTAAAGCTTATATTGATCTTGTTGGTATGTTTACTTGTTGACAGGAGGACGAGGAAGATTCCTCGCATGCCACAGAAATCGACAATGATCATCAGTCTAATGCAGCCGATTTGCAAAATGTGGTAATGACTGGATGACCTGTGGAGTGTTTTTCTGTGTATATAATATATATCTGGCTGATACTAACATGCCAACTTCAGGATGGTAAAACCCTGGTGAACCCTCATGTGGAATATCGCGTGGCTGAGGCAGAGCAGGAGAAATTTGATGTGAAAGAACAAGATCAGATGTATGCCGAGCCAAAAAAGCGACAGTTTCAGCACCCTCGGCAATCTTATCAGAACCAGCGAGGTGGTGATCGTGGCAGGAGGGGGGCCTACCCTAATGGCCGCAGCGGGCATGGAGGCGGCCGTGGCATGGGCAGCAGATACGAGAATGGGTGTGGAGGTGGTGGTGGTGGCGGCCGTGGCATGGGCAGTGTTTACGAGAATGGGCGTGGAGGTGGTGGTGGTGGATACCAAGGAGGCGGTGGTGGTGGCTGTGGCATGCGCAGCGGATACGAAAATGGGTGTGGAGGTGGTGGTGGATACCAGAATGACCGGGGTTGTGGTGGCGGATACCAGAATGGCCGGGATGGTGGTGGCAGCAGCGGGTACCAGAACAGCCGGGGTGGTGGTGGTGGCAGCA
>NC_041390.1:197182974-197372446 GCF_002162155.2 Triticum dicoccoides | reverse complement strand
AGTACCAGAATGGCCGGGGTGGTGGTGGCAGCGGCGGGTACCAGAATAGCCGGGGTGGTGGTGGTGGCAGCGGGTATTACAACAACAACGATGGGTACTACCAGCCGAGGAACTTTAACATCAGGGGCAGGGGCGCAGGGAGGTGGCCACGCGGACACCAAGAGGATTGAGGCAGCCATTTTGTTATTATAGAACTACGGAGTACTCTCTCCATAAACTAATATAAGAGCGTTTAGATCACTACTTGAGTGATGTAAATGCTCTTATATTAGTTTACAGAGGGAGTAATAACCTAGCCTGTCGGTATGTCGCAATCCAGTCTGTCCCCATTTGCGAGTTATTTTGTTGCTCCAATGAGTGCATAATGGTTGGTTGGTAAATGTGGAATCTCGCTGAAAGTAGCTTCAGGTCATATATGTTCGTTCGGTTGTGTTGCTTCTTTTTCTGGCTGTGTGAGTTGTCATATATTTCCAGTTGGTTTATTATTTTTGTTAGATGTCTTTCTACGTCATTCCTGTCCATTTTCCAGTGTTTGTGTTTGTGTTACCTTTGATTGTTCTGGCCGGTATCGTAGCTCTTCAAAAAAAAAAAAATTACTGTTTGTTTTGGTGAATGCTGATCGAGATTTTGGCTTGTCTCTAATAATAATCCTGATAAGTGTCACCGTAGCCGATTATGCATTGTTGCGGCTAGGTCTTGTATGCGCAGGAGCGCAACTGAACACAAAAAAGTGTTTTTACGCGAGGTCTACTTGCATGGTTTGTTTACCGTTGGGAAGATTCTGGAAGGACTTTGTCAGGCAACTGATCATTTCCGGTTTCTTGCAAGTTCTCCAGCTACTCCGATCGATGCTGCTCGGTAGTGCCGCGCCCCCTTTCGTCTGCATGCAGAGTGCCCCACCGCTTTGTAGCTTCGCCGCGCGGTAGTGCTTCGGACATCACCTGGCCGTGCTGGAACTATCGGTCGGGGGAAGCTGCAACCGGCGGGTGGTTAAGGATGGCAATGGGTCGGGTTTGGATCGGGTTGAACAATCTCAAATCCATATCAATGTCCATGAAGACAGTCTTTGCCCGTCCATGAAAAAATCCATGGGTGAAAAATTGTGTCCATGTCCAAACCCGATGGATATCCATACCCATTGGATATCCATTGGGTCCTCTCGAGACGTATAAATAAGACACAACACAATATTAACATAAACTCTTTCATTCTTCACCTCGTGGTAGGCTAGGCTTCATTTATGGTAAATCAACATCCACTAACAACCTAAGATCATTTAGTATTTTTTTAACAAATGAGAATGACGAGTCATTTAAGGAGGAGGTAAAAATAAGGGAAGGGGTGTTGGAGTATGTTATAGAGGGGATTGAATGTCAACTAAAAAAAGTTACGATGGGGATTGTGTGATTTCTTATGCATGTTTTAGATAAAAAAGTGTAAAATTGCTGTGGGACATACGACCGTGGGGCAGGGATAGCAGATTTTCCTCCATTAAGTCATACTATCGGGTCAGGTTTGGGTATATCCATGGGTACAAGATTATATTCATACCCTATCCACGAACAATCGGGTCGGGTTTGGGCGCCGCTCATGGACACAAAAGCATATCCAAACCCTATCCATTCGGGTCAGATATCCATGGATATCCATGTCCATGGATAAAATTGCCATCCTTACGGGTGGTTGTGCTGGAACCTCTGGCAGAGAAACCGACGGGCCACCAGTCTGGGACTGCGAACTGCCGTGCTCGAACCGGTGGACGAAGAAGTTGCAACCGACCGGAGCCGGAGCTATATAACCAGCGGACGGCCATGCTGGAACCCAAGGGGCGAGAAGTTGCAACCGGTGGGCGATCGTGCTGGGACCTGTTTTGAATCGAAAGTGATTGATTGTCTTGATCGATGGTTCACAGAGTATATATACCCCCCGGGAGAGATGCGACGATTCCGAAGAGATGCATCGGTTCCAAAAGGACGGGAGAGAGGCGACGGTTGCGACGGACACAGGCGTCCGTGCGGGCGCAACCGCTTGTTCGATGGGCAAGGGGAGGTTTTCCTTAATTACAGATTATAGTTTAATCTTAACACCCCCCCTAATCTACGCTTGACCATATAGAATCATCTTCACGATTGTCCGGAAAGCTCTATCATCTCAAAAGATTCTTCTTCAAAAGTAAAATCTTTGATGAAATTATTTCAGAATGATTGGTAGATGTTGCCACCAGAGTCTGTTTCGAAGACTTCCATGATATAGCAATGCCACCATGTAGGAACACGAAGCCGGTCTGAGATCTGGCATTATGGGGATCAGACAAATAGCCGGCATCTACATATCCAATCACATCAGAGTCTTGATTTTTCTGGAACTGGAAAAATAGGCCAAGATTCTTTGTGCCTTGGAGATATCGAAAGATAGTCTTCACTCCAGACCAATGACGTTTGGTGGGAGCTGCGCTATGTCTAGCAAGTAGATTCACTGCAAATGCAATATCAGGTCTTGTGCAATTTGCAAGATACATAAGTGCTCCAACAACACTAAGGTATGGAACTTCAGGTCCCAACACCTCTTCTCCATCATCCCTTGGTCTGAACGGATCTTTCTCTACGTCTAGAGATCGAACCACTATGGGAGTTTTAGATGGATAGGATTTGTCCATATTGAATTTCCCCAATATTTTCTGGATATAGACAGCTTGGTGTACCATGATTCCCGAGGGAAGTTGCTCAAGTTGAATACCTAAGCAAAATTTGGTTTTACCCAAATCCTTCATCTCAAATTCCATCTTTAGGTGATTGCGTGCTTCATCAATGTCTGGTGTGCTGCCGATGATGTTGAGATCATCAACATACACAGAGATGATGCAAAATCCTGTAGAGGACTTCTTGATGAAAACACATGGGCAATCAACACTATTGGAGTAACCCTTCTGAAGAAGGAACTCACTCAGTCGGTTGTACCACATCCGTCCCGACTGCCTTAAGCCATATAATGACTTATTCAGCTTTACACAATGCATGTTGCGTTTTGCATTTTTATTCGGGACCGAGATTTCATCAGGAACCTTCATATATATGTCCGAATCTAGTGACCCATAAAGATATGCGGTCATGACGTCCATCAATTGCATAGATAAACGATTTTGCACTGCCAAGGATATAAGATATCAGAAAGTGGTTGCACTCATTACTGGAGAATATTTTTCAGTGAAATCAATGCCGGGTTTCTGCATGAAACCTTGTGCTACGAGCCTTGCTTTATATCTCACCACCTCATTGTTCTCATTTCGTTTCCGGAGAAAAACCCATTTGAATCCCACAGGGGAAACATTAGGAGGTGTATATATTGCTTCATTGAATATCCTTCTTTTGTTAAGCGAGGAAATTTCAGCTTGGATTGCATCCTTCCATTTAGGCCAGTCGGAGCGCTTTTGGCACTCAATGATAGACCTTGGATCATGATCAGTGAGAAGGGTATCCGCAACCTTCTCAGCAAAATATATGTCGACAGTTGTAGTCTTACGGTCAAATGATTCTCCAGAATCAACATAGTTGATGGAAATCTCCTGCACCCCTAGTGACTCTTCGTGATTTACAATACGATCGAGTCTGGGTGTTCCGATGTCCCAGTCAGTTTATGCACACTGGAACTGGGTTGTGGAGGTTGCCCTTCCACTGGGTGTATACTACCCATCAGGTTTTTGTTAACGTTGAGTTGACTTGCATTTACTGACTCCGAGGGTTTTCTCCTTGATTTCCTTTGATGCTTTCTAGAAGCATGCTCCAGGTCAGAGGTCGTACTACTCCCCCTCTTTTTGGGAATAGGGAGTTGAGTGGTTTTTATTGGTACCTCCACTCTTTCTGGCGCGTTTCTGGCCGGATTTAAGGACTTTGTAACACCTTTCAGATCAGTAAATGAATCTGGCAGATTATTTGCAAGATGTTGCAAATTAATGATTTTCCGAACTTGAAGTTCAGTCTCATGGGTACGTGGATTAGAGGATGAAATGGCATGAGCATTCCAATCAACTTTCGGGCATTTTTCTGGTACTTGAAATCTCCCCCTAATGCCGGAAAATGCTCCTCATTAAATATGCAATCAGCATGACGGGATGTGAATAAATCCCCAGTCAGGGGTTCCAGGTAGTTGATAATCGACGGTGATTTGTACCCCACATAGATCCCAAACTTCCTGTGTGGGCCCATAGATGTCCATTGTGGTGGTGAGATCGGGATGTATGCAACACATCCGAACTTACGCAGATGGGAAATACTTGGAGGATTTCCACGTACCAATTCCAGAGGGGAAGAACTGTGATATGCAGTTGGCCTCAATTGTATCAAGTCAACAGCGTGTAAAGAAGCATGACCCCAACAAGAGGTTGGCAAGCTGCAATTCGTCAACAAAGGTCTTGCAATGAGTTTGATCCTCTTAATCAGTGCTTCAGCCAAACCATTTTGTGTATGGACATATGGAACAGAGTGCTGAACTTCAATCCCCAAAGCCATGCAATAATCATTGAAAGCACATGAGGAGAATTTTGCAGCATTATCCATTCGAATTGACTTAATTCGACTTTCAGGATAATGGGGTTACAACTTAATGACTTGCCTCATTATCTTGGCAAATGCATGGTTTCGTGTGGATAGAAGACACACATGTGACCATCGTGTAGATGCGTCAATCAGAACCATGAAATACCGAAAAGTTCCAGATAATGACTGGATGGGACCACAAATGTCTCCTTGAATACGTTCAAGGAACTGAAGTGGTTTAGCTTGTATTTTGAGGTGTGAGGGCCTCAAAATTAGTTTTCCTGTGCCACAAGATGTGCACACAAAATCAGAAGATTGAGGAAATTTTGACTCAAGCAAATTATGATCAATGGAATTGCTGGTAATCTTTCTCATCATCCCTATTCCAGGATGGCCTAAGCGATCGTGCTAGGTTTGGAATGCGTTAACATTCTGAAAAATTACTTTGTATGCAACATGTTCCACGGGTTTGATGTACGTATAGTACAAACCAGATGATAGAGAAGGAATTTTCTCATGTACCTTTTTGCCATATCCGTCATCTTTTGTAAAGAGTAGATACTCCTCTTTGTTGTCTTCATGGGTTTCAATGTGAAAACCATTCTTACGGATATCTCGATAACTGATTAGGGTACGTGATGAGTCGGGATACAATAAAGCATCCTCAATCGTCACTTGTGTACCGCTTGGGATGGTGAATATGGCACGTCCAATACCAACAATCACTGTATCGCGTCTAGCGATAGTTAGAATATCTCCATTCATCTTTTTCAGAGTTTGGAAATATTTCATCTCCCTCGGTATGGAGTTTGTGGTACCACTGTCCACAAGGCATAATTCCTCTTCCATCGGGTTGTCCCCGTAGAAAACTATATAAAACAAAGAATTTTCAATAAGAAAACCTCATGTTAATACATAGAATACAATCTTTATTATATCAAATATGCTGATACAATACAATATAAAGACAACAACAAACTTATGTTCTTATTACAATCATCACAAATGGACATAATTAAGTAGATCACTAGGAGATTGAGGGACTAGTCAAAGTCGCCAAACACGTTGTTTGCAGTGTACTCAATCAACATGTTCTCCATTTCAGCAGTAGCCTCAGGCAGATAAGGAACCACGACATTGCTCAGTCCAGGAGGAACATCGTGCGAACCACCAGCTCCTTTTGCGCTATCCGGATGAAGGTTGAAGTTGGCTTCAAACCTTGTCCCTTGAGGTGCTTTGCGTCCCTCAGATTGCTGGTACAGCATAACCAGATGCTTGGGCATTATGCACTTTTCAGTAGAATGCGTGTAGCATCCACACTTGCTGCAAAGCTTAGATTTATCAAACCTGGGCTTTGAAGTGCCTTTTCCCTTGCCTGGGTGTCTAGATCTCCTGTTCCCATTGCGCTTTCGCTTATGTTCGGAATTGGATTGTTTACCTCGAGAGGTACCATTAAAATTTTGTCTATTTGCAACATTCAGATGAACTTCAGGTAAAGGTTGTGCCCCAACTGGGCGCTGAGAGCCATTTTTAGCGAGTAGCTCATCATGCTTTTCAGCCTGAAGTAACATGTGAATAAGCTCGGAATAGACAGTGTAGTTACGAGCACAGTATTGCTGTTGGAGGATCCTATCTGAAGGGAGCATAGTAGACAAAGTTTTCTCTATCTTCTCCCCCTTAGTAGGTTCCTTCTCACAAAAGCGCAGTTTGGAACAGATCTTATGAACAACATGATTGTACTCACCGATGGACTTGAAATCCCGAAGACGGAGATGAGTCCAATCATGGAGTGCTTCTGGCAGTACTACTGCCTTCTGCTGTTCATACCTCGTTTTGAGGGCCAGAAACAGAGTACTAGGAGGTTCCTCCTGTAAATACTCAGACTTGAGATCTGGATGAATATGATGCCTTATGATGAATAAGGCAACATAGTTTTGCTGTTCTGTCAGCGGCGTGGCCCCAGCCGGGAGAGGAGTCTCCGGGGGTTGTATTGCACGTGCTATCCCACGGGACGCAAGACTGATCTTGATGTCCATAGCCCATGTAGGGTAATTGTGGCCATTGAGGGCAAGCTCCCCAAACTCTTTGGCAGTCATCTTTGCATACATGAAAAAACCAGAGATAATTAATTGACGGGTGGTAAATTAAAAACCATCATGGTTGTGTAATAAGAATGCAAAAATTTGATACTCAAGTGTAAACTTGAAAAATTCTCAACCTCAATTGTGTTAACATAACACTTTGAAGATCACTTAGATCTCACAGTAATAGGCTACATTGCTATTACCTTGTGTATGCTACAATTTGAATATAAGGAATGCATGATGGAGGTAATCGTTTGTCATGTAACAAAACGTAGGCCTCACAGTAAGAGGAGATGATCTGCATATGAGCAGTGGATCTCAACTCATTACCGTGTGATTCCAAATATAATGAGGGAGAAAGATTCAAAAATTTGCAAGTTTGATATGCGAGAGAAGATGATCTCAATCGCAAGTACATGTTCAAGAGAACTAGGTATGTGGTAAACACACAGAACATGTCATTCTTCTCAGATGAAATCCGGTACTTGATTATATTATCAATCCATTACATAATATAAACACACTAATAATTACACAAGTCCTAGTCAGTTGTAATCTAGAACTGGACTAGAATGTAAGTAGCAGTCAAACTAGGTACTAAACAGTACTAGACAGAGTCTAAAACTGCACCATATACAATAATTAGTACTACACTAATAAAAACAGAGAAGAAGAAAAATCCATACTACTGGCCGGCCCACCCGCCATAACACCGCACAAGGAGGAAACAACAGCCACCATGGGCGCCTGGGCCTGGGCCTGCCTGGCCTTTGGCCGACCCACGCGTCGCCGCACCGCATAAGAGACAAGGGGAACGGGTGGATCGGATAAGGGTCGGAGTATCCGAACCCCGCACCACCACCTCTGCTCGATCCCCACTATCACACGGCGGCGCCGGCGGGAGGAGTGGCCGCCGCAGGCCCTCACGATTCCGGTGGTCAGCGGCGTAGCACCAACAACCCCTCCTCGTCCGAAGAAGAGTCGACGATCACGTGATCCGGGCGAGCAGTTTCTGGTGCGGCGCTGGTGAATCAGAGGCTCGCCGGATCCCATGAGCCGGGGCGGCGGCCGGGACGGCGGTTGAGGGCGGCGACGGCGCACCCGAAGAGGCGGCCAAAACGCCGCTCCGCCCAGATGCTCTATCCTGTAGAAGCCTCTAGTGGTGGTGGGGAGTTGATGCCGGCACCTTCCATCCCGACTCTGAGGCGGATGACGCCGGAGGCGCCGACACGAAGCCAAGCGCGGCCTCTTCATCCACAGTGGCGCGCATCAGGACGGGCGCGTAGCCAGGAGGGGCATGGCTCGGGCCAACAGCCTCGCCGGTGGGCGTCGGCGTCAAGGGCGTGAGCCACGCGGCCGGTGGAGGTGGAGGCGAAGATCCGGGGGCGATCTAGGCGCAGCGGCGGCCACGTTCATCATCGGGGCGCTCGGGCCGGCCACCATCCAAGGGTCGAGCCCCATGGGCACGAGGAGCACCGCGGTGGGCGCATCCTGTGGCGCGGCAACCCTCTCCCGGGGCGTGGTGAACACCACGGGCGCCACGTCCAGTGGCGCGGTGACCATAATGGCCAGCGGCGCAACGACCGAAACGACGGACGGCCTGCATCCTGCGACGGAAACGTCGAAGGCCACCAACGCCATGGTAGCGGCGACGGTAGCGACAACCGTCCTCACGGAAATGTCGAAGGCCAGGCATCTCACCGGCGGCGAGTGCTCCCTCTCTTCTTCTTTCTCTCTCTGTTTCCTTTCGCTCTCGCTGGTTGTCTACGTGCTGATAACGTGTTTTGAATCGAAAGTGATTGATTGTCTTGATCGATGGTTTACAGAGAGTATATATATCCCCTGGAGAGATGCGACGATCCCGAAGAGATGCATCGGTTCCAGAAGGACGGGAGAGAGGCGACGGTTGCGACGGACACAGGCGTCTGTGCGGGCGCAACCGCTCGTTCGATGGGCAAGGGGAGATTTCCCTTAATTATAGATTATAGTTTAATCTTAACAGGACCGTGACCTGCCTGCTGGAACCGGCTTGCGCCCATGCTAGAATGAATTGGGGCGTGGCCGCGCTAGGGTGACGCAAAATGTTGTGACCCTCTAGGTGTTCTGCTGCGGCTCCCATCTGTTTTTCCCTGAACCAGTGTAAGCGTCAGCACGACGGAGATGCATCCCACGGTGCCAAAATACTGCAATGGACGACGCCGAGGCATTTTTTTGCTGGAACCAGCTTGATTTGTTACTGCGACCCGGCGACAACGAGCCATGCTTTTTGCTGGAACAGACGATCATTTTGCTGGCGACAATGACCCAGCGACAATGAACTAGCCGGCGGGTGCCATGACCGAGGCCACTTGAGCAACAAGCTCGCGGGCGGGTGGTGACATATTGCTACAACCGGCCTTCATCAAAGGGGTAGCAGGAGGGGTACGATGCTGGTGCTGTAACGAGCGGGGACGCGAAGAGGAACAATGGGCCGGATCCACCCGGATTTGAGTATGCGTCGGCCGGTCGCCCAACGCGCGGCCGCATCTTATCCCCGTGCATGCAAACATGAGAAATCAAGGATATAAGCCGCGGCCACGGTTCACACTAGTTCACGCCGGCCGACAACACCGCCGGCGGCCTGTAGTCTCATGCCGGCAAGAGAGCGAGCAACCGACACAGGAGCCAGCCTTAAAAAAGGACATGTTTCATGCCGGCAACAAAGCCAGCAGCCGGCACACCAACCAGCCTTCAAAATGGACAAGTTTTGTCACTGGCAACAAAGCCAGTGGCTGGCACACCAGTCAGCCTTCAAAATGGACCAGCATCGCGGCCAGCGCGGCCGAGGTCTCACCTAGTTCAGACCGTTGCGGGCAAACATCTCCTTCTGCCGGTTCGTGAATGAAACCTTCCTCTCCGGTGGCATTATTGTTCTTGTCGACGCTCATCAACACTAGTGCCACCTCCTTAGCTTTTGTGTCGGCATTGGTGGCCTCGATCTCTAGCTTCTTGAGTTGAGCGGCCTCCTCTATGTCGAGCTTCCTCTTCTTCACGGCCTCCTCCATGTCAAGCTTCTTCGTTTGAAAATCCAGGTATATCTTCATTTGCTCCTCCTTCCCTTTGCTCCTACTCTCCTCCCGCACTTCCTTTTGGCTCATCATGTTCTCAAAATTTTCTTGCAAGGCTATAGAAGACGCATCACGCTTCTCGCCGGCCTTTGAGCTTGTCTTGCCCCTCGGCCTCTTGAGCACGTCTCCCTCATCAGCCATGGCCGCCTTCTCTCCTCTCTTCTTCTTAAGAGCATTGTATTGGTCCTTGAACTTGGGGCAATCTTTGATGAGCACCCAACAATGCCCAACATGAGGAGGGCATGCGCCTTGGAGACGGTGGACTTCTTGTCGTCGAGGTCGGTCTGGTGCTGCAATGCACGCCGCAGGGAACACTTGGCGGCGTACTCGACGACGGCCTTCTTCTCCGCCGCGACAGTTCACCGGTTCCTCCTCTTGGCCGATTCGGCGTCGAGCTTGGCGGCCTCCGCCGACGTGAGCTCCGACCAAAGCTTTTTCACAAGCTTCATTTTCTTCGCCACGCGGCGGGCGGCCGGTGGTGGATCGCCGGGATTCACCTCTTCGGCCATGGTGGATGGAGGGAGGGGGAAGTCCGAGGGTGCGGGAGAGTGGAGGGTGTCGTGGATTTGTCACGGCAGATGTCCTTAGTGTCAGGACTTAGTCGCGAGGCCAGCGCATCTATGTGGTAGCTTGAGAGGGGTTGAGCGGAATCGAGAGACGCAACACAAGACAGGGATTTAGACAGCTTCGGGCCCCGGGAAACATCATCCGGTAAAAACCCTACATGCAGTTTGAGGCTAGGTCTCATTATCATCACGAGGGAGTCGCCGTAAACCGGCTCTTCTCTTTGTGTCTAGCCCTAAGATTGTTTCTTCTTGCTTGTAGCTTGTCCTTTCTAACTTATCCCTCTTTGGGGAGCCCTGCCCCTCCTTATATATGTTGAAGGGGCGGGTTACATGTGGAGTCCTATTAGGATAAGGACTAATCTATCTCTAATACAAACCGGATACAAGTCCGGGTCTTCCTTGTAAAGTAAATATTCCTCACGCCTTTTCTCTTAAACCGGCCCACCATAGCATGATCCGGCCTTCCATAAACCGCCCGTTGGGCCACCGGGTCTTGTCGCTCCTCTGACCCGCCTGCCGGATTACCAATGAATCGTAAACCGCCATGTCCAAGTGGGTTGCCAGTGAATCGCCAAACTCTAGACGGGTCATACATCCGGCGGTTTATACCGCGGGGTATATCCCCGACATTAGCCCCCAGTTTAATTTGGATTCATCCATGTTAAACTGATCTGCAACAAGAACAAATTTGCCGGGTTGTGCTCCGGTTTAAATATACTTGTAAGCCGGCACTTGATCATCCTTAAATCCTTGTCATTTCTTCCTTCCAAGTTAATAACCATCTTCATAATCAATTTGCTTGCAGAAGATATTTGTAAATAAAGAATCCATTTGAATCGGCCTTCAATGCTTTGACTTGACAAAAATATTAGTCTCTGAAATATTCAACTGATATCCAGCCGGCTTGAAGATGTAAAACTTGCCGGTTTATGATTACCACCATTGTCTGGTTATAAAAACTGATAATTCCGGGTCATGATTGTTGCCAACACCGGTTCATGATTGTTGCTAATGCCGGTTCATGATTATTGATGACGCCGGGCTACAGACACATGGTCATAATGATTGGTGACGTCGGGTTAATCCAGTTTGCTCAAAACAGAGAGTTTGAAAATAGTTCTTCGATAATAATATAATACCTGTAGCCCCCAAGTCTTGAGCAGAACAAAGTGATGGCTTAAGACTTGCTTCAATATAAATACTGCCACTTAAGAAGAAATCCATGTTGTTCATCCCAGTCACTTAGTAAAAACTGAATACTCCATATTATGTAGCCCCCAAGTGCCGGGTTGTCATGCTTGCAGCAACCTGGGACTTTGTAATTGTCTTATACTCATAAAAACTTTAACCAGTGTAGCCCCCAAGGGTCGGGTCATTATGCAATAATGAGCAGGGACTTTGTAGGTATAATCATGTAGATTTGAGCAATGATGTGTAGCCCCCAAGGGCCGGCTCAGTAAGATAATATTGAGCCGGGACTTGATATATACTTCAATGAAAATAACATCATATGTTGTAACCCCCATCATGGGCTTGAATCCACGTCCATAAGGTTAAGAGCCTTGTGCTTTACCAACTGAGCAGTGGACCCTTCAATATAATGGATTTAACTTGTGTACCTTGAGTTGTTGACAGGAACAATTGGTAGCCCCCAAGGGCCGGCTCATTATAATATGATGAGTCGAGTCTTCAATAAGATGAGCAAAAAATGACTTTGCATTAGCCCCCAAGTGTCATGGTGCATGCTTGCAGCGACATGAGACTTGCATATAATCTCAATTTGAATAATGTAGCCCCCAAGTGCTGGGTTGTAAGCCTGCAGCGACTCGGGACTATTCCTTCCATTGTAGAATAAATCATATCCTTTGATAAAATAATAACTGTTGCGCTAAAGCGACTTTGAAAATTCAATAATACCGGTTACTAATAACCATAAAAATCCAGCCATGTTGGCTATTCAAGATAATATAATCCGGTATGAAAAATTCATCCAATATCATAATGAAAATTCAGCCAAATTTGGCTATTTGAATAATATAACCCAATCATTTATAAGCGCACGATTCGAATGGCGCAATCCAAATATATACTGGCGACGTATAGTCCAAAGCCAGGCCGGTTTAATAAACTCCGGATAATTTCCCATCATATACTGGCGACTTATCGTCTTAAAGCCAGGCCGGTTTAATAAACACCGGATAATTTATCATCATGCTTTATTCAACCTGTCTCTGCATACAACAAGTTTAAAGTGTCCTGGCGGTTTACCGCCGGACGGGTCATAATGCCCAACATATAACCCAGGTTTATAACCAAGGCTGCACTTAAGAATAATCAATGAAATATATCATACCTGTGATATTGAATCACATCATTGGTTTACCAATTTGTAGTAAGAGTGATAACCCCAATCTTGAGTAATGATAACTCCTTTCATACTGTGCCGGTTGATGATAAACCGTACCGGGTTGTGATAAACACCGGTTTAACCATATATAATACTGGCGACTCGTAGTCAAACCAGACCGGGCTGATAGTCTCCGGACTATAACTTGATCATGTACTGACAACTTGTAATTTGAAAGTCAAACCGGGTTAATGAACACCGGTTTGCTCTATAATAAGATGGTAACATAAAATCAAAAAATCAAACCGGGCAAATAGTCTCCGGATTAAAGATTGACCGTGTTCCGTCAATTGACAGTCGAACCGGTCTGCGAATTTTGTCGGTTTAAGAACGCAACAAAGAAGGAAAATTTATTAAAGAAAATTTCAAACAAAGGCAATGATAAAACCATTTGCAAAAGACATGCTATACTGAGCTGATCAGATGGTATTACCGTGGTCGGACAGGACCAAGCCCCCAATAGGTGTGACAATGGTTCAAGTCAGCCAGGTCCCCAAATGATTCATGGCATATATGCCAGATCAAGAGGCGTGGCAATGGTTCGGGTTCGACCATGCCCCCAAGTGATTTTGTGGCCTTAGGCCGACCAAGAGGCGTGACTGGTTCAGACTTGACCATGTCCCCAAATGATCTGGTGGCTGTCGCCTATCAAAGGGTGTCGCGTTGGTTCGGACACGACCAAGGCCCCCAGTGATATATAAAAAGCAAATGTCAAGGGGTAAACCGGAGGCTGCTTTAAGACAGAACCTCCGTGTAACCACGCATGATGTAAAAAAGAACAGAGACCCCGCTTTATGAAGCAGAAGCCCCCATGTGATCAATAATATGTCAGGCCAATAAAGGCATAATACCTATGTTTGAACCGCGCGTCATGGCAACAGGTCCTCTTTGGCACCCTTGAACTTTTTGCAAGAGATAACTCCTTCTTGAACCGGATGTTAAACCGGATATTGAGAGCTTCAAAGCTTTGTGGGGGACATCTTTCCCTTGAACCGGATTGTAAACCGGAATCTTCATTTTCAGCCAGAAATTTTCTGACGGCCTTTCAACTCGAACTTGCGAGAAGTTAATTCCTTTTTGAACCAGACATTGTTAAACCGGATTTGAGCGCTTCAGAGCTTTGTGGGAGAATAGATTTCCCTTGAACCGGATTCTAAACCGGAATCCTTTCTGATGACCCGGATCTTCTTTTTTGAGCCGGGATTTTGTAACTGTCACCTACTTTCTAAGCCGGAAATTTTCTGACGGCCTTCAAATAACAGTAGCCTCCGGGACTGGGTTATCTTTCCTTCCATTGTCCTGGGGTTTTTAAATTTGCTGAAACTGGCAAGACTTGTTGCGTCATATCATCGTAGCCCCCGAGTCTCAAGGTGACTCGAAGAGTTGGCTTAAGATTCTCCATATTTGACCGTCATATAAACCGGCATAACTTGTATATCATTGGTGTTGGTGGCATGATGTTAATCCACAGAAACTTGAGGTGACTGCGGCAAGTTATAAATGATCTAGTATGAGCCGTGTCCGCAACTCGGTCAATGTCTCCTTCCAACTGGCGATTTGAAGTTAATCAAACAGTAGTGGCAGCGACTTGTGCGCCTGCCCATTGAACCATCCAGTGCAGACGGTGGTTGATAATAATTTGCCTCCAATTTGAAAGAAAGTCGGGCTACCCAAGCTGTGACTTGCTCATATTTCAATAAACAGCCCATGCAGATAGGTGCGGCCTGGTATGTTGATGTAGACCAGGCCGTGAGAAATGGACGGAAAAGATGACCTCAGCATTATAGGCGGCTCAAACAGATGAACCGGCCGCGGTGTTGTAAACCGGGGCAGACGGGCGAGTTAACCATGCCGTTTTGATGTAGTGAACAACTGTCCTGCATCATCAATATTGCAGACCAAGGCAAAGATAAACTGCTCTTTGACGAAAAATAATATGTGCCAATAAAATATATTTTAGATGAATATCACCTGATGTGTCAGGCCAGAAATAATCACCGCGGAGTTGATGATCACCATGGTGATGCTGAAATCAATCACGGCCGAGCCGGCCACGGCGTTGTAAACCGAGAGTCGGCTGCAGGCATCGTAAACCGAGAGTCGGCCGCGGGCGTCGTAAGCCAGTGCAGATGGATAGTCGGCTGCAGGCATTTGTAAACCGGCACGGTCGATTGTTGGTGTAGACAAACGCCAGCAATGTGCTCTCCGTATCTGTGGCATGATACCACTCTTATAATGAGTAATTTTCCTGCACAAAGATCACAAACGAGAGTAATTGTTCTCGAAAGAATGAAGAAATATCATAAAATTTGATCGGATGGATTTCACCCGATTCATCTGGACGATGGACGATCAGTACATGGCATCCGTAGATAATTTTGAAAAATATGTTATCCTCCCAAAAACTTCCTCACATAGATAACCTCCACGGGAATAATAATTCTAGCGGCCTGAGCACTAGTACAGAGAGCATCCGATGGATTTTTGCATGACGCTTCAATAAGGCACTGAATTCACTTCTTTCTTTAAATATCGATTGGCCCTTGAGATCCAAGTCAATGTGCTTGATACACAGCAAGCGTTCATTAGTAATTGATGCATGTGGATAACAATGCAACCATTGCTGCTGAATAATGGTTTTCTTGCAATGTATCTGACTGATCATCAGAGTTGCTTGTCCGGGCACAGCAATTAAAAATAGATCCAGTATCCAGTACCATTTGGCATCTAGCAGCTGTGTGCCTCCATACAGCGCTCCACCCGGCCGCTCGTTGTGACCATAAGAGCGTAGACACATCTTAATAAGGCAGTCAAAGCGCCGGCCAGCGCGACTGCGAGGCCGGCTTGCGAAGAGACCACGGCAACGGAGACTCAAGGCCACGGAGGCGAGGTCAACCCAGGGCCGGCTTGAAACTACGGGGCTGACTCGGAGGTGAACGCAACACAAGGCCAGAGGCGGCTCGGCAGCGGCCAGGCAGGTTGGAGCCTTGGAAACGCAGGCGTGGTTTCAGTCAGAGGAGGGTGGGTTAACTAGGCTCTCATGGCACAGCAGAAGAGGCGGTCGACGGGCTGGTCTGCCTGTGGTGGTAGGTCGCGGGAGCCCAGCGGGTAAACGGTGATGGGCAACTTGACAACCAGCAGAAGCGGAGCCAGCAAGCCGGAAGCACCGTGAAGGGGACAATCATGCAACTCAAAGCGGAAACAACAGCGGGCGCAGGCACGGCGCCGTAATCCGAGGCAGCCGGGTGGAGCTGAGCTGGCTCGAAGCGAGGAGACAGCGACCGGCCGGCTCACAGGGGAATAGAGGGCCGGTCCGATGACTCAGCACGGGACGACAGTGGTGGAGCGGCGGGCTGGTCCTGGCAACTCAGCAGGGGCCGCGGCGGTTTGTGGGGGTGTATTGCAGTGGAATCGTTCCGGCAGAGCGGGTGCGACCAGCGTGAAGTGGAAGCGGAGCGGAGCAGGTACGGCCAGAGCGAGGTTGGAAACGGCACGGGGTGGATTTGGCCGGCTAGTGGTACAACACCAGCTTGAAGGCGAGGCCGCACCCATAATCAGAACTCGTTTTCGGTTCATGGTCTTTGCTTTATCTTTTCTTAGCAGATGACTGGCAAGACTGCAAAAACTGCATATAAACTCTGTAGGAATCATCCGATGGCAGCTTATCTAAACATCTCCGGCGGTCACCCTTCCCAGATGCAGTACTTAGCAGCCATGCATTTGTTTATTCCATCAAAACTGCCAATGCATATGTCCTGACAATAGAACTGACCTTTTGACTTTCCTTCGTGTAAATATTTTGCTGTATTGCCAGATGCACCAAGTATATGTTTGGTTCGGTTGCCTATCTCCGTCTCATCCATGGGGAGTTGTGCCCCGGCGACTTGGCGCACTCATAGAAACTGGCGGCTCAGCAGCTCATACTCTCCTTTGGCCCTTTACGCGAGCAGTAACACACACTTTTACTAGAAGTAGAATCATTACTGTCCATCAATAGTAGCAGTGGCTTAGTAGATATTTATAGAGCCGCCTCGGGACTACTCACGCGTGTTTTGACAGATTTCCTTTCGGTCTCGGCCACGCGCAGCAGCAGCGATGGGATTTGATCCGCTCAAATCTGACCAGCCGGTTACCTTGGTAGTATACCATAATTATTGGGTTTGAGGCAAACAACGACGTACCCTTGTAATATTCCCTCGGGACTTGATCCGGCAGTAGCAGCGACAATGGGTGGCCCGTGACTGTAGTATAATGATTTGTGGCAGATTCCAATCCGGTCTCGACTGTAGAGAAAATGATCTGCCCTCGAATTCGACGGGTCGCCAGAGACGGTAGCAGCAGCGAATAAACCCGGCTCTGCCCATGGTTGTCCGGCGGCTCACGTGATTGTTCCATGCCAGCTCTTTTTCATCTGATCAATTTTGAGCTTCTCGATCCCTAGAAAATATCCCTTCAAGAACTCAACACCACCGTGCGCGGGCCCCACGGTGGGCGCCAACTGTCGTGGATTTGTCACGGTAGATGTCCTTAGTGTCAGGACTTAGTCGCGAGGCCAGCGCATCTATGTGGTAGCTTGAGAGGGGTTGAGCGGAATCGAGAGACGCAACACAAGACAGGGATTTAGACAACTTCGGGCCCCGGGAAACATCATCCGATAAAAACCCTACATGTTGTTTAAGGCTAGGTCTCATTATCATCACGAGGGAGTCGCCGTAAACCGGCTCTTCTCTTTGTGTCTAGCCCTAAGATTGTTTCTTCTTGCTTGTAGCTTGTCCTTTCTAACTTGTCCCTCTTTGGGGAGCCCTGCCCCTCCTTATATATGTTGAAGGGGCGGGTTACATGTGGAGTCCTATTAGGATAAGGACTAATCTATCTCTAATACAAACCGGATACAAGTCCGGGTCTTCCTTGTAAAGTAAATATTCCTCACGCCTTTTCTCTTAAACCGGCCCACCATAGCATGATCCGGCCTTCCATAAACCGCCCGTTGGGCCACCGGGTCTTGTCGCTCCTCTGACCCGCCTGCCGGATTACCAATGAACCGTAAACCGCCATGTCCAAGTGGGTTGCCAGTGAATCGCCAAACTCTAGCCGGGTCATACATCCGGCGGTTTATACCGCGGGGTATATCCCCGACAGAGGGCGAGGCCCAGGAGCGTTTTGGAGGAAAGGGATGGAAAGTGGCCGCCTGTGCCACCGATGGGCGGTCCAAGGCAGGACAAGGGCGGGCGTCCCGCCCGCGCGCGTGCTGTCCGTTTGGCCGCAAACTCGTCTCAAACTTGGGCCAGGAATGGGTCGAAAAAGGACAAAAAATGGACGACTGTCCGTTTGCAGTCGCGTGTTGGAGGTCCTACTTTATCCGTTTACCCCCAAACGGACGCGAACGGACCATTTAAGGTCGTGTGTTGAAGTTGGCCTAAGCAATCGGCTCAATTTATACAAGTCGTATGCCACAGGGCAATCCTCTAGTCAATCGTGATCCCTTCTAATTCCTATCATTTTGGTTAATTCACTTAATCCCTTCCCGATGGGGATTATTCAAATCCATCTAGTGCGCATCAAACTGGTGCATGCAAGCATACAAGCCCAATACAGCTGAAATATGTCTGCATGTAAATGAAGCATCCTCATTATTTGAACTAAACTACGTTAAGCATCAGTTTATTACAGTACCATAGAGTTGAAAGCCAAATAATTTCTTGATCAAAAAAGGAAACGTTCCTGGTAAAAAAAAGAGGAGAAGCAGGTTTCATACACAGAAAATATATGAGACCCGAACGAGAAAGCTAATTTCCAGTCGACTGGAAATTCGCTAACAGATCCCCTTGAGTATATGTGTTATGTACATATTGTATATTGGGTCCGCCTCTTAGTTCCTTGTATAGTTGAGGTCCATGGCCCATTTTTATACATCATATATATATATATGCATATGCACGAGAGAAATACATCATGCAATCATATATGGTATCCGTTTTTAGGTTTTACCCCTAGTCTTCTGCCGCCGCCGCCGCGCGGCTCCTCCGCGCCGCCGCCGCCGCCTCCCCTTCGCCGCCTCCCGCACAACCCCGCGCCGGCCGCCGCTACTCTGCCCGTCCGCACCACGTCGCTCCATCCCGCGTCGCTTCACGTGCTGCGCCTCGCTCCACCTACAAGCTGGCTAGAGACTCCGTACCAAACTAGCATCAAGCCGATTGTTTCTAGTTGGATGTGTACTCCTTTACTGCAAGCCAAAGCTAGCTAGCAGCCCATGTCTGTCTTGATCGATTCCAGCAAGACACAACCCACGCACACGTGAATCTTACCTGTCCCGCTGCCTGCCTCGCGTAGCACCACCCGCCAAGCCACGCCAAATCGCCTCGCTGCTAAATCGCCTCCAGCCGCCCAATCGCCTCGCTACCGCCAAATCGCCTCGCTGCCGCTGCATCACGCGTCAAGCTGCTACATCACGCGCCAAGTTGCTTCGCTCCTGCTGCATCATGCACCTGCCCCACCTGCCAGCCGAGCCGTCTGAGTAGTCCACATGCCGACCGTCGCTGCCCAGCTGTCGCCGTTGGACCGCGATGGCGTCCACCCGCCTGTCCACTGCCGTCCCGCAACCGGCGTCCTATGGTGCGGCCCCACCAGCCCGTTCCGACTTGGCGCACGGCTCGTCTTCGCTGCCCCCGCTGGCGTACGTCGCCGCCCCATCGCCAGCGCTCTCCAGCTAGTCCATCGTCGCCCCGCCACCGGCGTCGACTCTGCCCGTCGACCCCTTGCTATTGCGCGACACGCTCGACGCGCCCGTGTACGGGGCTCCTGGGTACTGGTGCGGATCGTTCGCAGGCCAGCACTCGCCCGCTGGGCCGCAGCCAGACGGCACCCAACACCTGCAGCATCTGTCAGCGGGCCAGCAGGTTTTTCCGGCGGGCCATCTGGCCTACCCGGCACCGCACTTGCAGCCAGGGTTGCTTCCCATATCGTCTGGACCATACCCACCGCCGCTGCCGAGCGGTGGCTACGGCCTCCCCATGGCGTCTCCGTCCCCCTCGCCGGCCCTGTCGCCGGTGCCCTGGGACCCGGTGCTCCTTCCCGCACTGCATGCTGGTCCTATACCGAACAACTACACCGGAGGTGATGATTGGTACATGGACACCGGGGCTACGGCTTACATGTTTGCTTATCCTGGTAATCTTGCCTTCTTCACTCCTATCACCACCGATCGCCGCATCATTGTCGGCGACGGTTCCACACTCCCTATCACACATTTCGGGGACACTTCTTTTCCTTCTAATTCCATGCCTATTACTTTGTCTAACATACTTGTGTCACCTCATCTTATTAAGAACCTTATTTCCGTTTGTCGTTTAACTCGTGAAAATCCTGTTACTGTTGAATTTGACGGGCTTGGGTTTTGTGTCAAGGACGCTCGCACCAGGATGGTACTTCACCGATGTGACAGCTTCGATGAGCTTGATACATCTCCGTCGTATCTACTTTTCCAAACACTTTTGCCCTTGTTTTGGACTCTAACTTGCATGATTTGAATGAAACTAACCCGGACTGATGCTGTTTTCAGCAGAATTACCATGGTGTTATTTATGTGCAGAAACAAAAGTTCTCGGAATGACCTGAAACTTCACGGAACATCTATTTGGAAATAATAAAAAATCCTTGCAAAAGATGAAGGCCAGGGGGCCCACCACCTATCCACGAGGGTGGGGGGCTCGCATGCCCCCTAGGGCGCGCCCCCTACCTCGTGGGCCCCCTGGAGCTCCTCCGACCTCAACTCCAATTCTATATATTTGATTTTGGGGAGAAAAAAATCAAAGAGAAGAATTCATCGCGTTTTATGATACGGGGCCGCCGCCAAGCCCTAAAACCTCTCGGGAGGGCTGATCTGGAGTCCGTTCGGGACTCCGGAGAGGGGAATCCGTCGCCATCATCATCATCAACCTTCCTCCATCACCAATTTCATGATGCTCACCGTCGTGCGTGAGTAATTCCATCGTAGGCTTGCTGGACGGTGATGGGTTGGATGAGATTTATCATGTAATCGAGTTAGTTTTGTTAGGGTTTGATCCCTAGTATCCACTGTGTTCTGAGATTGATGTTGCTATGACTTTGCTATGCTTAATGCTTGTCACTAGGGCCCGAGTGCCATGATTTCAGATCTGAACCTATTATGTTTTCATCAATATATGAGAGTTCTTGATCCTATCTTGCAAGTCTATAGTCACCTATTATGTGTTATGATCCGTTAACCCCGAAGTGACAATAATCGGGATACTTACCGGTGATGACCATAGTTTGAGGAGTTCATGTATTCACTATGTGCTAATGCTTTGTTCTGGTACTCTATTAAAATGAGGCCTTAATATCCCTTAGTTTCCGCTAGGACCCCGCTGCCACGGGAGGGTAGGACAAAAGATGCCATGCAAGTTCTTTTCCATAAGCACATATGACTATATTCGGAATACATGCCTACATTATGTTGATGAATTGGAGCTAGTTCTGTGTCACCCTAGGTTATGACTGTTACACGATGAACCGCATCCGGCATAATTCTCCATCACCGATCCATTGTCTACGAGCTTTCCATATATTGTTCTTCGCTTATTTACTTTTCCGTTGCTATTGCTATCACCACTACAAAATACCAAAAACACTACTTTTACTACTGTTACCTTTTGCTACCGCTACCACTACTATCATATTACTTTGCTACTAAACACTTTGATGCAGATATTAAGTTTCCAGGTGTGGTTGAATTGACAACTCAGCTGCTAATACTTGAGAATATTCTTTGGCTCCCCTTGTGTCGAATCAGTAAATTTGGGTTGAATACTCTACCCTCGAAAACTGTTGCGATCCCCTATACTTGTGGGTTATCAAGACTATTTTCTAGCGCCATTGCCGGGGAACATAGCTCTATTCTTTGAGTCACTTGGGATTTATATCTGCTTATCATTATGAAGAACTTGAGAGATCCAAAAACCAAGATTTATCCCTCAACTACGAGGGGATGTAAGGAACTGCCATCTAGCTCTACACTTGATTCACCTTCTATTTTGAGTAAGCTTGCGACACCTAAACCTGCTTCTGCTATTCGTTCTAATATGTCGCATATTATTGATGATGCCACTTCTGCTATGCATGATACTTATGATGAAACTACTTCTATGCTTGATACTACTGCGCCACTTGGTGAATTTCTTGATGAACAACTTTCTAGGACAAGAGAGAATGAAAATATTGAATCTGATAATATTGATGAAAGTGATGATGAAGACTTGCCCGTTATTCCTAAAGGTTATGTTTTTGATAAAGAATCTTCTTTAGCTATTTTAGCTTGCAAAGATAGATACGAACTTAAGAGGTTATTAGCTAAATGGAAGCATCAATCTCTTAATGCTAGAATGAAACCTGACCCTGCTTTTGCTACTTCACCTATCTGTGTTACTGATAATGATTATGAATTCTCTGTTGATCCTGATATAATTACTTTGGTTGAATCTGATCCTTTTCATGGCTATGAATCTGAAACTGTTGTGGCACATCTTACGAAATTAAATGATATAGCCACCCTGTTAACTAATGATGAGAGAACTTGTTACTTTTATATCCTTAAAATATTTCTGTTCTCATTAAAGGGTGATGCTAAGATATGGTTTAATTCTCTTGATCCTGGTTGTGTGCGTAGTCCTCAGGATATGATTTATTACTTCTCTGCTAAATATTTCCCTGCTCATAAGAAACAAACTGCTTTAAGGGATATATATAATTTTGTGCAAATTGAAGAAGAGAGTCTCCCACAAGCTTGGGGGAGGCTTCTCCAATTACTTAATGCTTTGCCTGATCAACCTCTTAAGAAAAATGAAATACTTGATATCTTTTATAATGGACTAACTGATGCCTCCAGAGATTACCCGGATAGTTGTGCTGGTTCTGTTTTCAGGGAAAGAACACCGGATGAGGCTGAAATTCTATTGAATAATATGTTGACAAATGAAAATAATTGGACACTTCCTGAGCCAGCTCCTGAGCCTATTCCTAAACCCACTCTGAAGAAAAGAGGTGTTCTATTTCTCAGTCCTGAAGATATGGAAGAGGCAAAGAAATCTATGAAAGAAAAATGTATTAAAGTTGAAGATGTTAAGAATTTACCTCCTATTGAAGAAATACATGATCTTAATTTACCGCCTGTTGAAGAAACATATGATCTTAATCCATTACCTATTGAAGAAATTCATGGTCTTGATAACCCGGCACAGGTAGTAAAGGTAAATTCTCTCTATAGATATGATAAAGCTGAAATTCCATTTACTAAAGTTTGCTAGCCCATGCTTAGATGAGTTTGATAAATTTATGGCTAAGCAAGAAGATTTTAATGCTTATTTTGGTAGAAAATTGAAATACAATTTAAATATGCTTGAACACTTGGGTGATTATATGGCTAATGTTAAAGGTGAACTTAAACTTATTAGGAAACATGCTTCTATGGTTAGCACTCAAGTAGAACAAGTACTTAAAGCTCAAAATGATTTGCTCAATGAATCGAATAGTAAGGATAATGATAATGCTGTCAGAGTTATGACTAGAGGTGGTAGAATGACTCAGCAACCTTTGTATCCTGAAGGCCACCCTAAGAGAATTGAGAAAGATTCTTAGAGAAATAATATAGATGCACCTAGTCCTTCTAAAAGGAAGAGAAAGAAAAATGATAGGACTTTGCATGCTTCTAGTGAACCTATTGCTGAAACACCTGAGAATCTAAATGATATTTCTATTTCTGATGCTGAAACACAATCTGGTTATGAACCTGAAACTGGTGATAATGGTAATGGTAATGTTCATGATGATGCTCAACCTAGCAATGATAATTATATAGAAATTGAACCTGCCGTTGATCTTGATAACCCACAATCAAAGAATCAACATTATGATAAGAAAGACTTTGTTGCTAGGAAACATGGTAAGGAAAGAGAGCCTTGGGTTCAAAAACCCATGCCTTTTCCTCCCAAACCATCCAAGAAAAAGGATGATAAGGATTTCGAGCGCTTTGCTGAAATGATTAGACCTATCTTTTTGCGTATGCGATTAACTAATATGCTCAAAACCAATCCTTATGCTAAGTACATGAAAGATATTATTAGAAATAAAAGAAAGATACCGGAAGCTGAAATTTCCACCATGCTTGATAATTATACTTTTAAAGGTGGAATACCTAAGAAACTAGGAGATCCCCGTGTACCAACTATATCATGCTCCATTAAAAGAAACTATGTTAAAACTATTTTATGTGATCTTGGAGCCGGTGTTAGTGTTATGCCTCTCTCTTTATATCATAGACTTGATTTGAATCAGTTGACACCTACTGAAATATCTTTGCAAATGGCTGATAAATCAACTGCTATACCTGTCGGTATTTGTGAGGATGTGCCTGTTGTAATTGCAAATGTTACTATTTTAATAGACTTTGTTATTCTTGATATTCCCAAGGATGATAGTATGTCTATTATTCTTGGAAGACCCTTTTTGAATACTGCAGGGGCTGTTATTGATTGCACTAAAGGCAATGTCACTTTTCATGTTAATGGTAATGAGCATACAGTACACTTTCCGAGGAAACAACCTCAAGTTCATAGTATCAACTCTATTGGAAAAATTCCATCAGTTATTTTTGGAGGTTTTGAATTTCCTCTTCCTACTGTCAAGAAGAAATATGATATTCTTATTATTGGGGATGTGCATATCCCCGTTGAGGTAACATAGTGTTATTCGAAATTTCTCCGGTTCCATGTTATTCGGAATGAGTTCGTTAACAAGACTTGATCAACCTTGTTAGTGGATTCCTTTTGATGATCATGAGATGGATGAAACTAGAAGGCACAACCTGCTGTACCCTCTTCTTACTTTTTGTTATTTATATTAAATAAAATAAAAATAGTATTTTCTGTCTGTTATCTGAATTATCCGTGCAATATAAAAATACCCCGAAAATAAAAGTTCTCCAAATGTCCTTAAGTTTAAATATGATTTTTTCTAGAATATTTGAGAATATTTGGCACTAAGAACACAACAGGGGGGTCATCCACCTGACCACGAGGGTGGAGGGCGTGTCCTACCCCCTGGGCGCGCCCCTGCCTCATGGGCCCACGGTGGCCCTCCCCCACTTATCCTTGCACCCATGCACTCCTTCTTCCTCCCACAAACACGGATATCCAGTTCATACCCGAGTCCAAGCTCATCTTGCTGCCATTTTCGATCTCCTTGCTCAAAGCACCTCTCACAAAACTACTTGGGGAGATTGTTCCTTGGTATGTGACTCCTCCATTGGTCCAATTAGTTTTTCTTCTAGTGCTTTATCCATTGCAAATTGTGCTGCTTAGGTGACCCTATTCTTGAGCTTGCATGTCAAATTTATATGGTCAAAAGTAGTTTTGATGCATGATATAGGCTCTAGGCACTTGTAGGAGTAGTTGCTATCAATGTTACTGAGTTTGGTTTACTTTTATTTTGAAGTTACTAAAAATTTCAGAAATTTTTCAGAGGAAGAACTATGTTTAGGAAAATGTACCAAGGGGGCTCTTCAAGGAAACAAGAGCCCAGGCTTGCAATGCGTGATGCTGATGAAGAGCCACCAAGAGACGCTCCAGTACGTCCTTGTGAATGGCCTTCGGAAAATTTTATGGATCGAGCGGGAATTAAGGAAGAATTTAACGCATATTTGCGTAACGCTGATCTTGTGAGCTTTGAGGAAGAAAAGTGCAGCCAGTATCACTATCTCACTAGCTCCTTTGTGAGGAGGTTTGAATTTTCATCTTCATGTAATTCTCCAACTGTCCTGTTTGATCTTTATGAAAAAATTTACACTATGGACTTAGAGGATTTTACCACTGCTTGCAAACTTCCACAATGGGGTAGTGTCAGGGAACCTCGCAAATCTGAATTTAGAGATTTTCTTGCTAGTATAACTGTGGGGGAATCTAGAGATATAACACAAGCTACCATAGGGAGCATTCACTTTCCTGCTATACATTATTTTGCTCTCTTCATAGGTAGATGTATTAATGGTAAAGATGCGGCATGTCACATGTGTGTCCCTGACCTCAATATTCTTAGGAGTGCTGTGTTAGGAGATAAATCTTATAATTTGGGAGCCATTGTTGCATGTAGGTTGCATCTTAATAGATTTAATGGAGATTTCTTTGGTGGAGTTTATGCAACCCGCATAACTAATTTTCTTGGTGTAACTATACGTAACGATGATATTGAATTACCTCCTGCTTACCTGGATTTTAATGCTATGGTTCACCACCAGTTTGTTGAGAGGAATGAATCACCTCTCTAGTATCGCTTAATCTTTGACAGACGTTGTGCTGTCCGTATTACTCTCCCTGCTCCTGCCTTCTTTGATTATCAGGCAAAAGGAGGATATGTTATTACCAAAGAGGAGGCATATGAGTACGAGAGGAGGGCACATGCCGCTCGTCGTCACGCTGCAGCTCAGGAGGCGATAGCCGCTGCATCTCAGTACGACCCCAACTATTATTATGGATATCCGCCAGGCCAGCCGTGGCCATAGACCAACTTAGGCCAAAAGCCTAAGCTTGGGGGAGTACATATTTCCCACCGACATTACATTCATGTTCACACACTCATTGCTAGATGTAGGTGCTCATACTTTTTCATTGTATTATCCATGTTAGTTTATTTTCCTTTTTATGCTTTCTTCTTGTGTGTTTAATAAACCTTAAGAAAAACCAAAAAAATTAGTTGTAGCTTTTAATTAGTTTACTTTCCATGCTTGTAGTAGTAATTAAAAAGAAAACCCAAAAAGATTTCCTGTTCTTCTTCTGCTTGTTGGGAGCTTTCCCGTGTAAATAGTTTTATTTCTTTTCTTTTCTTTGGGGGTCGATAGGAGAAAACCATAATTAAATTGTTGAAGTAGCTCTTATATGCATTATTGTTGATCTGACAAAAGAGCCATGTCTCGGTCATGTCTACATAGTTCTCAAACCCGTAGGGTCGGCACGCTTAACGTTCGATGACGATATAGTTATATGAGTTATGTGATTTGGTGACTGAATGTTGTTTGGAGTCCCGGATGAGATCACGGACATGACGAGGATTCTCTAAATGGTTGAGAGGTAAAGATTGATATATAGGACGACAGTATTCGGACACCGAAAGTGTTTCGGGGGTACCGGGTACTTATCAGGTCACCAGAACGGGTTCTGGGCACCCCGGGCAAAAGATATGGGCCAAGAGGGGAAGCGCACCAGCCACAAGGGGCTGGTGCGCCCCCATATTGGCCGGCCTAAGAGGAGAAGGAAAGAGCGGAAAGGGAAAGGAAAGAGTGGAATAGGATCCCCCCCTTCCTTCCCTCTGCCCCCTCTTTCCTTCCCCCTCAGACAAATATGGCAGGGGGCGCGGCTTGGGAGGAGCCCAAGTAGGATTCGGTCCTACTTGGGGCCCCTCTTGGCCTCTCCCCTCTCCCTCCCACCTATATATACGAGGAGGGGGTGCCTAGCACAGACCAGACAATTGCCTAGCCATGTGCGGCGCCCCCCTCCACCATTTACACCCCCTGTCATATTTTCGTAGTGCTTAGGCGAAGCCCTGCGGAGATCACTTCACCATCACCGTCACCACGCCGTCATGCTGGCGAAACTTATCTACTACCTCGATGTCTTGCTGGATCAAGAAGGTGAGGGACGTCACCGAGCTGAACGTGTGCAGAAAGCGGAGGTGTCGTGCGTTCGGTACTTGATCGGTTGAAGCGCGGAGAAGTTTGACTACATCAACTGCATTGTGAAACACTTCCGCTTACGGTCTACGAGGGTATATATGCACACTCCCCCCCTCGCTGCTATGCATCTCCATGGATAGATCATTGCGTGTGTGTAGATTTTTTTTGTTTTTCCATGCAACGATTCCCAACATGAAGTACATTTTCTTCAGGTAATTTCGATACTACCACCAAGCATTCTTGAAGATAGCAGAGGTATTAGCACATGTTACCTCATCCTGTGTTTCCAAATCGGTCCTTCTCTATAGAGAAAAATGGGAACATTTGCTGTATTATAACCATCATGGAGGTAGAATGTATGGGACAAAGCAAAGTAATTGCCATGAATAACATTACTTACACATAACTCCTGGACAAACACATGTAACTGGCATTTTCCTTCATCTTCAGTATAATATTTCCATGATGGGAAGATACACACATAGGATTTAACAACATCAAATACAATAGATGCTAAACTACGAATGGCTGGTTTTGCTTCCTCCACAGGAATAGGTGTACTCACTGGTGGAATTGGGGTTCGCCGTGGTAGTACTAGCGCTTTGGGCACTGGAGCTGCCTTACTACTGCTCTTGTTTGGGAGCTCTATGGTGGAGATGGTGCTGTGTCAACAGGAACTGAGTTACTATCTGCCGGGGTTGGGGTTAGATTAGGTGAAGCTGGTTCTCTGTCCATCGCAGTAGGGGTACAATCTGTGAGAGCCTGGGTTATGTGTGGTAGGGCTGGTTCTCATGCATGTACAACCGGGGTGTGATATGTCTCGAACGTATCTATAATTTTTGATTGTTCTATTCTATTATATTATCATTCTTGGATTTTTATAATCATTTTATATCATTTTTTGGGACTAACCTATTGACATAGTGCCAAGTGCCAGTTGGTGTTTTTTGCTTGTTTTTTACATCGTAGAAAATCAATATCAAATGGAGTCCAAATGCAGTGAAACTTTTTGTGGATTTTTTATGGACCAGAAGACACCCAATGGGCCAGAAAAGCACCTGGAGGGTGCCTCGAGGGGGGCACAACCCACCAGGGCACGCCCCGGCGCCCCCAGGTGGATTGTGCCCACCTCGGTGGCCTCCCGTACTGCCACTTTGCTCTATAAATACCCCAATATTCCATAAACCCTAGGGGAGTTGACGAAAATCAATTCCAGCTGCCGCAAGTTTCAAAAAGAACCCTGTTCATTGAATCCAATTCAACTAAATTTGGAGAAGCTGACACCCACCAGCCACCTGTGTGCGAAGCATGTCGGTAGAACCAGTCTCGCGTAAGCGTACACGTATTTCGGTCTGGGCCACTTCATCCAACAAAACCGCTGAATCAAGAATCAACTAGTGACGGCAAGCAATATGTATATACCCACGCCCAGAACTCCTTTTTGTTCTACTCATGGATATAACATCTACGCATAAACCTGGCTCGGATGCCACTGTTGGGGAACGCAGTAGTTTCAAAAAAATTCCTATGCACACACAAGATCTATCATGGTGATGCATAGCAATGAGAGGGGAGAGTGTGTCTACGTACCCTCGTAGACCGAAAGCGGAAGCGTTTTATCAACGCGGTTGATGTAGTCGTACACCTTCACGATCCGTCCCAATCAAGTACCGAACGTACGGAACCTCCGCGTTCAGCACACGTTCAGCTCGATGACGTCCTCGCCTTCTTGATCCAGCAAGACGGGCGAAGTAGTAGATGAGTTCTGGCAGCACGACGGCATGGTGATGGTGTTGGTGAAGAACAATCTTCGCAGGGCTTTGCCTAAGCACTACGAAAACTATGACTGAGGATAAACTAGAGGGGACGGGGTTGCCGACACACGGCTTGGTGTTTCTTGATGTGTCTTGGGTGCTAGCCCTACCCCTCTATTTATATGTTGAGCCTTGGGGTCGAAACTTGGAGTAAAAGCCTACACAAAGTCGGTTTCACCTGAAAGGCAAGAGTCCTTCTCAGACTCCAGGACCAGACACCAGGGTTCCCGGCGTCTGGACCCAGACGCCAGGGACCCTGGTGAGGGAGTCCTGGATTAGGGGGTCTCTGGACAGCCGTCCTATATCCTTTGGCTGGACTGTTGGACTATGAAGATACGAGATTGAAGACTTCGTCCCGTGTCCGGATGGGACTCTACTTGGCGTGGAAGGCAAGCTAGGCAATACGAATATGCATATCTCCTCCTTTGTAACCGACCTTGTGTAACCCTAGCCTCCTCCGGTGTCTATATAAACCGGAGGGTTTTAGTCCGTAGGACAACATACAATCATACCATAGGCTAGCTTTTAGGGTTTAGCCTCTCTAATCTCGTGGTAGATCAACTCTTGTACTACTCATATTATCAAGAATAATCAAGCAAGACGTAGGGTTTTACCTCCATCAAGAGGGCCCGAACCTAGGTGAAACATCGTGTCCCCCGCCTCCTGTTACCATCCGCCTTAGACACACAGTTCGGGACCCCCTACCCGAGATCCACCGGTTTTGACACTGACATTGGTGCTTTAATTGAGAGTTCCTCTGTGTCGTCACCGTTAGGCTTGATGGCTCCTTCGATCATCGATAGCGATGCAGTCCAGGGTGAGACTTTTCTCCCCGGACAGATCTCTGTATTCGGCGGCTCCGCACCGCGGGCCAACTCGCTTGGCCATCTGGAGCAGATCGAGATCTACGCCCCTAGCTATCAGGTCAGATTTGGAAACTTAAACTACACAACCGACATCCACGGAGACTTGATCTTCGATAGATTCGAGCCCTTCCCGAGTGCACCGCACGATCACAATGAGCATGATTTAGCTCTACCATCGGACAGTGTTCGGGAGATCGCACCGGTGAACGCTCCGACCCTCAATTCGGAGCCAATTGCACCATCCAGGGACGAGTGGATAGACCCCACCACGGAGGCCGCATTTTCATCGGCGATCGAGCTGAGTATCGACCTTACCCTTCATGAGAGCCGTGACGCCAAACTGCCGGATTCTTCCCCGGCCACGGACTCCGAACTGCCTGCGCCCGCGCCTATCGGATCCGACTGGGCGCCGATCATGGAGTTTACCTCCGCGGATATCTTTTAGCCCTCGCCCTTCGGCGACATACTGAGCTCATTAAGGTCTCTCTCCCTGTCGGGAGAGTCCTGGCCGAACTATGTTCGGCAGGATTGGGAGGCGGATGACGAAGAAATTCGCTGCCCACCCACCACCCACTTAGTAGCCACTGTCGACGATTTGACCAACATGCTCAACTTTGACTCCGAAGACATCGACGGTATGGACGACTATGCAAGAGACGAATAGGAACCACTGCCCATAGGGCACTGGACGCCCACTTCATCATATGATGTATACATGGTGGACACACCCAAAGAAAACGACGACGAGGAACGGAAGGACGCAACGAAGGGTTGTTCCGTCGAGAAGCAGTCAAAGCGGCGACGTAAGCGCCACTCCAAATCCTGCCTTGGCAGAAACAGCGATCATATAGACCCAGCGATAGAGCAGGGTGAACCATCGCCCGACCACGGCAACACGGAGAATCAAACTGAACAACCCGACTCCGTCGAAGATAACAGTCCGGACGACATCACACCGGACAGGCACCCGGAGCAACAGAATGCCCATCAAAGGCTTGTTGCCACTGCGAGGAGTCTGAAAAAGCAGAAGCAAGGGCTCAGGGCTGCACAAGACACACTTAGAATCAGATGGAGTGAAGTACTCAACACCGCAGCCAAGTACGACGGTAATCGCCACACCAAGAGCTACCCGAAGCGAAAGTTGCTACCTGAATTCGATGAGGAGGCCTTAGATCCCCCGCAATTAAAAAACAAAACGGCCATCCGGTCGGATAGACGACCTCATGGCCAACATAGAGCGGAAAACGACGCCACACATAAGCCAGTATGCGATCCACGTGAGGGCTCGCATCATAAGGACAGCGCAACCAGATCCATCTACGGGCCATGCAAGCACGCTCCAGCATGCAATGCAACACAACAAACATCCCAACACCACGGTACACCCAAATACAGGGGTGCCACACACCCCCTATGTTTCACCGATGAGGTGCTGGACCACGAATTTCCAGAGGGATTCAAACCCGTAAACATAGAGGCGTACGACGGAACGACAGACCCTGGGGTCTGGATTGAGGACTACATCCTCCATATTCATATGGCTCGAGGAGATGATCTCCACGCCATCAAGTACTTACCCCTCAAGCTCCAAGGGCCAGCTCGGCACTGGCTTAAAAGCCTCCCCGAAAACTCCATTGGAAGCTAGGAAGAGCTTGAAGACGCTTTTCGGGCAAATTTTCAAGGGACCTACGTCCGACCACCGGATGCAGACGATTTGAGTCATATAACTCAACAGCCCGGAGAGTCAGCCCGAAAGCTTTGGAATAGGTTCCTCACTAAAAAGAACCAAATAGTCGACTGCCCAGACGCCGAAGCCTTAACAGCTTTTAAGCACAGCGTTCGAGACGAATGGCTTGCCAGACACCTCGGCCAAGAAAAGCCAAGAACAATGGCTGCATTAACAAGCCTCATGACTCGCTTTTGCGCGGGCGAGGATAGCTGGTTAGCCCGATGCAGCACCAGCGACCCAAGTACATCCGAAGTCAGGGACGAAAACGAGAAACCACGACGCAGCAAAAACAAGCGCCGGAATAAAGAAGACATCCCAGAGAGCACTGCGGTAAACGCCAAATTTAGAAGCTCTCGGCCAGGTCAACAAAAGCTGCCCTCGAAAGGCAGCAGAGATGAACTGTCCAGCCTAAACAAGATTCTGGATAAAATATGTCAGATCCACAGCACCCCTGATAAGCCTGCAAATCATACCCATAGAGAATGTTGGGTTTTCAAGCAGTCCGGCAAGCTCAACGCCGAACATAAGGGGCAGGATACACCAAGCGAAGACGAGGACGAGCCTCGCAAGCAAAGCACTGGGGAACAGAAGAAACTCCCACCAGAAGTCAAAACAGTAAATGTATTACACGTGACAAAGGGGAGAAACAAAGCAGCACTCCTAGAGACACATGCCCCAGGGCCTATCACCGCGGAGTTTTGCCACTGGTCGTCCCAACCGATCACCTTCGACCATCGGGATTACTCGGCAAGTATCCGGCATGCAGGATGGGCTGCCTTGGTATTAGACCCAATAATTGACGGATACCACTTCACACGAGTCCTGCTGGACGGCGGCAGCAGTTTAAACCTGATATATCAGGACACAGTCCGCAAAATGGGGATAGACCCAACAAAAATTAGCCGCAGCAATACTACCTTTAAAGGAGTAACGCCAGGCCCAAAGGCCCATTGCACGGGCTCCCAGCTACTAGAGGTTATATTCGGCTTTCCCGATAACTTCCACAGCGAAAATTTAACATTCCACATCGCCCCGTTCCAAAGTGGCTATCAAGCACTACTCGGACCCGAAGCTTTTGCTCGCTTTAACACAATACCGCATTACGGTTCTCTCATGCTTAAGATGCCCGGTCCACGCAACATCATTATAGTAAATGGAAATATTGAGCACTCCTTGCGCGCGGAAGACCGTGCGGCTGGCTTGGCAGCCGCACACTAAACAGCCTCACCAACTAAAGCATCTGACAAGTCGTTAAGACCACGGACGTGGTTAGACGAGTCTGGCGCAGCTATATGTAATTGATACAAGTTTGATGGCTATACCCCTATTACAATACAAGGGGCTCAACGCGCGCAAACAAGTGGCAATTAGGCTCAACTTTACTCATCTTGAACTGTACATGGTTTCTTTAGTATAACCTACCTTTTTGCACGACAACTTTTCAACTAAGTTCCTCTCTTTTACAGATGACCATCGTGCTACACCCGTCCAGGATACGGCACAACGGAGACACATGCGCGGACGTGCAGCAGGGACCCGTTCCAAGGATTCTTTTTAGATTAAGACCCTGTGTAAACCTTTTTTACTGTCTCTTGTTGATACACATCCCCCGGATTCTCACTACAATTGAGAAGGATGCTGACATATTGGCATGTGGCCACGTCAGAATATTGCACATACCTGGACACTAGGGGCTTATTACAAAGGGCACTGCTTAAGCCCGGTTTACACCATAAAGACCGAATACCTTAGGGAGTGTTCGACGTCGCGAGTTTGGCCTTATATGCATCAGCTCCGAATCATGTCTTTGGTCAAATGTTGGGTTTGCCCGACTCCTGTGTTTTGCTGCCTTACGTTCCCCTCCATCGGCCAAGGCGGCACCAGGAGAACTATTGCGATTGTGCCCTGGTTCATCCGGACGAGCACCTCAGTAGAGAAAGCCGAAAACTAACTGTCATGATATAGCGTGAGACTGGTCAACCACTCGATAACCTAGCGGAATCTTTGGGATTCCTCCGCCTTAACGAAGGGCCGTTTCCCGGCCAAGCATGTACGCACCCCGAATTCGGATGAGTGCGGAGCCACCAGGGGCTATATAGTAGCCCCACTGTCAAACTCCTCTGGCTAAGTGAAAGTGTTAAAGCATTATAGTCCAGTTGCCTAGTTCGCTGTGCTATCACCTCCTTAATGGACCAAGACGTTGGCCAAGTGTGAACATGCGTCTTCTGCGAACACCCCCGCATTATATGCGTGGGGGCTGAAGCCGACGACTGCCATCTTTCAAGTTATATACATATATACATAAACGGCGACACAGGAGGCACCATAGCACTTTCGGGCAAAAGTATAAATACAACCTTGATAAATTCAATAAAACATTATTTGTACAATGGGACTACATCTCACGGGAAAATAATATTCTTCGAGCACTGAGCCTCTATCGAATGAGCGCCTTCAAGGACTTCTTCAAAGTAGTGCTCGACAGCCACTCGGCCTATGGCCGAACCCTGAGCCGCAACAGTGGTGGCCTCCATCTCCGCCCAGTATGTTTTGACACGGGCAAGGGCCATCCGCGCACCTTCTATGCACGCTGATCTTTTTATAGCATCGATGTGTGGCACAACTTCAAGGAATTGTTGCACTAAGCTAAAATAGCTACTCGGCCTTGGCCCTCCCGGCCACAGGTGATCCGCAACGGACCTCATGGCAAGTCCGGACAACCTATGGAGCTCGGCCCAACTAGTCAATTGCTCATTCAGCAGCAGCGGACGGACTGGAGCATGAAACTGTGACCAGAACAGCTTTTCCACTTCGGGACCTTTCTGATCCTTGAAGTACTCGGCTGCATCAGCAGCACTTGCAGCCAAATCCATGTACGCATCCGCAGAACTCCATAGCCGGTCCAGAGGAGCATACTTCGGATCTCTGAACTTAGTCCGCAACAAGAAGGGCTTCCCAGACACGATATCTGCAGCTTGATTCAGCTCCTCCTTCATTGCTCTAATTTTTGAGCGGGCTTCCTTGGCAGCCACCCGGGCCTTCTCTAGGTCCGTCGCCTTCGCCCGGTTTTCCTCTTCAAGAAGCCGGTAACGGTCAGCAGCATCTTTTAACTCCACTGCCATCTTGGCAATTTTTTCTTTGCTCTCGCAATGTGCGGCCTGGTCAGCCCTTAACTCTTCGGCCGCCTGAAAAGCGGTCGCATTGCTACTCCTTGCTTGCTCCTTGGCTCGGGCAAGCTCCGCCCGAAGGGTCTCCATGGTGGCCGCTCCATCTGCAGTCACAACATATTAAAGATACTGGCATCATGCTGCTCTTATTATGTGACGATCACCAGAAAAATCACTCACCCTGTGCCTCGTCAAGCCGCTTGTTGACAAGCACGATGTCGGCATTTGCCGCATCTAGTTGCCGCTTTAGTTCGGCAAATCCATCAGTCCGGCTAGACACCGGAGCTTCAACCACCTGCACATAAAGCCGGTCTGGTTATTACATGGGACTATGATCCTCTGTTTGCCGCCGTTCTCGACGACAACCAGAGTCTCAGGGGCTACTGTCTGCATGGGCATACCTAACGTATGCGGTACTATTAAAGGCATACATTATTTTACGTACCTCAAAGCCTTTCAGCAGACTCATAAAAGCTTCGTGCAAACCGCTTTCGGCGGATGAAATCCTTTCAATTACCGTACCCATTAGCGTACGATACGCTTCTGAGACGACAGCTTTCCCCAAAAGATCCTTCAACGCATCCGACTGCACACAGTACGGACCCTTGCTGTCGCTCTCCTCAGGAGCCAGATACTGGGGATGCCGGGCAGCCAAAGGGATATCCTCTGGTGATATTGGATCCGGAGATACCCTTCACGACGACACTTCAAGGTCGCCCGCTTCTTGAGCTGGGGAGTCTGGGGGAGGCGTTTCGCTCTCCATCATCTCCGGAAGAAGATCCCCTGAAGATGAACTCTGTCGAGAAGGGCTGCGATCCGGACTACAATTTACAAGCATCGATTATTGTTTTCGGAAGTAAGGTAGGATATCTTCACTATTAAGTACTTTTTGATTACTTACAGCTCAGTAGAGGGCTGATCCCCGCGCGGACATTGTGCAGCAAGAGTACCCTCCGAGGCAGGACCCTCTGGCGGAGATTTCTTCTCCCGTTTGGAAACCTTAGTTTCTGGATCTTCAGAGGTAGTCCTCTTCCTTCCCTGGGGAGAGAGAATGTCAGATTCTTCCCCTTGGTTATCCTCCCTTGCGGAGGCGCTCATTCCCTCGATTGGAATAGGTAGCGATGGAGGCCCGCTTTCGCCCTCTTTATTCCCCCCTTCATCTTCCTTTGAGGGCACTAGACAAGGTGCTGGCTCGAGCATCTTTTCCAGCACCGGATTATCAAAGCCTTCAGGGAGGGGGGCCGAACACCGGATCATCTTCGCCTTTGTTATCCAGTCCTGGTCAAAGAGCGACTCTTCAGAATAATGTCATGATAAATAAAAGGACTGTGTTTGGCCATGGGATTACTTACTTGGGCAGCATGGCGGTTGCAGCTCAGGCCCACATCCTCGGTGATGTTCGGACACATTATTTGTGGTTCGAAGAACAACTTGTACATCTCTTCGTGCATCATGCCGAGGAAATGTTGGATAGCTCGCGGTCCTTCCGGGTTGAATTCTCACATGCAAAGGGGCCGGCGTTTGCAAGGCTGGACTTGACGGACTAGCATAACTTGCACTACCATAACCAGACTGATATCTCTCTCAAGGAGATCTCGGATACGGCTTTGCAGTATTGGCACGTCCTTGGCTGGACCCCAGCTCAGCCCCCTGCTGATCCATGACATCAGTTGTGGTGGGGGGCCTGAGCGGAAGGCGTGGGCAGCTACCCACTTGGCACTTCGGGGAGCTGTGATATAGAACCACTCCCACTGCCACAATCCGGACACCTCTGGGAAGTAAACCTCAGGCCATGGAGCGCCAGCAATTTTGCTTATGAAAGCGCCTCCGCACGCTGCGTGCTTCCCCTCGACCATCTTTGGCTTCACACCGAAGGTCTTGAGCCACAGGCCAAAGTGAGGGGTAATGCGGAGGAAGGCCTCACATATGACAATAAATGTCGAGATGTGAAGAAGGGAATCCGGGGCTAGATCATGAAAACCTAGCCCGTAATAGAACATAAGACCCCTAACAAAGGGATCCAGAGCGAGGCCTAGTCCTCGGAGGAAGTGGGAGACAAACATGACGCTCTCGTTGGGTTTGGGAGTAGGGACGACCTGCCCTCGGGCAGGCAGCCAATGCGAAATTTCGGCGGTCAGATATCTGGCCACCCTCAACTTCTTGATGTCCTCCTCCGTGACGGAGGAAGGCATCCACCGGCCTTGAAGGACGGATCCGGACATGATTGAAGGTCCGAAGTGCCTGACCTGGGCTTTGGGTGTTAGAACTCGAGGCGGGGGAAGGATTCGATTGAGCACGGGAGGGAAAAAAGAAAAAGCCTAATCCCTTTATATAGGGGATGAATATCAGGCGTCCTCCTCATGGCCGTTTGAGACTTACTTAAGATCTAGGAGTCATACCAACAGGCACGGCTGGGTTACCCACGTTTGTATTGATGAGAATCCCGTGATAAGGGGAACACGATCTCTGCTTTGATAAGACGTGTCAAGAAACCTCCTCGCGTTATGTGCGGGGCTGGTTAAAGAAAAACGGTTCAAATAATTACTGGGCCATAGCGTGATGTCATGCTGCCAAAACGTGTCAGCAGATTAGATTTGTGGAAATATTATTCTCTCTACGGTGGTATGTGGAACTTATTTTGCAGGGTCGGACACTATCCTTGTATTCAAACTCTTCCGTGGTGTATTCGGAGGAGGAACCCTCCTTGCAATGCCGAAGACAACACCGCGCGTCGGACTCATCGTCATTGAAGCCTGGTTCAGGGGCTAGTGAGGGAGTCCTGAATTAGGGGGTCTCCGGACAGCCGAACTATATCCTTTGGCCGGACTGTTGGACTATGAAGATACGAGATTGAAGACTTCGTCCCGTGTCCGGATGGGACTCTACTTGGCGTGGAAGGCAAGCTAGGCAATACGGATATGCATATCTCCTCCTTTGTAACCGACCTTGTGTAACCCTAGCCTCCTCCGGTGTCTATATAAACCGGAGGGTTTTAGTCCGTAGGACAACATACAATCATACCATAGGCTAGCTTTTAGGGTTTAGCCTCTATGATCTCGTGGTAGACCAACTCTTGTACTACTCATATTATCAAGAATAATCAAGCAGGACGTAGGGTTTTACCTCCATCAAGAGGGCCCGAACCTGGGTAAAACATCGTGTCCCCTGCCTCCTGTTACCATCCGCCTTAGACGCACAGTTCGGGACCCCCTACCCGAGATTCGCCGGTTTTGACACCGACACCTGGCGTCTGGCCCCTGGACTCCGCAAAACTTCATTTTGCTCTTTCCAAAAACCTTGTGGGGTTTCCCCTTTGACCCAAATAAAGTGTTTCGTACCCAAGCATTTCGGGATACATCCGGAACCCTTCCGGAGACCAAACACTATTATCCCATATATCGATCTTTATCTCCGGACCATTCCGGAGTTCCTCGTCATGTCCGTGATCTCATCAGGGACTCCGAACAACATCCGGTAACCAACATACATAACTCATATAGTACTATATCGTCAACGAACGTTAAGCGTGCGGACCCTACGGGTTCGAGAACTATGTAGACATGACCGAGACACCTCTCTGGTCAATAACCAATAGCAGAATCTGGATGCCCATATTGGCTCCTACATATTATACGAAGATCTTTATCGGTCGAACCACATAACAACATACGTTGTTCCCTTTGTCATCGGTATGTTACTTGCCCGAGATTCAACCGTCGCTATCTCAATACCTAGTTCAATCTCGTTACCGGCAAGTCTCTTTACTAGTTCCGTAATGCATCATCCCGCAACTAACTCATTAGTCACATTGCTTGCAAGGCTCATAGTGATGTGCATTACCGAGAGGGCCCAAAGATACCTCTCCGATAGGCGGAGTGACAAATCCTAATTTCGATCTATGCCAACTCAACAAACACCATCGGAGACACCTGTAGAGCACCTTTATAATCACCCAGTTACGTTGTGACATTTGGTAGAACACAAAGTGTTCCTCCGGTATTCGGGAGTTGCATGATGTCATAGTCATAGGAACATGTATAAGTTATGGAGAAAGCAATAGCAACAAACTAAACGATCATCGTGCTAAGTTAACGGATGGGTCAAGTCAATCACATCATTCTCTAATGATGTGATCCTATTTTCAAATGACAACTCTTTGTCCATGGCTAGGAAACTTAACCATCTTTGATTAACGAGCTAGTCAAGTAGAGACATACTAGTGACACTCTGTTTGTCTATGTATTCACACATGTACTAAGTTTCCGGTTAGTACAATTCTAGCATGAATAATAAACATTTATCATGATATAAGGAAATATAAATAACAACTTTATTATTGCCTCTAGGGCATATTTCCTTCACTACGAGGGGCCCACAAGGTCAGGGGCGCGCCCTCCACCCTTGTGGCCGCCTCGAGGCTCCTCTGACTTGTACTCCAAATCTCTTGGGTGTCTTCTGGTCCAAGAAAAATCATGGCGAAAGTTTTATTCCATTTGGACTCTGTTTGGTATTCCTTTTCTGCGAAACTCTAAAACAAGGAAAAAACAGAAACTGGCACTAGGCTCTAGGTTACTCCCAAAAACCATATAAAATAGCATATTAATGGATATAAAACATCCAAAACTGATAATATAATAACATGGAACAGTCAAAAATTATAGATATGTTAGAGACGTATCATTGGAATATACGCTTTGATGAGGTAATCAAATCATATGGTTTTATACAGACTTATGGTGAAGCCTGTATTTACAAGAAAGTGAGTGGGAGCTCTGTAGCATTTCTGATATATATGTGGATGACATATTATTGATTGGAAATGATATAGAATTTCTGGATTGCATAAAAGGATACTTGAATAAGAATTTTTCAATGAAAGACCTCGGTGAAGCTGCTTACGTATTGGGCATGAAGATCTATAGGGATAGATCGAGACACTTAATAGGACTTTCAAAAAGCACATACCTTGGCAAAGTTTTGAAGAAGTTCAAAATGGGTTAGTCGAAGAAAGGGTTCTTGCATATGTTGCAAGGTTGTTGCTCTAATGCTTCACTTATATCTTTTTAGAGCACGGTGGTGGTTTTATGTTATAGAAATTAATGAACTCTCATGCTTCACTTATATCATTTTGAGAGTCTTTAGAACAACATGGTAATTTGCTTTGGTTATGAAATTAGTCCTAATATGATGGGCATCCAAGAGGGATATAATAAAAACTTTCATATAAAGTGCATTGAATACTATGAGAAGTTTGATACTTGATAATTGTCTTGAGATATGGATATGGTGACATTAGAGTCATGCTAGTTGAGTAGTTGTGAATTTGAGAAATACTTGTGTTGAAGCTTGTGATTCCCGTAGCATGCATGTATGGTGAACCGTTATGTGATGAAGTGGGAGCATGATTTATTTATTGATTGTCTTCCTCATGAGTGGCGGTCGGGGAAGAGCCATGGTCTTTTCCTACCAATCCATCCCCCTAGGAGCATGCACGTAGTACTTTGTTTCGATAACTAATAGATTTTTGCAATAAGTATGTGAGTTCTTTATGACTAATGTTGAGTCCATGGATTATACACACTCTCACCCTTCCACCATTGCTAGCCTCTCTAGTACCGCACAACTTTTGTCGGTACCATAGACCCACCATATACCTTCCTCAAAACAGCCACCATACCCACCTATTATGGCATTTCCATAGCCATTCCGAGATATATTGCCATGCAACTTTCCACCGTTCAGTTTGCTATGCCACGCTTCATCATTGTCACATTGCTTTGCATGATCATGTAGTTGACATCATATTTGTGGCAAGGCCACCGTTCATAATTCTTTCATACATGTCACTCATGAGTCATTGCACATCCCGGTACACCGCCGGAGGCATTCATATAGAGTCATATCTTGTTCTAAG
The DNA here is from genome assembly GCF_002162155.2 of Triticum dicoccoides. Classification (NCBI taxonomy): domain Eukaryota; kingdom Viridiplantae; phylum Streptophyta; class Magnoliopsida; order Poales; family Poaceae; genus Triticum; species Triticum dicoccoides. The sequence continues at coordinate 197,331,526 of NC_041390.1, read as the reverse complement.
TATTGAGTTGTAATTCCCGTGTTGTAAGTAAATAAAAGTGTGATGACCGTCATTATTAGAGCATTGTCCCAGTGAGGAAAGGATGATGGAGACTATGATTCCCCCACAAGTCGGGATGAGACTCCGGGAGAAAAAAAATAAGGGAAGGCCAAAAAAATGAGAGAAAAAGAGAGAAGGGGCAATGCTACTATCCTTTTACCACACTTGTGCTTCAAAGTAGCACCATGATCTTTATGATAGAGAGTCTCCTATGTTGTCACCTTCATATACTAGTGGGAAATTTTCATTATAGAACTTGGCTTGTATATTCCAATGACGGGCTTCCTCAAAATGCCCTAGGTCTTCGTGAGCAAGCAAGTTGGATGCACACCCACTTAGTTTCTTTTTGAGCTTTCATACACTTATAGCTCTAGTGCATCCATTGCATGGCAATCCCTACTCACTCACATTGATATCTATTGATGGGCATCTCCATAGCCCGTTGATACGCCTAGTTGGTGTGAGACTATCTTCTCCCTTTTTGTCTTCTCCACAACCACCATTCTATTCCACCTATAGTGCTATGTCCATGGCTCACGCTCATGTATTGCGTGAAGATTGAAAAAGTTTGAGAACATAAAAAGTATGAAACAATTGCTTGGCTTGTCATCGGGGTTGGGCATGATTTAAATATTTTGTGTGGTGAAGATAGAGCATAGCCAGACTATATGATTTTGTAGGGATAGCTTTCTTTGGCCATGTTATTTTGAGAAGACATGATTGCTTGGTTAGTATGCTTGAAATATTATTATTTTTATGTCAATATTAAACTTTTTTCCTGAATCTTATGGATCTGAATAGTCTTGCCACAATAAAGAGAATTACATGGATAAATATGTTAGGTAGCATTCCACATCAAAAATTCGGTTTTTATCATTTACCTACTTGAGGACGAGCAGGAATTAAGCTTGGGGATGCTGATACGTCTCCAAGGCATCTATAATTTTTCATTGTTCCATGCTAATATATTATCTGTTTTGGATGTTTATGGGATTTATTATACACTTTTATATTATTTTTGGGACTAACCTATTAACCCAGAGCCCAGTGCCATTTTCTGTTTTCCCCTTGTTTTAGAGTAACAGAGAAAAGGAAAATCAAACGAAGTCCAATTGACCTGAAACTTCATGGAACTTATTTTTTGGAACAGAAGCAATCTAGAAGACTTGGGGTGTACGTAAGGGAAGCAAGGAGGAAGGCACGAGGCAGGGGGGCGCGCCCACCCCCCTGGGCGCACCCTCCACCCTCGTGGGCCCCTTGTGGCTACCCCGACGTACTTCTTCCTCCTATATATATATATATATATCCATATACCCTAAAAACTTCGGGGAGCACAATAGATCGGGAGTTCCGCCACCAGAAGCCTCCGTAGCCACCGAAAACCAATCTAGACCCGTTCTGGCACCCTGCCGGAGGAGGGAATCCCTCTACGGCGGCCATCTTCATCATGCTGGTGCTCTCCATGATGAGCAGGGAGTAGTTCTCCCTCGGGGCTGAGGGTATGTACCAGTAGCTATGTGTTCTCTCTCTCTCATGTTCTTGAGGTGGTACGATCTTGATGTATCGCGAGCTTTGCTATTATAGTTGGATCTTATGATGTTTCTCCCCCTCTATTCTCTTGTGATGAATTGAGTATTCCCTTTGAAGTTATCTTATCGGATTGAGTCTTTAAGGATTTGAGAACACTTGATGTATGTCTTGTGTGGGATACCCATGGTGACAATGGGGTATTCTATTGATCCACTTGATGTATGTTTTGGTGATCAACTTGCGGGTTCCGCCCATGAACCTATGCATAGGGGTTGGCACATGTTTTCGTCTTGACTCTCCGGTAGAAACTTTGGGGCACTCTTTGAAGTACTTTGTGTTGGTTTGAATAGATGAATCTGAGATTGTGTGATGCATATCGTATAATCATACCCACGGATACTTGAGGTGACATTGGAGTATCTAGGTGACATTAGGGTTTTGGTTGATTTGTGTCTTAAGGTGTTATTCTAGTACGAACTCTATGATAGATTTAACGGAAAGAATAGCTTCATGTTATTTTACTACGGACTCTTGAATAGATCGATCAGAAAGGATAACTTTGAGGTGGTTTCGTACCCTACCATAATCTCTTCGTTTGTTCTCCGCTATTAGTGACTTTGGAGTGACTCTTTGTTGCATGTTGAGGAATAGTTATATGTTCCAATTATGTTATTATTGTTGAGGGAACTTGCACTAGTGAAAGTATGAACCCTAGGCCTTGTTTCAACGCATTGCAATACCGTTTGTGCTCACTTTTATCATTACTTACCTTGCTGTTTCTATATTTTCAGATTACAAAAACCTTTATCTACCATCTATATACCACTTGTATCACCATCTCTTCGCCGAAGTAGTGCACCTATACAATTTACCATTGTATTGGGTGTGTTGGGGACACAAGAGACTCTTTGTTTTTTTGGTTGCAGGGTTGCTTGAGAGAGACCATCTTCATCCTACGCCTCCTACGGATTGATAAACCTTAGGTAATCCACTTGAGGGAAATTTGCTGCTGTCCTACAAACCTCTGGACTTGGAGGCCCAACAACGTCTACAAGAAGAAGGTTGTGTAGTAAACACCAATACATAACTCATATAGTACTATATCGTCAACGAATGTTAAGCGCGCACACCGTACGGGTTCGAGAACTATGTACACATGACTGAGACACCTCTCTGGTCAATAACCAATAGCAGAACCTGGATGCCCATATTGGCTCCTACATATTCTACGAAGATCTTTATCGGCCGAATCACATAACAACATACGTTGTTCCCTTTGTCATCGGTATGTTACTTGCCCGAGATTCGATCGTCGGTATCTCAATACCTAGTTCAATCTCGTTACCGGCAAGTCTCTTTACTAGTTCCATAATGCATCATCCCGCAACTAACTCATTAGTCACATTGCTTGCAAGGCTCATAGTGATGTGCATTACCGAGAGGGCCCAGAGATACCTCTCCGATAGATGGAGTGACAAATCCTAATCTCGATCTATGCCAACTCAACAAATACCATCGGAGACACCTGTAGAGCACCTTTATAATCACCCAGTTACATTGTGATGTTTGGTAGCACACAAAGTGTTCCTCCGATATTCGGGAGTTGCATGATCTCATAGTCATAGGAACATGTATAAGTTATGGAGAAAGCAATAGCAACAAACTAAACGATCATCGTGCTAAGCTAACGTATGGGTCAAGTCAATCACATCATTCTCTGCTGATGTGATCCCGTTTATCAAATGACAACTCTTTGTCCATGGCTAGGAAACTTAACCATCTTTAATTAACGAGCTAGTCAAGTAGAGGCATACTAGTGACACTCTGTTTGTCTATGTATTCACATATGTACTAAGTTTCCGGTTAGTAAAATTCTAGCATGAATAATAAACATTTATCATGATATAAGGAAATATAAATAACAACTTTATTATTGCCTCTAGGGCATATTTCCTTCACTACGAGGGGCCCACAAGGTCGGGGGCGCGCCCTCCACCCTTGTGGCCACCTCGAGGCTCCTCTGACTTGTACTCCAAATCTCCTGGGTGTCTTCTGGTCCAAGAAAAATGATGGCGAAAGTTTTATTCCATTTGAACTCCGTTTGGTATTCCTTTCCGCGAAACTCTAAAACAAGGAAAAAATAGAAACTGGCACTCGGCTCTAGGTTAATAGGTTACTCCCAAAAATCATATAAAATAGCATATTAATGGATATAAAACATCCAAAACTGATAATATAATAGCATGGAATAGTCAAAAATTATAGATATGTTGGAGACGTATCATTGGAATATACACTTTGATGAGGTAATCAAATCATATGGTTTTATACAGACTTATGTTGAAGCCTGTATTTACAAGAAAGTGAGTGGGAGATCTGTAGCATTTCTGATATATATGTGGATGACATATTATTGATTGGAAATGATATAAAATTTCTGGATTGCATAAAAGGATACTTGAATAAGAATTTTTGAATGAAAGACCTCGGTGAAGCTGCTTACGTATTGGGCATCAAGATCTATAGGGATAGATCGAGATGCTTAATAGGACTTTAAAAAAGCACATACCTTGGCAAAGTTTTGAAGAAGTTCAAAATGGGTTAGTCGAAGAAAGGGTTCTTGCATATGTTGCAAGGTGTGAAGTTGAGTAAGACTCAAAACCCAACCACGATAGAAGATAGAGAGAATGAAAGTCATTCCCTATGCCTCAAACATAGGTTGTATAAATTATGCCACATTGTGTACCAAACCTGTTGTGGACCTTGCCATAAGTTTGGCAAGGAGTACAATAGTGATCCAGGAGTAGATCACTGGACAACGGTCAAAATTATCCTTAGTTACCTAAGCAGACTTAGGAGATATTTCTCGGTTATGGAGGCGATAAAGAGTTCATTGTAAAGGGTTACGTCAATGCAAGCTCTGACACCGATTCGGATGACTCTGAGTCTCTATCTGGATACATATTGAAAGTGGGAGCAATTAGCTAGAGTATCTCAATGCAGAGCATTGTAGACATAGAAAATTTGCAAAACACATACGGATCTGAATGTGACAGACCCGTTGACTAAACCTCTCTCACAAGCAAAACATGATCACACCTTAGTACTCTTTGGGTGTTAATCACATGGCGATGTGAACTATGGGTGTTAAATGACATGGTAATGTGAACTAGATTGTTGACTCTATTGCAAGTTGGAGACTGAAGGAAATATGCCCTAGAGGAAATAATAAAGTTGTTATTTTATATTTCCTTTTTCATGATAAAGGTTTTTTTATTCATGCTAGAATTGTATTGATCGGAAACTTAAATACATGTGTGAATACATAAACAAATACCGTGTCCATAGTAAGCCTCTACTAGACTAGCTCGTTGACCAAAGATGGTAAAGGTTTCCTAACCATAGACATGTGTTGTTATTTGATAACGGGATCACATCATTAGGAGAATGATGTGATGGACAAGACCCTTCCATTAGCTTAGCATATTGATCGTTCAGTTTATTGCTATTGCTTTCTTCACGTCAAATACTTATTCCTTCAACTATGAGATTATGCAACTCCCGAATACCGCAGGAATACCTTGTGTGCTATCAAACGTCACAATGTAACTGGGTGATCATAAAGATGCTCTACAGGTGTGTCTGAAGGTGTATGTTGACTTGGCATAGAACAAGATTAGGATTTGTCACTCCGAGTATCGGAGAGGTATCTCTAGGCTCTCTCGGTAATACACATCATAAGAAGCCTTACAAGCAAAGTGACTAATGAGTTAGTTACAAGATGATGTATTACAGCATGAGTAAAGAGACTTGCTGGTAACGAGATTAAACTAGGTATGAAGATACCGACGATCGAATCTCGGGCAAGTAACATACCAATGGACAAAGGGAATTACGTATGTTGTCATAACGGTTCGACCGATAAAGATCTTCGTAGAATATGTAGGAGCCAATATGGGCATCCAGGTTCGGCTATTGGTTATTGACCGGAAAGGTGTCTCGGTCATGTCTACATAGTTCTCAAACCCGTAGGGTCCGCATGCTTAACGTTCGATGACGATATAGTATTATATGAGTTATGTGATTTGGTGACCGAATGTTGTTTGGAGTCCCGGATGAGATCACGAACATGACGAGGAGTCTCTAAATGGTTTATAGGTAAAGATTGATATATAGGACGATAGTATTCGGACACTGGAAGTGTTTCAGGGGTACCGTGTACTTATCAGGTCACCGGAAGGGGTTTCGGGCACCCCGGGCAAAAGATATGGGCCTTCTGGGCCAAGAGGGGAAGCGCACCAGCCACAAGGGGCTGGTGCACCCCCATATTGGCCGGCCTAAGAGGAGAAGGAAAGAGGGGAAAGGGAAAGGAAAGAGTGGAATAGGATCCCCCCTTCCTTTCATCTCCCCCTCTTTCCTTCCCCCTCCGACAAATATGGCAGGGGGCGCGGCTTGGGAAGAGCCCAAGTAGGATCCGGTCCTACTTGGGGTGCCTCTTGGCCTCTCCCCTCTCCCCTCTCCCTCCCACCTATATATATGAGGAGGGGGGCGCCTAGCACACACCAGACAATTGCCTAGCCATGTGCGGCGCCCCTCCACCATTTACACCCCCTGTCATATTTTCGTAGTGCTTAGGCGAAGCCCTGCGGAGATCACTTCACCATCACCGTCACCACGTCGTCATGCTGATGAAACTTATCTACTACCTCGACGTCTTGCTGGATCAAGAAGGCAAGGGACGTCACCAAGCTGAACGTGTGCAGAAAGCGGAGGTGTCATGCGTTCGGTACTTGATCGGTTGAAGCGCGGAGAAGTTTGACTACATCAACTGCATTGTGAAACACTTCTACTTACGGTCTACGAGGGTATATATACACACTCCCCCCCTTGTTGCTATGCATCTCCATGGATAGATCATTGCGTGTGTGTAGATTTTTTTTGTTTTTCCATGCAACGATTCCCAACATGAAGTACATTTTCTTCAGGTAATTCCGATACTGCCACCAAGCATTCTTGAAGATAGCAGAGGTATTAGCACATGCTACCTCATCCTGTGTTTCCAAATCGGTCCTTCTCTATAGAGAAAAATGGGAACATTTGCTGTATTATAACCATCATGGAGGTAGAATGTATGGGACAAAGCAAAGTAATTGCCATGAATAACATTACTTACACATAACTCCTGGACAAACACCTGTAACTGGCACTTTCCTTCATCTTCAGTATAATATTTCCATTATGGGAAGATACACACATAGGATTTAACAACATCAAATGTGATAGATGCTAAACTACGAATGGCTGGTTTTGCTTCCTCCACAGGAATAGGTGTACTAACTGGTGGAGTTGGGGTTCGCCGTGGTAGTACTAGCGCTTTGGGCACTGGAGCTGCCTTACTACTGCTCTTGTTTGGGAGCTCTATGGTGGAGATGGTGCTGTGACAACAGGAACTGAGTTACTATCTGCCGGGGTTGGGGTTAGATTGGGTGAAGCTGGTTCTCTGTCCATCGCAGTAGGGGTACAATCTGTGAGAGTCTGGGTTATGTGTGGTAGGGCTGGTTCTCATGCATGTACAACCGGGGTGTGCTATGTCTCCAACGTATCTATAATTTTTGATTGTTCTATTCTGTTATATTATCATTCTTGGATTTTTACAATCATTTTATATCATTTTTTGGGACTAACCTATTGACATAGTGCCAAGTGCCAGTTGGTCTTTTTGCTTGTTTTTTTACATCGCAGAAAATCAATATCGAACAGAGTCCAAATGCAGTGATACTTTTTGTGGAATTTTTATGGACCGGAAGACACCCAATGGACCAGAAAAGCACCTGGGGGTGCCCCGAGGGGGGCACAACCCACCAGGGCGCGCCCAGGTGGGTTGTGCCCACCTCAGTGGCCTCCCGCACCTCCACTTTGCTCTATAAATACCCCAATATTCCATAAACCCTAGGGGAGTCGACGAAAATCAATTCCAGCCGCCGCAAGTTCGAGAAACCACAGATCCAATCTAAACACCATCACAGAGGGGTTCATCATCCTCATTGGTGCCTCTCCGATGATGCATGAGTAGTCCTTTGTAGACCCACGGGCCCGTTGTTAGTAGCTAGATGGCTTCCTCTCTCTCTCTCTCTCTTGATTCTCAATACAATGGTCTCTTGGAGATCTATTTGATGTAACCCTTTTTGGAGTGTGTTTGTTGGGATCCAATGAACTTTGTGTTTATGATCAGATTTATGTTTTTATCCATGAAAGTTATTTGAGTCTTTTGATCTCTTATATGCATGATTACTTATAGCCTCATATTTCTTCTTCGAATCTTTGGTTTAGTTAGGCCAACTAGATCGATTTTTCCTGCCATGGGAAGAGGTGCTTTGTGATGGGTTCGATCTGACGGTGCTTGATCCCAATGACAAGAGGGGAAACGACACATATGTATCATTGCTATTAAGGATAAAAAAATGGGGTCTATTTCTACATAAATAGATCTTGTCTACATCATGTCATCGTTCTTATTCCATTACTCCGTTTCTCCACGAACTTAATACACTAGATGCATGCTGGATAGCGGTCGATGTGTGGAGTAATAGTAGTAGATGCAGGCAGGAGTCGGTCTACTAATCTTGGACGTGATGCCTATATAATGATCGTTGCCTGAATATCGTCATGATTATTTGAAGTTATATCAATTTCCCAACAGTAATTTGTTTACCCACCGTTGCTATTTTTCTCGAGAGAAGCCACTAGTGAAATCTACGACCCTCAAGTCTCTTCTTTATTATATTTGCCTTCACGATCTATTTTTATTTGCTTTTATTTTCAGATCTATTAATCCAAAAACTCAGAAATACCTTGCTGCAATTTTAGTTTATTTATTTTATGTCGCATTCCCGCGGGATCTATCTATCCAATCCACTACAATTTTACCTATCTTTTTACCCATGAGGGATTGACAACCCTTCTCTTACGTCGGGTTGCAAGTAATTGTTCTTTGTGTGCAAGAGCTGTTTATGTGGTGTTGCGTGGTTCTCCTACTGGTTCGATAATGTTGGTCTCATCACTGAGGGAAATACCTACCGTAGCTGTCCTGCATCATCCCTTCCTCTTTGGGGAAATACCGACGTAGTTCAAGCCGCATCAAAAGGGATTTCTGGCACCGTTGCCGGGGAGACATCATCAACATCTACTAGGTTCCTAATCACAAATCTCATCTCCTTGCAATTTGCATTATTTTCCATTTGCCTCTCGTTTTCCTCTCCCCCACTTCACAAAAAATTGCCATTTTATTCGCCCTCTTTTTCGTTCGCCATTTCCTCGTTAGATCTGTTTTTGTGTGCAATCTTGTTTGCCACTTCTTGTCGTTATGGATAGTTCTTCCGCTATTGCGTGCACTCCCGAGACGAGGTTCTTAGCTTTAAACAAAGGGGAGGGAGAATTTAAAGGATGCTTTGTATAGGATTTGCAATGCTCATAATAGATCTATCCCTAAGCAATCTACCGTTGTTCTTCTTTGCTGTTTTTATGTGGGCATCACCACTTGGTATAGATTCGTCCTTTATATGATTACCGATGGAGATTTCTTGATGTGTTCCTCTCTTGATGTTTTTAATGCTATGGGAAATTTAGTGGGTTCACCATCGCTTATGGTTAATGAAACAACTTTGACTCTTGAGCATGTTATGGAAAGACTAGATGCTATTGAAAAGAAAATGCATACCGAAGAACATAATAAAAACTTGGATAAAAAGATGCATAATTTTGCTACTAAAATTGGTTCAAAAGCGGGAGAAAATTTTAAGTTGTTAAAAATAAAAGGGGACCGTAATTCATGAAAGAATTGAAGAAAACACGTCTCAGATTGATAAACTGGAAGAAATCTTTAGTAATCTAAGTACGACTTTTGCTTCTGCTAAAACTATTGATAAAACTCCCGTAAAAGTTGGCAAGGTTACTCAAGTTACGAAGAACAAGGGTGCAACTTCTAGTAATAGCAGTAAAGAAGATCTTAAGATGATTAGTATTCACCCAGATTTTGTTGAAGTTATAAGAGATCCTTTGTGCAAAAATGAATTCCTTAAACTTGTTCCTAGGAGTATTGTCATTGAAAATTTCTATGCTAAATCCTTGAAGAATTCCAAATGTTTGATTGAAGAGTTGGAAACTGAAGATGACAATATTTAGATCCTTCGCATTATGCCTAGTTAGGGGAATAAAACAATAGCGCTTGTTAGGAGGCAACCCAATGAATAAAATTTATTATTGTATTTTTCTTTCTATTCTTGAGTGTTTGCACAATTATGCTACTATTATGGTTGTGTTTTAATTAGTGTTTGTGCCAAGTAAAGCCTTTGGGATCATGTTGGGTGATAGTTGATTTGATGTTGCTGAAAAACAGAAACTTTTGCACCCAGAAAAATAATTTTCATTTTTAACAAAAGCGCGATAAAATACTGATTGTTTTTGCAGAAGATTAATATACAAATTTCCCATGTTGTCCTAATTTTTCAGAATTTTTGGAATTACAGAAGTATTTGAAATCTCCAGATTGCTACAGACTATTCTGTTTTTGATAAATTCTATTTTTTTGCGTTGTGTGCTTGTTTTGACGATTTTATGGTTTTCATTGAAGAGTTTTTGCCATATAAAAGTTGGAGTACAGTAGATATAATGCAAAAATAAAATATGAATGGGTTTTCAACATTACTTATAGTAGTGATTTGCTTTCTTATACTAACGTATCTCACGAAGGTTTTGTTGAGTTTTGTGTGATTGAAGTTTTCAAGTTTTGGGTGACTTTATGATGGATGAAGGAATAAGGATTAGGAAAAGGCTAAGCTTGGGGATGCCCGAGGCACCCCAAGATAACATTCAAGAAGTATCAAGCAACTAAGTCTGGGGATGCCCCCGAGTGGCACCCCCTCTTTCTTCTAACGACCATCTGTATTTTACTTCAAACTATATTTTTTTCGTCACATATTATGAGTTTTGCTTGGAGAGTCTTGTATGATATGAGTCTTTGCTTGTTTTGCTTTGTATTTTTAGTCATTAATCCTTGCTAGACACACCTATTTGAGAGAGCCAAAATTATGCTATGACTTGTTAGAATTGCTCTCTATGCTTCACTTAAATCTTTTTTGAGCTATGGAATCACTCTAGCGCTTCACTTATATCTTTTTTAGCACGGTGTGCTTTAGTAATTTTGGAGAAATGCTCTCATGCTTAACTTAGATTTATTTGAGAGTTATTATATTTTTAAGAAATTCTCTCTTGCTTCACTTAAATTATTTTGAGATAAGAAAAATTTTATGCTCATGTTCTTCACTTATATTTGTTTGAGCTTATTAAAAGCAACATATGAAACTAGTCCCAAAGTGATAGATATCCAAGGAGGATATAATAATAACTTTCATGAAGATCACTGGACAAAATAAACTTGATTCCTTGTAATAGTTTTGAGATATGTTGGTATAATATGTGAGTCATGTTGATGAGTAATTATGCTTTAGTAAGAATATTGGTGTTAAGGTTTGTGATTCCCTATGAAAGCATGAAAGTCAATAGTTATGAGTTGAAACTACATCCTACTTGTGGTGCATTATTCAGTGTTAGTTATGCTTAATGCTCGCTTATGAGATTTTTCATTTCTTGATTGGTTGCTTCTCAATTTTTTGCTACACTACAAAAAAATACACTTCCGTGATGATACGTGTTTGTCACAGTAGGTCGCTTTTTTTGTCATGCATGTACATCCATGAAAAATTTATGACAGAATCAAGATAGTCATACCTGTGCTGTCGTAGAAGTGTTCCATGACATTGCCAAAATTATCATCACGGAAGTGTCCACTTCCATGACGATAAATCGCGCGTCACAGAAGTGCTTTCGTCAAGGGTGAATGACACGTGGCATCCACCGTAACGAAACACTGTTAAGCTATCGGGTCGGGTTTTGGATCCGATAACCCATTAACAGCCCCGACCAATGGGGATTTTCGACGTGTAAAATCATCATTGGCTGGAGGAAACACGTGTCGGCTCATCGTTGGGACAGATGTCAACCACTCATTGGACGGAAGGCGCCTATGATACATCAACACGTGGCACGGCCCAACAGAGGCCCATTCCTGTGAAAAGGCCGGCCCGTTTGACTTGGTCAAAAGGTGGTGGGCCGGCCCATGGAAAGCTTGTTAACGGCCTGTTCGCATATAGCCCATTTACAACCTGCTAACCCAAGGCCCGTTACGCCCTATACAAATTAGGCCCAGTAGCATCATCTTGGGCATCCAATATGATTCCAGACCGTTTTCACTTCTGGCCCATGTATGGCCCATGACGTCTTTCGGCCCATATGAGGCCCTATGTAACTCTTGGCCTATTAACGGCCCATGGTGAAACTGGCCCGTAATGAACAGTGTATCACTTTACACCCATTAATGGCCCGTGGTGAAACTGGCTTGTAATGAACAGTGTATCACTTTATACCCATTAACTACCCGTTATTCCGTTTCCAGCCCATGTTATCTTTTGGCATTCTCAGAGCCCATTTATTGTTGGGCTCATTTCCAACATTCATTTACTTACGGCCTGTTACTGTCATTTTTTGCTTGTGGGCCAAATTCAGCCCATGGTTACAGTCGGCCCGTTTGTGGTCCGTTAATACGTTGGGCCATTTTCATAGCGTCATCAAATACGGCCTATTCACGATGTCCCGTTATGGTCGGCCCATGAACGGATGATTCCAACTCTAGCCCGTTTACGACCATAATGCGGCCTGTTATTTGCCCATGTTTGGCCGATCAATCATACGGCCCTTATAAGGCCCATTGATGATACGACCCATAGAAGGCCTACTGTTTCTACGGCCCGTAGAAGGCCCACTATTTCTATGGCCCGTAGGAGGCCCAGTGTCACTACAGTAAATATTAGCCCATGGTTATTGTGGCCTAGTTTTAAAAAATAGGTTATTGCAGCCACTAGGTAACCGCGGAAAAAGAACTGTAATGACTACAAGCAAACAAATAAACAAGACAACAAGGAAATAAATAAGCAAGCAACTAACGCTAGGCTATCACGGCTATTACACATATTACATCCACTGGGCATCAAAGTTCGCCGCCAGTGAAAATATAGGGAACAAAGCAGCATATCATATACACTGGCCGTCAAAATTGGCCACCAGTGCAAATAAATGCGACAACAAAACAAGAGCATAACTGAAACAACTTCAGAAGAGCTCAAGAAACGTTATCCTGGGTATCCAGCATGCTGGCAATAAGCTTAGCAAGCTGATTAGCTTTGTCCTATTTGGCGCTGAAATCCTCCAATGTTTGCTGTTGCACCAGAAAGTATGCATCTGAATGCTCCAGGGACTTCCGCAGTCCTTCCGCTTCTTATCGCAGCACAGCTGATCGATGTCTTTCAGCTTGTAGTTGAGACTCAAGAAACCGAACTGATTCAGACAGTGAGTTTGAATAGCTTGTGCAAGCAGTAGTGGCCAGTAACTCCAACACTAAACCAAGACAGGATGTGTCACTATCCTGAACTTTATCTGCATTACTTCCTTTACCGTTGCTTAATAAGGCACTCTTCCCCAATATTCTGTCAGCATTCTAAAAGAAGAAACAAGCAGACACATAACAAGTTTAGCATGTACTAGTATATGAAACTCATTTCGGTGAACCAGTTCATTAGTAAGGTGGACAGGATTAAACTACCAAGTCTTCTATTGCCAAGTACTAGTACATAATAAAAGCATCAAACAAACATATATCTATGTCCTATGGTAGCAATGGAATCTTAAATTAGAACAGTTGTTCTTCAGGTTTAGGCACTTGTTCTACATGAACAGAGTATAGTAAGACGCAAGAATATAATACCTAAAAATAGAGAGCTCATAGACCTTACCACATTCTTGGTTCGGGACCAGTATAGAACAAGGCGTTCCCAGTCATCGTCCAGTAAATGTGTCTCAGGAGAATGTAAGGGAATTTGATGAGTTTCTTTGCTGGTGAAGTACGTTTCTTCAGGTAATTCCGATACTGCCACCAAGCATTCTTGAAGATAGCAGAGGTATTAGCACATGTTACCTCATCCTGAGTTTCCAAATCGGTCCTTATCTATAGAGAAAAATGGGAAAATTTGCTGTATTATAACCATCATGGAGGTAGGATGTATGGGACAAAGCACAATAATTGCCATGAATAACATTACTTACACATAACTCCTGGACAAACACCTGCAACTGGCATTTTCCTTCATCTTCAGTATAATATTTCCAAGATGGGAAGATACGCACATACGATTTAACAACATCAAATGTGATAGATGCTAAACTATGACTAGCTGGTTGTGCTTCCTCCACAGGAATAGGCGTACTAACTGGTGGAGTTGGGGTTCGCTGTGATAGTACTGGCCCTATGGGTACGGGAGCTGCCTTACTAACTACTCTTGTTTGGGAGCTCTGTGGTGGAGATGGTGCTGTGTCAATAGGAACTGGGTTACTATCGGCTGGGGTTGGGGTTAGATTGGGTGAAGATGGTTCTCTATCCATCGTAGTAGGGGTACAATCTGCGAGAGTTTGGGTTATGTGTGGTAGGACTGGTTCTTGTGCATGTACAACCAGGGTGCTATCTCTACCAAGAGGTAGCACTATTTTATTTGAAGACCATGTTTTTAGTCCGCTAGATACTGGCATCACCCGCTTCAATTCAAATGGCTGATAAACAGGAAACATAGTTGAATGTACAAACATTGTATGAGAGACAGATGCAATAGATAGTGTGGAAAAAAGAGGGCATGAAATAGTTGACATGTATATTGTTTAACTAAAACAGATAACATGACATAATTTCACATATATGATGTCTATCTAAACTGGATAGCATAGCATAACATAATTCAAAGATATGATGAATAACTAAACAGGATCGCATGACATAATTCACCTACATGTTATCTAAGTAATCAGGATCGCATCATTTAATTCACATATTTGATTTATATGCTAAACAGAGGGCATTTGATATGATGTCTGAACTAAGAACATGGTGTTGAATATTGTGTATATGATGTCTAAACTATGCAATGCAAGACACCGTATGCATGATATGAGCAGTATAACCGTGCCAAGTTAGAGCATACACCTCAGTGGGGGAATAGGACTGGTCATCTGTCTCTGAATCCATCTCTGAGGAGCTATCGGGACCCAACAAGAGACCTGCTTCGACAGGTAGCACTGTCTGCTCTGAAGGCCTTGTTTTCACTCCAGATTTTTCCATCTCCCACCCAAATGGCTGATTCACAGGAAGAGTAGTTTAATGTACAAACATTGTCGACAAATGGAAATGTAATGAAGAAAAGGATGGGCAAGATATCATTCAAATATATGATGCCTGGTTAAACAGGATGGCATTGCACATTTCACATATATTATGCCTGGCTAAAAGACATGAGACTGCATAATTCCTATATATGATATAGAAACTAAACGTGTGGCATTACAGAACATGTCTAAACTAAGCAGATGACATATATGATGTTAGAAGTAGGCACTGCAAGG
Organism: Triticum dicoccoides; assembly: GCF_002162155.2. Taxonomy (NCBI): domain Eukaryota; kingdom Viridiplantae; phylum Streptophyta; class Magnoliopsida; order Poales; family Poaceae; genus Triticum; species Triticum dicoccoides. The sequence goes on along the minus strand of NC_041390.1, from coordinate 197,316,400 downwards.
CAACATATGCATGATATGACTAACATCATCGTGCCAAGGTAGAGCAAACAGCTTGGGGGGTAAATAGGAGTGGTCAGCGGCGTCCGAATCCGCCTCAGAACAGATATCTTCCTCTGGATTACAATCTGGAGAGGCATGGGGAGGGTTTGCCATTGAACCCACCATGGAGCGATGTCTGCATGACATTGTATTGCCGCGCAAAACTCTTCTCTTTTTCTCTACATGTTCAGCATGACTGTGTACAATATCTGACATGCATACGAAAAAATATGGTGAGATTATGTAAGGAGAGCATGCAGAAATTTAGAGTGATGGTAACAACCAGTGGATCGATGTTTTTCCGTTGAACCAAATAGCCCTAATGGATTGACATGAATGTATCGTAATAAGTGATGCAACAAGTGTACAACCTCTTTGCCGTAGCCATGTCGACCTCAACATCATTGGGTTGGTCGCTGAAGTAGTTGAGGCAGAGGTGGCTGTCGGAGGTCTGGAGGAAGATCTGAGGTATCTGTAGACGGCATTCAGGGCACTGCTTTGTTGTGACGGATATTTCTGTCGTTGGAGCAGCTCCGGTGAGCCGTAAGACGTCAAGGCTGAAGAAGCACAAGACATACATCGTCAATCTCAAGTGGGATTCTAATAGCATCTCCAATAGATGATGTAAAATGGATGTAAAATTAACACCACCAAAAACCACCTGACTACAACAGATGAGGTAAAAACTGTTGACTCTCAACTTAACTATCGAAACTGAAATTTACTGTGGAATCTGAATGCTACTGTCGAAATTGAACTCAATGGTAGCAGAGAGGTACTTGACATGTAGTTTAGGGAGGGCCTGCAGTTCATCTTCAACCTGCACCCCCTTGAGCCGCCAGCCACCACCAGCCGAACCGCCGGCCCCAGCGCCGCCTTGCCGCCCCGAAACAACTCGCCACCGCCGCCCCGGCTAACCCTCTAGCCCCCCCGCCCCCACCCTGAACCCTGAGATAGATAGTGGGGTACCTCTCCGGCGAGCCCCCGTCCCTGCTGCGGGTGGTTCTTCCTTAACTCCGGCGAGCCCCCCAACCCCTGAAAATCGACTGACCCAAAAGTCGATTCAGTCAACCGAACTGTGGCTTCATCGGAGCAGAGCAGCAACACGAGCGAGGGGGAGAGCAGCAGCAGCAGCTGGGCGAGCGAGCGATCGAGCGAGAGCCGGAGCAGCAGTAGTAGATCCGGCTGGTATGGCCGCCGCCGCCGAAGGGGCCTCGCACCGGGGGAGAGCCGCCGTGGAGATGTCGCCCGCGGCGCCGGCTTCAAGGTAGCCGCTCCATGGGGGTGCGGGATGGAGCACCGTTGGTGCCGGGAGGTCGAGTTAAGGAGAAGGTGCGATGCGATGAGTGTACAACCTCTTTGGTGGCGCCGAGTAGGCCTCGGCTTCGTCCAAGGAGTCGATAAGGATGCTGCGGTTCCGGTGGAGCAGGTTAAGGCGGCGCTGTGGGGATGGAGCAGCCGCGATAGACGAGGCGATCGTCGGAGCAGCTCCTTGGAGGTGGAGGATGGGGCGGCTGAACCAGCGGGACGGCGAGATGGACGACGGATCCTCATCCGGGGAGGTGGACGAGGGACGTCAAGTTGTTGTGCTGGACGACGTCGTCGGGGAAGTGCTCCGGCTGGGTAGCGGTGACGTGGCAGATGGAGGAGGGTGGGGTTTCGCGGCTGGAGTGGAGAGGTTATGGCGGCCTGGGATTTCGATTGGCGAAAAGGGGGCAATGGGAGGGGGTGAAGCATGACTTAGGAACGCGCATGTACAAAATGTAGGGTGTGTTACAAAAGTACACCCCACCGATTTGAACTAGCGGCCCTTTCGGCTCAGAGTTAGAAGGGAGATTTCGCGTGTCGGGATTTGGCAGCTGGAGGGAGTTTTCGCGCGTGTTGTAATTTCGGGATAGCAAGGCGCGGGTTGTGAAGGCGCCAGTTTTGTGAGCACGATATCTGAATTTTTGGGATATAACAAGACGCGGGTTGAATTTTAGGGACAAGCCTAACATGTAGTAATATTGTACTTGTACGTACCAAATCAATTCGCACTTCCCTCAACCAAAAAGAAAACGAAAAAAATAAAACTATTCACACCATACAAAGAGAGAGTCTTGCCCTGTTTTACTATACAAATGCTATTCAAAGCTACTCCCTCCTTCCATCTATATAGGGCCTAATGCGTTTTTCGATGCTAACTTTGACCAAATATTAGAGCAATGATATATGACATGCAAGTTACACAAAGCACACCGTTAAATTTGTCTGTGAAAGGTTCTTTCAATGATATAATGTTCACATTGTGCATGTCATGTACTATTAATCTTGTCAATAGTCAAAGGCGGTCTTAAAAATCTCATTACGCCCTATATAGATGGAAGGAGGGAGTATGAATCCATGTTATGTCCGATTAAATTTTTTCGCTTGCTGTATAATGCATGTAACCTACTCATACCAACAATTTAGTGCATTCCAAATGTCTATACTACCGCTGCAATTCGAACTAAATTTGAATTCGTTTCTCTATTTCAATAAGAATCTACAATCATGATTGTTGCCAACTTCAATCATCATAGTTTCCTTGCTATCCGCCAGATATAAATCAGACAGCCTATAATGCAGGATGGCAGGCACACCATCATCAACAACTCCGTTTTTATAATAGTAGAGATAAAACATATTAAATGTAGTATACCATGTTCATAACCACACCATGTGTATCACCGTTATATATATTCACACATCCGTCGGTTTGAAACACTATGATAAATTCTTCAAATATCCGAATTCTCTTTTTATAATGAAGTATATATGATCTCTATTCGTCTTTTACACCCACACAACCCTCTTATCTTTGTAGCTAGCGCTAACTTTCTCTTGTGCATGCACACGCCCGCATCCCTCTCACCCTCCCTCAGCATTCTCTAGCTCCACCGCGCAAATTCGTCTTTTCACTTTAGGTCGTTCACCCATGGTGTGTGTAGGCCCCCCAGCTCCTTCTTTACGGCACACATCGATCGATATGCTTCTCTAGCTAGGTGTGCCTAGCAAAAACACAAGCCTCCCCTCTTCTCTTGTCACCGTCCATGCCTCACTCCCACCACTCTTTTCATCGTTCTCGTACTCGCACACTCCTCCCCCTCGATATAGTATGCCTCTCGTACCACCTCCTACATGCATCCCTCTCTCTCTATCCTTCTCCTAGTGCCTCATTTTCTTCTAACACACACATGCATGTATACCGATCGATCTCCCAACATATACCTAGATCGACTTTAACTACCCCCTATCGATCAACGTACCTCACAAGTTATGTCTCTCCTTTATCTTACAAAGGGCGATTGATCTTCCTATGTAGTTACATATGCTTACCACAGCCACATCGTCCCCCCTCATCATTCGTGCATGCCTCCTGACCCGTCTCTCACACGCACGTGCACAGACAACAAGCAGCCATCTTCTCTCTTATTGATATTGCGGGCGTGCCCTCCATTTGTCTAGCAAGCCTATCCCAACATTTGTTAGAAGCAACTCCACTACCACCCCTCCAACACTCTAGCTCTGTCTCTCTCCCAACCTTATTCATCTCCTGCACATATGCATGGATGTCGATCGATCTCCCTTAATACATGAGGCAGATCGATCTCCTTAATACATGAGGTAGTCCTCTCTCCTCCTCCACACATATACCAGCCATTGTACCTCTATAGTTAATTGGGCCTCCCTCTTCCCCCACCACACACCGATAGTCGAGCGCTGCAGGTAGGTATCCATGCCACAGAGACAAACTGCACATATCCCATCTCACGTTCCAGTAGGCCAACCACTCTATATCTTTGACGTGGGCACACACAAATTCGGTGACACTCTGTATCGATCGCGCACGCGCACACACACACACACACATCATCCCTCTCTTCGATTCTATGGACACCTCAAGCCGATGATACCTCCACTCTCTTCTCGTGGATCGCCCCCTCTATATATATGTTATATCCAGGACTCTATTTCACACACATTGCATATGTTAAATTTTTTGATTGACCCCCCCCAAAAAAACTCTCAAGAACCCACACACTATATCTCTCTAGGTTTGTATCTCTCTCACACAACCCCACGCAGGTGGTGTACGTATACAAGAAGAGAATAGGTGCACCGTGCACGTACTCACGCTTCGTGCCCAGCCACACCCGCGCGGGTACATGGTGGAGCTCATTTCTTTACGAAATGGCAGCCCACGTGCTAATTTGAACGCCTGTAGCGATTATTTACCTAGGCAGGTCGTGTACCACGCGTGCACGAAACAAAGTTCGACTTGACGCGTTGCCGCGTTATTTTTAAATAAAGTTATAGCGCTCAATGGCACATACACAGAATATAAAACGATTTTTATGGAGGAAAAGGTAGTCCGCTCGTCAGAGTATCTCACACAAGGCTCCGGTGGTCTCTCTCTCTCACCGTTGGTCACTAATCCGGCCGCATCCCGTCCGCCGGGGGAAAGGGAGTGCGGTGGCCTATCTCTCTCTCACCGTTGGTCACTGATCCGGCCGCATCCCGTCTGCCGGGGGAAAGGGAGGAAGTGCATCGTTTCTCTGTTCGACGGCGCCGAGGCAGCACATCCCGATCTGCGGTACACGCCGTTCTCTCTGACCAAGCTCCGGCGCGGCAGGGCCTACGCCACCTGCTCACAGATTCCGCCCGCTGCCACTCACCTAGTTACATCCCGACGACCTCCAGGTATCCCCTCCGGCCTTGCTCCACTGCCCGTTTTCCCACTCGTTGAAGGAAATATGCCCTAGAGGCAATAATAAAGTTATTATTTATTTCCTTATATCATGATAAATGTTTATTATTCATGCTAGAATTGTATTAACTGGAAACATAATACATGTGTGTGTACATAGACAAACAGAGTGTCACTAGTATGCCTCTACTTGACTAGCTCGTTGATCAAAGATGGTTATGTTTCCTAACCATAGACATGAGTTGCCATTTGATTAACGGGACCACATCATTAGGAGAATGATGTGATTGACTTGACCCATTCCGTTATCTTAGCAGTTGATCATTTAGTTTGTTGCTATTGCTTTCTTCATGACTTATACATGTTCCTATGACTATGAGATTATGCAACTCCCGTTAACCGGAGGAACACTTTGTGTGCCACCAAATGTCACAACGTAACTGGGTGATTATAAAGGTGCTCTACAGGTGTCTCCGAAGGTACTTGTTGGGTTGGCGTATTTCGAGATTAGGATTTGTCACTCCGATTGTCAGAGAGGTATCTCTGGGCCCACTCGGTAATGCACATCACTATAAGCCTTGCAAGCATTGCAACTAATGAGTTAGTTGCGGGATGATGTATTACAGAACGAGTAAAGAGACTTGCCGGTAATGAGATTGAACTAGGTATTGAGATACTGACGATCGAATCTCGGCCAAGTAACATACCGATGACAAAGGGAACAACGTATGTTGTTATGCGGTTTGACCGATAAAGATCTTCGTAGAATATGTGGGAGACAATATGAGCATCCAGGTTCCGCTATTGGTTATTGACCGGAGACGTGTCTCGGTCATGTCTACATTGTTCTCGAACCCGTAGGGTCCGCACACTTAAGGTTTCGATGATAGTTATATTATGAGTTTATGTGTTTTGATGTAACAAAGGAGTTCGGAGTCCCGGATGAGATCGGGGACATGACGAGGAGTCTCGAAATGGTCGAGACGTAAAGATCAATATATTGGACGACTATATTCAGAGATCGGAAAGGTTCCGAGTGATTCGGGTATTTTCGGGAGTACCGGGGAGTTACGGGTATTCGTATTGGGACTTAATGGGCCATACGGGAAAGGAGAGAAAGGCCTCAAAGGGTGGCCGCACCCCTCCCCATGGGCTGGTCCGAATTGGACTAGGGAGGGGGGCGCCCCCTTCCTTCCTTCTCCTTTTCCCTTCCCTTTCCTTCCCTCCTACTCCTACTACTTGGAAGGGTGCCTAGTTCTACTAGGAAAGGGGGAATCCTACTCCCGATGGGAGTAGGACTCCCCTAGGGCGCGCCATAGAGAGGGCCGGCCCTCCCCCTCCTCCACTCCTTTATATACGGGGGCAGGGGGCACCCCAAAGAAACAACAGTTGATCATTGATCTCTTAGCCGTGTGCGGTGCCCCCCTCCACCATAGTCCTCGATAATATTGTAGTGGTGCTTAGGCGAAGCCCTGCGATAGTAGAACATCAAGATCGTCACCACACCGTCGTGCTGACGGAACTCTTCCCCGATATTCTGCTGGATCGGAGTCCGGGGATCATCATCGAGCTGAACGTGTGCTAGAACTCGGAGGTGCCGTAGTTTCGGTGCTTGATCGGCCGGGCCGTGAAGACGTACGACTACATCAACCGCGTTGTGCTAACGCTTACGCTTTCGGTCTACGAGGGTACGTGGACAACACTCTCCCCTCTCGTTGCTATGCATCACCATGATCTTGCGTGTGCGTAGGAATTTTTTTGAAATTACTACGTTCCCCAACAGTGGCATCCGAGCCTAGTTTTATGCGTTGATGTTATATGCACGAGTAGAACACAAGTGAGTTGTGGGCGATATAAGTCATACTGCTTACCAGAATGTCATACTTTGGTTCGGCGGTATTGTTGGATGAAGCGGCCCGGACCGACATTACGCGTACGCTTACGCGAGACTGGTTCTACCGACATGCTTTGCACACAGGTGGCTGGCGGGTGTCAGTTTCTCCAACTTTAGTTGAACCGAGTGTGGCTACGCCCGGTCCTTGCGAAGGTTAAAACATCACCAACTTGACAAACTATCGTTGTGGTTTTGATGTGTAGGTAAGAACAGTTCTTGCTAAGCCCGTAGCAGCCACGTAAAACTTGCAACAACAAAGTAGAGGACGTCTAACTTGTTTTTGCAGGGCATGTTGTGATGTGATATGGTCAAGACGTGTTGAGATATAAGTTGTTGTAGGAGATGATCATGTTTCGTTGAAGTTATCGGCAATTGGCAGAAGCCTTATAGTTGTCTCTTTATTGCATAAGATGCAAGTGCCAAATAATTGCTTTACTTCATCGCTATGCGATAGCAATAGTTGCAAGAGCAATAGTTGGCGAGACGACCATGTGACGACACATTGATATAGATCAAGATGATGGAGATCATGGTGTCATGCCGGTGACGTTGGAGATCATGACGATGCTTTAGAGATAGAGATCAAAGGCACAATATGATGATGGCCATATCATGTCACATATTTTGATTGCATGTGATGTTTATCTTTTATACATCTTACCTTGCTTAGTTATGACGGTAGCATTATAAGATGATCTCTCACTAAATTTCAAGATAGAAGTGTTCTCCCTGAGTATGCACCGTTGCCAAAGTTCGTCGTGCCCAGACACCACGTGATCATCGGGTGTGATAAGCTCTGCGTCCATCTACAATGGGTGCAAGCTAGTTTTGCACACACGGAATACTCAGGTTAAACTTGACGAGCCTAGCATATGCAGATATGGCCTCGGAGCACTGAGACTAAAAGGTCGAGCGTGAATCATATAGCAGATATGATCAACATAGTGATGTTCACCATTGAAAGCTACTCCATTTCACGTGATGATCGGTTATGGTTTAGTTGATTTGGATCACATGATCACTTAGATGATTAGAGGGATGTCTATCTAAGTGGGAGTTCTTAAGTAATATGATTAATTGAACTTTAATTTATCATGTACTTAGTCCTGGTAGTATTAGCATATCTATGTTGTAGATCACTAGCTCGCAATGTTGCTCCCCATTTAATTTTTATATGTTCCTAGAGAAAACTAAGTTTAAAGATGTTAGTAGCAATGATGCGGATTGGATCCGTGATCTGAGGTTTATCCTCAGTGCTGCACAGAAGAATTATGTCCTTGATGCACCGCTAGGTGACAGACCTATTGCAGGAGCAGATACAAACGTTATGAACGTTTGGCTAGCTCAATATGATGACTACTTGATAGTTTAGTGCACCATGCTTAAACGGCTTAGAATCGGGACTTCAAAGACGTTTTGAACGTCATGGACCATATGAGATGTTCTAGGAGTTAAGTTAATATTTCAAGCAAATACCCGAGTTGAGAGATATGAAGTCTCCAACAAGTTCTATAGCTAAAAGATGGAGGAGAATAGCTCAAGCAGTGAGCATGTGCTCAGATTGTCTGGGTACTACAATCGCTTGAATCAAGTGGGAGTTAATCTTCCAGATAAAATAGTGATTGACATAATTCTCTAGTCACCATCACCAAGTTAGTATAACTTAGTGATGAACTATAATATGCAAGGGATGACGAAAACAATTCCCAAGCTCTTCGCGATGCAAAAATTGGCGAAGGTAGAAATCAAGAAAAACATCAAGTGTTGATGGTTGACAAAACCACTAGTTTCAAGTAAAGGGACAAAGGGCGGAAAGGGGAACTTCAAGAAGAACGGCAAGCAAGTTGCTGCTCAAGTGAAAAACCCAAGTCTGGACCTAAGCCTGAAACTGAGTGCTTCTACTGCAAAGGGACTGGTCACTAGAAGCGGAACTGCCCCAAGTATTTGGCGGATAAGAAGGATGGCGAGGTGAACAAAGGTATATTGGATATACATGTTATTGATGTGTACTTTACTAGTATTTGTAGCAACCCCTCGGTATTTGATACTAGTTCAGTTGCTAAGAGTAGTAACTCGAAACGGGAGTTGCAGAATGAACAGAGACTAGTTAAGGGTGAAGTGACGATGTGTGTTGGAAGTGGTTCCAAGATTGATATGATCATCATCGCACACTCCCTATACTTTTGGGATTAGTGTTGAACCTAAATAAGTGTTCTTTGGTGTTTTCATTGAGCATGAATATGATTTGATCATGTTTATTGCAATACGGTTATTCATTTAAGTAAGAGAATAAATTGTTGTTCTGTTTACATATATGGTTACACACCCAATGAAAATGGTTCGTTGGATCTCGATCGTAGTGATACACATATTCATAATATTGAAACCAAAAGATGCAAAGTTAATAATGATAGTGCACTTATTTGTGGCACTGCCTTTTAGGTCATATTGGTGTAAAGCGCATGAAGAAACTCCATGCTGATGGACTTTTGGAATCACTTGATTATGAATCAGTTGATGTTTGCGAACCATGCCTCATGGGCAAGATGACTAAGACTCCGTTCTCCGGAACAATGCAGCAAGCAACAGATTTGTTGGAAATCATGCATACTGATGTATGTGTGTAACATCCCAAATTTGCAATTTGGAATGTTATACACTAGATCATCATGCATATCATATTTACTTGCATTTTGGTTGATCCTAGAAATTTCACGCAACTCAAGGACCCTCGGAGAGAGTTGGAGATTTTGTTATTTTTCATATTTGAGAGTTTTCTCGAATTTTGAAAAGAGGATCATTTGATTTATTTATTTTGTCTTCAATAATTTTTCGATATCAAAATATATGAGAGAGGGAATAATATGACTTTCCCAAAATATAGGAAAAATGAAGATATAATAAATAGATCAATTTTTGTTTGCCGGTGCTTATTTGCATTTTATTTGGATAGGGAAAAATGCACGTTTTTGAAAATTGCATTTTAGGTCCGGAGAAAAGTTCATTTTGTTCGGCTCATTTTTAGGAGTCGGGGAAAATTTACTTTAGATTTTTCGGAGTTTGTTTAGATCTCTTTTTGTTTTTTTTTCTGCGCGAGAACCAGTTAAAAAAAATCAAAGTCCAGCACCTTGGGCCAAAGGCCCAGCCGGCCAAGGCTACGGCCAAGGCCATCACTAGCCGCGCGCCAGGCGCAGGCGCAGGAGGCCGCTGCCGCCTCTTGTTTCTACCGAATCCTAGTAGGACTTTTGTCCTACTTCCGTATATTCCTTTTCTATTTCTAGATCTTTTCCTTTCCTTTTTTCTATTCCTATTCCTAGTCAAATTCCTTGTCGCCTACCCCAAGTTTGTCCCCTCTCCCCAATATAAATACCCAAGCACCCCCCCTCTAAATCATCAAACCCAAAGCCTAGAGCACCACCACACCACACGCCGCGCCGCCGCACCACCCCACCCCACGCCGCCGCCGCACCTTGCCACCCGCGCCGCGCCGCGCCGCCGCACCACCTCACTGCGCCGCGCCGCCACCCCGCGCCCTACGCCACCGCCGCCGCCCCTCACCCACGCCACCGCCGCCGCCGCCCAACGCCACCGCCGCCGGAGCCCCGTTCGCCGGAGACCTCGCCAAGGTTGCCCCGCGCTACATCTATTCTTTTCCTCGGATCGTTTTCTTCTAATCGTTCCGATTCTTTTCTTCTCTAAATTGTTCCGGTTTTCTAGATCGGTTTTTCGATCGGTTTTCTTCTCCGAAACCCTAGATCGGATTCGTTTTCTTCTCCGATTTAGTTGCCTTTGGACCGTTCGCCGGACCGTTCGTCCTAACGAACGTGATCACCGGATTCTTCTAGGTTAACAACGTCCGTTCGTTTAACCGTTCTTCTTTTTCTTTTCGTCGGATTTATTCCGCAATCGCGATCTCAGATCCGATCTTCTTTCTAGTCTTTCTTTTTGCTCGTTTATCAGAATCAGGTGATTCAAGCGCCTGGAGTTTCGTCTCGAAACCGCTGTTCCGTCTAATCAACTTGAACAAGCTTTTGCTACAGTAAAATTTGACCTAGTTTCAACCTTCTAGAACCGAGTTGTTTTCTTCCGCCGTTTGTTCGGTTCGTTCTTTCTTTGCAACCAGAGTTCTTAAGTTGAACTACCTGGTTCGATCTCTCGTTCGAGTTTTACTTGTGCATTAGATGAGTACTTATTGTATGCTTGTTGTTTATCTGCGATAGATTACCCGGATTGCGCCGCTTGTTACTTTGAAACCCTAGGACTCGCGGATCATCAGCAAGGCAAGTAACACTTTGATCATACCTTTTCTACAACCCATGTTTTATTGCATTAGATCAATCCTCTCACATTGCATGATTAGGATCTAATTAAATTGTGGGATGGGAAGTAGATGATGTAGTACCTATTACCTGTTTATTATGAAACCTTTGGGAGTTACTTCTACGTTTGCTTATTATGCCATGCTATGCTAGTAGACGTGGATTGGGTGAGTGATATCCATGACAGATGTGAGTTGATAATTTTAATGGTTTATCTAAGGTGGCAACTTAAACACACATCTGGGTGGATTGAGGCACCTGATGTCTATCAGGACTTGCCTGTTTTTTTTGGACCGCCACCCAGGCTCAAAGGGATCATAAGATCTTTCATGCTAGAAACTTCCGTGTGCAGCCACATGCTACTATGGGCTCTGGCATAGTTGACTAAGTTGTGCGAACTCTTACGGGGTGGACTAGCAGATGTAGGGGATGTAGGTGTACCGGTCTACCCCACATGTAAGGTGCTAGTGCTTCTGAAAGACTATGTCTCGGTCATCCGTTTCTCAAACACCATGTAGTGCGAGAAAACAAACGGAGGCGATCGAGTCATGTGGGGAAAAGTGCGCAAACCTCTGCAGAGTTTACAAACTAATCATGATTAGCCGTGTCCCCGGTTATGGACAACTTGAGTATCTAGTACTTGAATATCGAGTGAATCTCAACATGTTACTTCTAATTAATGTTATTGGGTTTTAATTACTTTTAATTGGGATTGAGAATGCTATCAACCATTCTCAATGTTTCACAACCACCATGATAGTTAAATAAAATTTATTCCTTTGCAGTAGGGAAAAACTGGCTTTACGCAAAACTGTAACCATAGAGCTTTCCACCAGCCATATATGCGTATAGTATAGCTGTTTCATTCCATTACTCTCTATGTGTTACTTTGCCAGCATATTCCATGTGCTGACCCGTTTTCGGGCTGCAACTTCTCATGTTGCAGACTTTTCAGACGACGATTGAGAGCTTTTAGGTCGTGGTTCTATACTCAGTGATGCCGCTGGAGTTGATGGACCCATTTATCTTCCGAGTCTTCCGCTGTTATCGATATTAGATGGCCTTAAGCCATATTTATTGTAATAAGTTCTTTTTGAGCCATCGATGTAATAAGTGTGTGATTGAAACTCTACTATAAAACCTCAATGTACTGTGTCGTGTCAGCATTACTGATCCAGGGATGACACCGTAGCACAGTAGACGTGATCCATTCGGGTCAGGTCGCTACAGAGATGGTATCAGAGCACACGCTGACTGTAGGACACGACCACTAAGTTAAAGCCATAGATCACCCTTCTCTCCTCATTTTCTAACTCCTCATCTTTTCTACTCTATTAGGATGACGCACTCGAAGATTAAGTACGCTCAACCGGATGAAGGCACACCTTTTGGATTTCACCTGAAGGAAGTCACCAAGTACCTGAACATTGGATTACCAAGCTTCACGGGAACCTTCAACGCCACTTTGCCTGAAGAGGAGTGCTGGAAGATTCAAGCTCACGTTCCTGGAAGGACATTCGCGCCAATCACGAAGCCCATAGATAGTGTTTTCAATGCACCAACCTGGAGTCTAGGAAGGAGCACGGCAGCTCATATCACCATAGGACGCATTGGAGAAGTTTATCAAGAAGACCTCAAGGACACTATCTACCAGATTTGCGGACGCCGTGATGAACAATGGGAGTTAGTCAGCACCAAGAAGGATAGATCCATTGCATCTTTCATCCAGGAGTTAAACCAGCATATTCGACGCCACGAGAACCAGATGTGCAATGATATGATAGAGTTGAAGAATGCAAAGGCAAGGATCATCGAGCTAGAAGGAGAACTGAAGTCTACACGCAAGGACTACATGGACGAGATCGTAGCTCTAGCAAGGCACAATTGCGATCTTAAGCAGGAGATTGAAGAACTCAAGAGCAAGTTAGCATCCCAGGAGGACGACGAGTACATCGCATGTCCGGACAACTACATCATCATCGACGACACCGATTCGGATCCAAGTGAACCCGACTTTGAAGACGAAGCTGGAGCAGATATCATGGAGTCTTCCACCGGTTCAAATTTCTAGATGACCACCAGATAGTAGTAGTATTCCCCCATGTAAAACATTATAGTCGAGCACTTTTGCGATAGTTAGACCATTTGTAAGCCCTTGTTTGATTGATTGAAGTGATTTTGTGTGCATTTGCCTCATGAGCATATGGGTAGTATTTTCCCTTTAGACCTCATTCTATTCTCAATTCTCGTCTTTTCTAAACCCTTAGATGCCTCCGAGACGTGACAATGGATTTCCACCGGAGCTCACTCAGTTGATCCAGCAGCATAATCAATTGATGCAGATGTTAGTCCAGAACCAGCAGAACAACAACAACCCACCACCACCACCACCTGTTGACCACTTAGCCCGTTTTCTTAGGCTAAATCCGCCGGTGTTTTCCAGTAGCAGCGAGCCAATAGTAGCAGATGATTGGCTCCGCAAGATAGGAAGGGAGTTGACCACTTCAGGATGCACGGATGGTGAGAAAGTGAAGTTTGCCGCTCACCAGCTTGACGGACCCGCGGCAGCATGGTGGGAGAATTTCACAGCCACTTACCCAGTTGACACTGTCACATGGGATCAGTTTCAGCAAGCTTTCCGCACTGCCCATGTTTCAGCAGGAGCTATGGCCATGAAGAAGCGTGAGTTTCGCAACTTACGCCAAGGAGGAAGGACTGTTGGCCAGTATGTGGAGGAGTTTAGTAAGCTAGCCCGTTATGCCCCAGATGACGTTGCTACGGATGCAGCTAAGCAGGAGAAGTTTCTGGAAGGACTGAATGATGAACTAAGCATGCAGTTGATGGTAGCGAGTTTCAACAACTACCAGGAGTTGGTAGATCGTGCCATCATGATTGAAGGGAAGCAACAGCAGATTGAGAACCGTAAGAGGAAGTATGGACAGGGGAAGTATAACTCTGGAGCCCAGCAGAAGCCCCGTTTTACCCCTAAACCGGGATTTAAGTTTCAGCACACCCATGGAGGAGGTAGCTCGCACAACCATAATGGCCACAAGAATGGTAATGGGAATGGAGGAAGCAACGGCCAGAACCGGACCACCCCATCGACCCCAACCAAGAGAGACCTGAGTCAAGTCACCTGTTTCAAGTGTTCGAAGACCGGACATTATGCCAATAAATGTCCTGAAGGCCAGAATGGAAATGGCAATGGAAGCTCTGGGAAGAAGCCGAACCCTTTCAATAGGGGACAGGTGAACCACGTTAATGTGGAGGAGATTGAAGATCAGCCTGATGCAGTAATCGGTAAGTTTTTGGTTAAGTCATTTACTGCACTCGTTCTTTTTGATACTGGTGCATCGCATTCATACATATCAAGGGGATTTGTGGAAAAGTATAGCCTGCCCACTAGGATTCTTAAAACACCTATGCTAGTAAGCTCGCCAGGAGCAGAATACATGGCCAGACAAGGATGTTTCCAAGTACCATTGAGTATAGGAAGGCATGTATTCCCAATGGATTTAATTATTCTGGAATCCCAAGGACTGGATGTGATTCTTGGTATGTATTTGCTGTCGATGTATGGAGGAAACATCGATTGCGCTAGTAAGACAATTTTGCTTACCACACCAGAAGGAAGAAGGATCAAGTATGTATCCCGGCATGTGCCAAACAGGACACAAGTGAATTGCCTAACAGGAGTTGTGCAGGAGGAAGTACCAGTGGTAAAGGATTTTCCTAATGTATTTCCTGAGGAATTACCAGGCATGCCACCGGATAGAGACATTGAGTTTTTGATTGAGTTATTGCCAGGTACAGGCCCAATATCGAAGCGACCGTACCAGATGCCAGCAAAGGATTTGGTGGAAATTAAGAATCAGATTAAGGAGTTATTGGATAAAGGTTACATTCGCCCAAGTTCTTCGCCTTGGGGATCACCCGTACTTCTAGTGGAAAAGAAGGATGGATCATTAAGGATGGTTGTTGATTATCGGGGATTGAATGAAGTAACCATCAAGAATAAGTACCCACTGCCAATGATCAACGATCTGTTTGATCGATTGCAAGGAGCTAAAGTGTTTTCCAAGATCGATTTGTGATCAGGGTACCATCAGTTGAAGATTCGAGAGTAGGACATACCTAAGACAGCATTCACCACAAGATATGTACTGTATGAGTATACCGTTATGTCATTTGGATTGACTAACGCGCCTGCCTATTTTATGAACCTGATGAACAAAGTGTTTATGGAGTTTTTGGATAAGTTCGTCGTAGTGTTCATTGATGACATCCTGGTTTATTCAAAGAATGAAGAGGAGCATAAGGAACATTTGAGTTTGGTTTTGGAGAAACTAAGGGAACATCAGTTATACGCCAAATTCAGCAAATGTGAGTTTTGGTTGAAGGAAGTTGGATTCCTCGGACACGTTATATCCGGAGAAGGTATAGCAGTTAACCCCACAAAGGTTGAGACCGTAACCGAATGGGAAGCACCAACAATAGTTGGAGAGATCCGGAGTTTTCTTGGACTCGCAGGATACTACCGGAGATTCATTGAGAATTTCTCAAAGATTGCGGAGCCTATGACGGAGTTTTTGAAGAAGGATACTAAGTTCAAATGGACTGAGGAGTGTGAGGCTAGTTTCCAGGAGTTGAAGAAACGATTGGTTACCTCACCGGTATTGATTTCGCCAGATCAGACCAAGGATTATGAGGTGTATTGCGACGCTTCACGTCGAGGACTTGGAGCAGTGCTTATGCAGGAAGGGAGAGTTGTTTCGTATGCATCACGACAACTGAAGCCTCATGAGTTGAATTATGCCACGCATGATTTGGAGTTAGCAGCCGTAGTGCATGCATTGAAAACGTGGAGACATTTCCTCATTGGAAATCATTGTGAGGTGTACACGGATCATAAGAGGTTGAAGTACATTTTCACTCAGAAGGAGTTGAACCTCAGACAAAGGAGATGGTTGGAACTCATCAAGGATTATGATATGAGATTGCATTACCATCCCGGAAAAGCTAATGTAGTAGCTGACGCATTGAGCCGTAAGAGCCATGTCAATACCCTAGTGACGGGGAAAATACCAAAGGAATTAGTAGAAAACCTTCGTGAGCTATGTTTGGAAATAGTTCCGAGAGGCTATGTAGCAGCATTGGAGATTCAGTCAACATTGATGGATAAGATCAGAGAAGCTCAGAAATCTGACAAGGAGATTGCTTCTATAAAAGAGAGAATGAGCGAAGGAAAAGCAAATGGATTTCGTGAGGATGAGCACGATACCCTATGGTTTGAGGACCGTGTTTATGTGCCCAATGACCCGGAGATCAGGAAGATGATTATGCAAGAGGCACATGATTCACCATATTCGATTCACCCAGGGAATACCAAGATGTATTTGGATTTGAAGGAAACATTCTGGTGGACCGGAATGAAGAAGGATATTGTAGCGTATGTAGCAGTTTGTGACGTATGTCAGAGAGTAAAGGCAGAACATCAAAAGCCAGCAGGATTGTTACAACCATTGCCGATACCCGAATGGAAGTGGGATAAGATAGGCATGGATTTTATCACAGGACTACCCAGGACAAAAGCAGGCTATGACTCGATATGGGTAGTAGTTGATCGTTTGACAAAGGTAGCACATTTTATTCCAGTTAAGACCACTTACACCAGTGCTAAGTTGGCAAAGATATTCATGACTAGAATCGTTTGTTTGCATGGAGTTCCGAGGAGTATCGTATCAGATAGAGGAACCCAATTTACCTCAAATTTTTGGAATCAGTTGCATGAAACTTTAGGAACCAGACTAGAGTTCAGCACATCTTTTCACCCACAGACGGATGGACAGACCGAGAGAGTCAATCAGATTTTGGAAGATATGCTGAGAGCTTGTGCACTAGATTATGGATCTAGTTGGGACGAAAGCTTGCCGTATGCGGAGTTTTCTTATAACAACAGTTACCAAACCAGTTTGAAGATGGCCCCTTTTGAAGCTTTATACGGAAGGAGGTGCAGGACACCGTTGTCATGGAACGAAGTTGGAGACCGTCAATTCTTTGGACCAGATTTGATTAAGGAGTCTGAACGGAAAGTTAAGTTGATTCGCGATAGGCTCAAGGTAGCCCAGTCCAGGCAGAAGAGCTACGCAGATTCTAAACGCAAGGAGACAGTTTACGAAACCGGAGACAGAGTTTACCTTCGAGTATCCCCACTTCGAGGAGTTAAGCGCTTTGGAGTTAAGGGAAAGTTAGCACCGCGTTTCGTTGGACCGTTTAAGATCGTGAAACGTATGGGAGAAGTCGCTTATAAGTTGGAATTACCAGAAGGACTGTCAGGAGTTCATGATGTATTCCATGTTTCTCAGCTGAAGAGATGTCACGCCGAGATGGCGGAGGTACCGCTAAGAGATACCGTGCCACTCGAAGCGATTCAGTTGAAGGATGACCTAACATAGGAGGAGAAGCCAGTCAAGATTCTCGATGTTGCCAGTAGAGTTACTCGCAGCAAGGTTATCAAGTTTTGCAAAGTTCAGTGGAACCACCACTCAGAGGATGAAGCCACCTGGGAGAGAGAGGAAGATTTGCTCAAGGACCACCCTCACCTATTTTCTAGCCAACCCGAATCTCGAGGGCGAG
This sequence comes from Triticum dicoccoides, assembly GCF_002162155.2. Lineage (NCBI taxonomy): Eukaryota > Viridiplantae > Streptophyta > Magnoliopsida > Poales > Poaceae > Triticum > Triticum dicoccoides. The sequence continues at coordinate 197,298,783 of NC_041390.1, read as the reverse complement.
ATTCACCTTAAGGGGGGTAGGTTTGTAACATCCCAAATTTGCAATTTGGAATGTTATACACTAGATCATCATGCATATCATATTTACTTGCATTTTGGTTGATCCTAGAAATTTCACGCAACTCAAGGACCCTCAGAGAGAGTTGGAGATTTCGTTATTTTTCATATTTGAGAGTTTTCTCGAATTTTGAAAAGAGGATCATTTGATTTATTTATTTTGTCTTCAATAATTTTTCCGATATCAAAATATATGAGAGAGGGAATAATATGACTTTCCCAAAATATAGGGAAAATGAAGATATAATAAATAGATCAATTTTTGTTTGCGGTGTTTATTTGCATTTTATTTGGATAGGAAAAAAATGCGCGTTTTCGAAAATTGCATTTTAGGTCCGGAGAAAAGTTCATTTTGTTCGGCTCATTTTTAGGAGTCGGGGAAAATTTACTTTAGATTTTTCGGAGTTCGTTTAGATCTCTTTTTGTTTTTTTTTCTGCGCGAGAACCAGTTAAAAAAAATCAAAGTCCAGCGCCTTGGGCCAAAGGCCCAGCCGGCCAAGGCTACGGCCAAGGCCATCGCTAGCCGCGCGCCAGGCGCAGGCGCAGGAGGCCGCCGCCGCCTCTTGTTTCTACCGAATCCTAGTAGGACTTTTGTCCTACTTCCGTATATTCCTTTTCTATTTCTAGATCTTTTCCTTTCCTTTTTTCTATTCCTATTCCTAGTCAAATTCCTTGTCCCCTACCCCAAGTTTTGTCCCCTCTCCCCAATATAAATACCCAAGCACCCCCCCTCTAAATCATCAAACCCAAAGCCTAGAGCACCACCACACCACACGCCGCGCCGCCGCACCACCCCACCCCACGCCGCCGCCGCACCTTGCCACCCGCGCCGCGCCGCGCCGCCGCACCACCTCACTGCGCCGCGCCGCCACCCCGCGCCCTACACCACCGCCGCCGCCCCTCACCCACGCCACCGCCGCCGCCGCCCAACGCCGCCGCCGCCAGAGCCCCGTTCGCCGGAGACCTCGCCAAGGTTGCCCCGCGCTACATCTATTCTTTTCCTCGGATCATTTTCTTCTAATCATTCCGATTCTTTTCTTCTCTAAACCGTTCCGGTTTTCTAGATCGGTTTTTCGATCGGTTTTCTTCTCCGAAACCCTAGATCGGATTCGTTTTCTTCTCCGATTTAGTTGCCTTTGGACCGTTCGCCGGACCGTTCATCCTAACGAATGTGATCACCGGATTCTTCTAGGTTAATGACGTCCGTTCATTTAACCGTTCTTCTTTTTCTTTTCGTCGGATTTATTCCGCAATCGCGATCTCAGATCCGATCTTCTTTCTAGTCTTTCTTTTCGCTCGTTTATCGGAATCAGGTGATTCAAGCGCCTGGAGTTTCGTCTCGAAACCGCCATTCCGTCTAATCAACTTGAACAAGCTTTTGCTACAGTAAAATTTGACCTAGTTTCAACTTGCTAGAACCGAGTTGTTTTCTTCCGCCGTTTGTTTTCCGCCGTTTGTTCGGTTCGTTCTTTCTTTGCAACCGGAGTTCTTAAGTTGAACTACCTGGTTCGATCTCTCGTTCGAATTTTACTTGTGCATTAGATGAGTACTTATTGTATGCTTGTTGTTTGTCTGCGATAGATTACCCGGATTGCGCCGCTTGTTACTTCGAAACCCTAGGACTCGCGGATCATCAGCAAGGCAAGTAACACTTTGATCATACCTTTTCTACAACCCATGGTTTATTGCATTAGATCAATCCTCTCACATTGCATGATTAGGATCTAATTAAATTGTGGGATGGGAAGTAGATGAGGTAGTACCTATTACCTGTTTATTATGAAACCTTTGGGAGTTACTTCTACGTTTGCTTATTATGCCATGCTATGCTAGTAGACGTGGATTGGGTGAGTGATATCCATGACAGATGTGAGTTGATAATTTTAATGGTTTATCTAAGGTGGCAACTTAAACACACATCTGGGTGGATTGAGGCACCTGATGTCTATCAGAACTTGCCTGTTTTTTTTGGACCGCCATCCAGGCTCAAAGGGATCATAAGATCTTTCATGCTAGAAACTTCCGTGTGCAGCCACATGCTACTATGGGCTCTGGCATAGTTGACTAAGTTGTGCGAACTCTTACGGGGTGGACTAGCAGATGTAGGGGATGTAGGTGTACCGGTCTACCCCACATGTAAGGTGCTAGTGCTTCTGAAAGACTATGTCTCGGTCATCCGTTTCTCAAACACCATGTAGTGCGAGAAAACAAACGGAGGCGATCGAGTCATGTGGGGAAAAGTGCGCAAACCTCTGCAGACTGATTCGGGTCAGACATCCGTTTCCACCAGCCATATATGCGTATAGTATAGCTGTCTCATTCCATTACTCTCTATGTGTTACTTTGCCAGCATATTCCATGTGCTGACCCGTTTTCGGGCTGCAACTTCTCATGTTGCAGACTTTTCAGACGACGATTGAGAGCTTTTAGGTCGTGGTTCTATACTCAGTGATGCCGCTGGAGTTGATGGACCCATTTATCTTCCGAGTCTTCCGCTGTTATCGATATTAGATGGCCTTAAGCCATATTTATTGTAATAAGTTCTTTTTGAGCCATCGATGTAATAAGTGTGTGATTGAAACTCTGCTATAAAACCTCGATGTACTGTGTGGTGTCAGCATTACTGATCCAGGGATGACACTGTAGCACAGTAGACGTGATCCATTCGGGTCAGGTCGCTACAATGTGGTCTGATGAATATTGAAGCTCGCGGTAGGTATCATTATTTTCTGATCTTCACATATGATTTGAGCAGATATGAGTATATCTACTTGATGAAACACAAGTCTGAAACATTTGAAAAGTTCAAAGAATTTCAGAGTGATGTGGAGAATCATCGTAACAAAATAAAAGTTTCTACGATATGATCGCAGAAGTAAAATATTTGAGTTACGAGTTTGGCCTTCAGTTAAAACAATGTGAAATAGTTTCACTACTCACGCCACCTGGAACACCACAATGTAATGGTGTGTCCGAACGTCGTAACCGTGCTTTATTAGATATGGTGCGATCTATGACGCCTCTTACTGATTTACCGCTATCGTTTGGGGTTATGCATTAGAGACATCTACATTCACGTTAAATAGGGCACCATCTAAATCCGTTGAGACGACACCGTATGAACTATGGTTTGGCAAGAAACCTAAGCTGTCATTTCTTAAAGCTTGAGGTTGCAATGCTTATGTGAAAAGTTTCAACCTGATAAGCTCAAATCCAAATCGGAGAAGTGCGTCTTCATAGGATACCCAAAAGAAAATGTTGGGTACACCTTCTATCACAGATCCGAAGGCAAGATATTCGTTGCCGAGAATGGATCCTTTCTAGAGAAGGAGTTTCTCTCGAAAGAAGTGAGTGGGAGGAAAGTAGAACTTGATGAGGTAACTGTACCTGCTCCCTTATTGGAAAGTAGTTCATCACAGAAATCTGTCTCTGTGACTCCTACACCAATTAGTGAGGAAGCTAATGATGATGATCATGTAATTTCAGATCAAGTTACTACCGAACCTCGTAAGGTCAACCAGAGTGAGATCCGCGCCAGAGTGGTATGGTAATCCTATTCTAGAGATCATGTTAATTGACCATGATGAACCTACGAACTATGAGGAAGTGATGATGAGCCCAGATTCCGCGAAATGGCTTGAGGACATGAAATCTGAGATGGGATCCATGTATGAGAACAAAGTGTGGACTTTGGTTGACTTGCCCGTTGATCGGCAAGCCATGGAAAATAAATGGATCTTCAAGAGGAAGACGGACGCTGATAGTAGTGTTACTATCTACAAAGCTAGAATTGTCGCAAAAAGGTTTTTGACAAGTTCAAGGTGTTGACTATGATGAGAGTTTCTCACTCGTATCTATGCTTAAGTCTGTCCGAATCAGGTTAGCAAATTGCCGCATTTTATGAAATCTGTCAAATGGATAAACAAAGCTGCATTCCTTAAAGGATATATTAAAGAAGCGTTGTATATGATGAAACTAGAAGGTTTTGTCAATCCTAAAGGTGCTAACAAAATATGCAAGCTCCAGCGATCCATCTATGGACTGGTGCAAGCATCTCGGAGTTGGAATATACGCTTTGATAAGTTGATCAAAGCATATAGTTTTATACAGACTTGCGGTGAATCCTGTATTTACAAGAAAGTGAGTGGGAGCACTACAACATTTCTGATAAGTATATGTGAGTAACATATTGTTGATCGGAGATAATGTAGAATTATTCTGCAAAGCATAAAGGAGTGTTTGAAAAGGAGTTTTTCAAAGAAAGACCTCGGTGAAACTGCTTACATATTGAGCATCAAGATCTATAGAGATAGATCAAGACACTTGATAAGTTTTTTCAATGAGTACATACCTTGACAAGATTTTGAAGTAGTTCAAAATGGAACAGTCAAAGAAAGATTTCTTGCCTGTGTTACAAGGTGTGAAACTGAGAAAGACTCAAAACACGACCACGGCAGAAGATAGAGAGAGAATGAAAGTCATTCCCTATGCCTCAGCCATAGGTTCTATAAAGTATGCCATGCTGTGTACCAGACCTATTGTATACCCGGCCCTGAGTTTGGCAAGGGAGTACTATACTGATCTAGGAGTAGATCACTGGACATTGGTCAAAATTATCCTTAGTGGAATAAGGATATGTTTCTCGATTATGGAGGTGACAAAAGGTTCGTCGTAAAGGGTTACCTCGATGCAAGTTTTGACACTGATCCAGATGACTCTAAGTCTCAATCTACATACATATTGAAAGTGGGAGCAATTAGCTAGAGTAGCTCCGTGCAGAGCATTGTTGACATAGAAATTTGCAAAATACATACGGATTTGAATGTGGCAGACCCATTGACTAAACTTCCCTCAAAAGCAAAACATGATCACACCTAAATACTCTTTGGGTATTAATCACATGGCGATGTGAACTAGATTATTGACTCTAGTAAACCCTTTGGGTGTTAATCACATGATGATGTGAACTATTGATATTAAATCACATGGCGATGTGAACTAGATTATTGACTCTAGTGCAAGTGGGAGACTGAAGGAAATATGCCCTAGAGGCAATAATAAAGTTATTATTTATTTCCTTATATCATGATAAATGTTTATTATTCATACTAGAATTGTATTAACCGGAAACATAATACATGTGTGTGTACATAGACAAACAGAGTGTCACTAGTATGCCTCTACTTGACTAGCTCGTTGATCAAAGATGGTTATGTTTCCTAACCATAGACATGAGTTGTCATTTGATTAACGGGATCACATCATTAGGAGAATGATGTGATTGACTTGACCCATTCCGTTAGCTTGGCATTTGATCGTTTAGTTTGTTGCTATTGCTTTCTTCATGACTCATACATGTTCCTATGACTATGAGATTATGCAACTCCCGTTTACCGGAGGAACACTTTGTGTGCCACCAAACGTCACAACGTAACTGGGTGATTATAAAGGTGCTCTACAGGTGTCTCCGAAGGTACTTGTTGGGTTGCCGTATTTCGAGATTAGGATTTGTCACTCCGATTGTCAGAGAGGTATCTCTGGGCCCACTCGATAATGCACATCACTATAAGCCTTGCAAGCATTGCAACTAATGAGTTAGTTGCGGGATGATGTATTACGGAACGAGTAAAGAGACTTGCCGGTAACGAGATTGAACTAGGTATTGATATACCGACGATCGAATCTCGGGCAAGTAACATACCGATGACAAAGGGAACAACGTATGTTGTTATGCGGTTTGACCGATAAAGATCTTCATAGAATATGTGGGAGCCAATATGAGCATCCAGGTTCCGCTATTGGTTATTGACCGGAGACGTGTCTCGGTCATGTCTACATTGTTCTTGAACCAGTAGGGTCCGCACGCTTAAGGTTTCGATGACGGTTATATTATGAGTTTATGTGTTTTGATGTACCGAAGGAGTTCGGAGTCCCGGATGAGATCAGGGACATGACGAGGAGTGTCAAAATGGTCGAGACATAAAGATCGATATATTGGACGACTATATTCGGACATCGGAAAGGTTCCGAGTGATTCTGGTATTTTCGGGAGTACCAGGAAGTTACGGGAATTCGTATTGGGCCTTAATGGGCCATACGGGAAAGGAGAGAAAGGCCTCAAAGGGTGGCTGCACCCCTCCCCATGGGCTGGTCCGAATTGGACTAGGGAGGGGGGCGCCCCTTCCTTCTCCTTTTCCCTTCCCTTTCCTTCCCTCCTACTCCTACTACTTGATAGGGTTCCTAGTTCTACTAGGAAAGGGGGAATCCTACTCCCGGTGGGAGTAGGACTCCCCTAGGGCGCGCCATAGAGAGGGCCGGCCCTCCCCCTCCTCCACTCCTTTATATATGAGGGCAGGGGGCACCCCAAAGACACAACAGTTGATCATTGATCTCTTAGTCGTGTGCGGTGCCCCCCTCCACCATAGTCCTCGATAATATTGTAGTGGTGCTTAGGCGAAGCCCTGCGACAGTAGAACATCAAGATCGTCACCACGCCGTCGTGCTGACGGAACTCTTCCCCGACATTCTGCTGGATCGGAGTCCGGGGATCGTCATCGGGCTGAACGTGTGCTAGAACTCGGAGGTGCCGCAGTTTCGGTGCTTGATCGGTCGGGCCGTGAAGACGTACGACTACATCAACCGCGTTGTGCTAACGCTTCCACTTTCGGTCTACGAGGGTACATGGACAACACTCTCCCCTCTCGTTGCTATGCATCACCATGATCTTGCGTGTGCGTAGGAATTTTTTTGAAATTACTACGTTCCCCAACAGTCGCTGCATGTGGATCTTCCATAGTTCTTTGCCCAAAACATCACTCGTCCGACATACTTTCCATATTGCATTCTCGTCCTCACAACATTTTAGACAAACACAACCATGTTGTTATCTTCCCTTAGGACAAGGAATATGCTTCTTTTTTGTTGTCGCATGTGTCATCAACTGTTATTGGCCAGTAATTATTTCCTTTCTACCTCTTTTTAGCAAACAGGGCTATCCATTTCACGTCGTTGCTATTGCGACCTTTTGGTGAACTACACAAATCACTTTTTTCTTAAGAGTGTTTTCTGCAGTTGTACTAAAATGTCACACGGGCAACGTCTCTACATTTCAGTGCAACTGCACAAAGGGAGATTGGTTTTGCTCTATCCTCCTCATCCAACTCCGAGCCTAATCTTCTCCAACTAGTTAGTCTTAAGAGAGACTGCAAAGGTGACTGGCTTCTATTTGTGTGTTTATTGTTTCATCAGCAGTCCTCTATTATCATAATCACACTTGATATCTTTGGAACAGGGACGCTCAACTCTATTTTAGTGGAACTGCACAAAATGATCGGAATGTTGCATGCTCCAGACAGCTACTTTTTCCTAACATGCCTTGATGATTTAGACAAAGCTGGGGGGACGTTGCTGCCAATGAAAGCATGGATCAATTTTAATTTAACACCTTCTCACAACTTTGTCTTCAGTTCTGATGTAATTATTAGCTCTGATCTGCTAATAATTGACATGCATTAGCAAGGAAGTTAGTTTTTTATTGTTTCCGAAAGAGCATCGATGGCAAGACACGCGAAACAAAAGCTGAAAGCTCACACCAATGTACAATTTCATGTCGCTGGAAAATTATTTGTATAGTACCTCAATTATGTGAACAAATGATGGAAGCTTGATAGCATTGCCAGAAGCCTCTTCATCATCCGGGTCCATGTGCCATGCACAAAATGATACTCCTTCATTCCTAAATATTTGTCTTTTTACAAATTTCAAACGGGCATATTTTAGAGTGTAGATTCACTCATTTTGCTTCGTATGTGTACTCCCTACGTTCCTAAATATTCTATTCGTCTTAACAGATATTTCAACAAGTGACTACATACGGAGCAAAATGAGTGAATCTACACTCTAAAATATGTCTATATACATCCGTATATGTGCCAGTCCATTTGAAATCTCTAAAAAGACAAATATTTGAGAGAGAGAGAGTAGTTACTCGTTGAAATCTCTAGAAAGACAAATACTCCGGAGTATATTTAAGAACCGAGGGGGTAGTGCACAACCGCATGGGAGACTCAGCCCGGTCGTTGCGCCGCATTAATAGTGAGTAATGAGCAGTCAAATCATAAGCCCCACCTTTCCCACTGTAAGTTGCTCTGAAGAAGAAACCATCAATACCCTCTTCTTTGAATCCGCTCATACTACTCCATCCATCACTGTTTATACAGCGCGCTTCAGAAAAAAGAAAAAAAATCCGCCGGACCAAGGCGACTAGCGATCGACGTGAAAAATAGCATTGGTAGTTATAGCACGACGTCTATTACTAGAGGGAATAATGCGTACACACATGCATGCAGTGCTTCCACCCCAGGTACACACATGCATGCACTCCATAGTAGTACAATACATGGAGAGAAAATTGTGGACTTGATTGTGGTTACCATGCCCTGATTAATTGAGCATTATACCAAACGCGTCTAAAGTCTCTCTGGTGGTGGAAATGCATTGAGAGAAATGCATCATAATGAAGTGCGCCCTGTAAACTGTGACGGAGGGTGGAGTAGTATGAAGGTGCAAAACCAAGTACGCGTACTACTGCGCTTGGCTCTTCGCCCCTTCGTGAAGTCGAACAATGATGGTACTCCGCATGTTGGGTACTACAGTGTATGCCTCTGACAATCTGACACCGAATGGACTGATGCATGTCCACCGAGGGTAGGTTGCATTAGTCAAAAGGCGTAAGCGAGCTTCACCTTGTCCTGCAAGCTTCTCCTCGTTCAGCGAGTTGACGGGACACACCAAAAAGTAGTGCTAGTCCATACTCCCTCCTTTCCGGTTAATATGGCTTAATCTTTTTTGCGGGTAAATGAGAGAGCTTTATTCATATATAACCATTCTTAGGACGATCAGCCAAGACACTGGTCACTAGGAAGCGAGGTACCCCGCAAAAAAAGAAGTAGGAAGTGAGGTGTTTCATCAAGCCAGCTCTCGGCCACATTCAAAGTGCAGCAAGCACGGTTCGCACGAAGATGCGCCGCAAGGTTTTCTGACCTGTTTACATGCTGAATAACAAAAAAAGAGGAAATATTACTGAGCGCTACTATTTGTAACAGGATATGAGCCAGAATTAAGCGAGAATTGTGGCGAGTGTTCCATGCAATCAACTTCCATTATCACATGCGAGAACCCTCAAAGAGAACCAAATGTGTTGAAGATTGCTTTATCACATTTTAAAATTATAATAAGAGTGCAGACGCTCCTCCATCCGGTTCCTAGTAGTACTAGTATAGTACGTACCTTTATGGACAATAGTAGTAGTAGTACCAGTGAACTTTGCGCTTGGCTGTTCGGGAAGTCGAACAATAATAGCACTAGTAGTATAGTGTATGCTTCTGGCATTCTGACACCGAATTAACTGTTGCACGTCCACCGCCTGAGCGAGGGAGAGCTTGCATTAGTCAAAAGTTTCTCCTTGTCCTACGAGCCACCGCGCGCAAGCTTCTCCCGCCCTGCAACCTTCTCCTCGTTCGGCAAGTTGACGGGACACAACAAAGTAATGCTAGTCCATGCTGCCTCCTCTCCGGTTAATATGGCTTAATTTCAAATGAGATAAATACACTGTGTGTCACTGTATATTTGTAAAAATACGGTCAGTGGACTTCATAATACGCTCATTGCGCTCAATATATATATTTTCCGGTGTTCATACGGTCACTAGCTCACCCTGACCGAGTATGTGTGTGCATGCACATGTAGGTTGATCACTTGAGCGTGACCGTGTGTGTTCCGTCATGTGCTCGGACATGCATGCATTAGGGCATCACGTGCGTTTTTGCATCCATGTGTACGTGTGACTGTTGCATACACGTAGGGGGAGTACGTGTAGGGGCCACTAAGGAGCAGTCAAATCACACAGTAAGTTAGTCGGAAGAAGCAACCATCATTTCACTCTTGAATGACACGTACGCAATATAAAATGCTTGATATGGAGAGAAAAAGAAAACCACTATATATACACTAGCAGGAGCCTAAGCTACAAGCCTGCTTGCTTAGGTTTCTCTCTTCACAAGCATAGAACGACTGGCCTGATCCCGCAGCTGGGGGAAGGGAACAATGTTCTGCATAGACGCGGTCGACATCGGCGAGGGAGAAAACCCACAGTCGGTGCGTCCCAATCGGGGGTCACTGTGGTATGGGCCGATGCCGCGTCCCAACCGCCCTTCTAGCTACAGCCCGACGTCCCAGGTAGTCCATCTTCCTTTTGGAGTCGGCTTGCTCCACTGCCATAGCTCCATCTCCATGTCGATCTTTCTCTACTTCTACCGGCTTCTACTTGTGATGAGTTTATGTCTCATGAACTAGTGCCGGTACTATTATTCTAATCACACTTCTTCAATATCTTTGCCATCAGGGATGCTCAGGTCGATTTTAGTGAAACTGCACAAAAGCATCGTATGATCCGAGGGTGCCAGCCGTCTTTCCTTCGACAGGTTCTACCTGGCCAGGAAATTAAATCATGTTTAGGGTTTAGGGTTTAAGTTGTAGTGACCCCATCAGTAGTTTTTCTATCGTACACGCTCTCACAACTTTTTTCTTTAGTTGTGAAGTAAATATTGGCTATGATCTGTGAATCATTGAGATGCATCAGCATGTGTGTTAGTTTTCCTTTGTATTTGATGGAATGTTGTAACGGGGCAACCTTGGAATAGGAATGAAAATGGAGTGGAAAAGTTTCCGTTTTTTCGGAGAAAAATGGAAACGGAGAGAAACCAACGTTTCGTTTCGTTGAATTGCGCCATCGAGCAAAACCAACGTTTAAATCACGTCTGTCATGTTCGTGTCTCACCCTCCTCCACGGCTCGACCCCACACGGTCGCTCGGCATGCCACTCACCGCAAAACTTTCCCGCCTGCTTGTTGATGGATTGCGCCATGGAGTACTAGCACTACTGGAAGAGATTGATGAGTTGGGGGAGGACAACTAGCTGTAGCACGGACTCCCAAGAACTTACTACTGGAAGAGATCACACATGTTGTAGCCGGCTATTGCGACCTTTGAACGCGGAGCAGCCGCGTGCACCCGAAAGCGGCGCGGGCGACGCTCTCTCGTCCGGCGCGCCGCAATCAATGCCGGTGCTAGTGAGAGGTCGCGTCCGCTCTGGCCGGGCATGAATGCGGCACTGACCGTTTCGGGTGGGAAGCACGCGTGGGTGATGAAGAGGGTTCGGGTTTGTCAGGACCGGCCGTGGCAGCGGTCCGGACGTGCGCAAACAAGAGATGCTGTACGTTAATATTGCTGCGTATATAATTAACAATGTAAATAATGTGCCAGTTGGACAAATATGATTGGAGATGGAGATGGAGATGGAATTTTACGTAAACATGAATATGCATGTCTATGTCTATGTGTGTATGCGCGATGACTCTCGCGACCTGGAAGCGGGGGCGTGTTTTTGATCGAGTTTTCTTTCTTGGTACGTTAGAAAATCAGTTTGTCTAATTCACATCTAGATGTTATTTAAGGATATCACATCTAAGCTCCCACAAGTATATAATGTAGCAACAAGAAATAAAAAAAACTAGGAAAAGACCACAAACATAGTGGACATCAACTTATATGTGACATAACTATGTCACATCTAGATGTGTCCTAGACAGACCCTTAAAAAATTGTCCGCCAGTTTTCGTTTCTTTTTTCCGGGAACGTGCGTATTCTATTTAAAACCACTGCTATGGAGAGATTTTTTTACTCCATTATAGCCTCTTGTTTAATAGAGTTTCTCGCATCTCGCTCTCTCATCCTCTCCATATCAAAACAAGATGACAATGTCCACTCTATCTCTCTCCTCACCGGTGGTCACAGATCCGGTCGAATCCCGTCCGCCGCGGGAGGTGAGGAGGTGAAGCGTTGACATTGTCGCCGTCGGCGACGGAGGAAGCCGATGCGCACCGTCCTCTCGGAGCCGGCGCTGGCGCGGACGAAGATCCTCCGCGCCCTTGTTTGCTGCCGTCGTGTGGGCAGATCCCGCCCGCCCGCCTAAACGACATCTCGCCCACCTGAGGTATAACTTCTTGTACTGGTCCAGCTCCCCAGGTCGCTGCGTGCGGGTTTTCTTCTATGCGACTACTCCCCAGCTCCCCATGCATAGTAGCCAGGGTTCGTCGGCTGGTCCAACATCGCCTACTAGTACTATTATAGAGGAAATGCCACTCAAAAGGTTGTCCTGATTTATGCCTCGGTGGAGGTATACATGTTGTTTTGACAAAAAGTACATGGTGGTTGTGCGGTCATTGTCCATATGGTGGTAGTACTATCACTGGTTAAATGAAGAAATGCTTTTTTTCTCGGGTATCCTGGTTTAGTTCCCATCAAGATAATTATGATGCTTCTGTTTGTTGGTGTACTTTTCATTAATTCTTATTGACAATTGAGATGTCGTTGCTAACCCTTTTTTATATTTTTGGAAACAGTGATGCGTGTCTCCATACCCGGGCATGTCTTCCTCAATTTTAGTGGAACTGCACAAAATTGGATGGCCATTGTTGTTCCGCCTCACTGTCCTCTGCCACGTGGTTCTTCCTTCCTCGAGCTTGATTACTGAGAAGAAACAGACCATAGTGAGGATTTGTCGAACTTCTTAGGTGCCTCACCCAAACTTGATGCCAAATGGATGATGCATCACTACGATGACCTATCAATGCTGATGGTTGCGCCTCATGGTTGCATCGGCTGGTGAAGCTGATCGATTTTCGACGAAAAACAAGTTGTCTTCCATCAGTGCTCTTTGCTTGTTATGCACAAAGATGATATCCTTCGTCAGTTCACCTTGGTTGCGTTGGAGACGCAGTCGTCTTTCATGTTGGTGCAATTTTCGCTAGGGTTTTACGACAGGCGGGCCCAAAATGTGGCTGGCTCACCTGTCATACAGCCAAAAGCAGGTGCAATGAAGGCACCGGAGCTCAGTTCGTACTACAGTAGTATATACTAAGCGGGAGCCTCAACGCTTGTTCGCTAGGGTTTGCACTCTCCACACGCTCGCCGCACTACATATATGTTACTCCCTCCGTTCCGAATTACTTGTCTTAGATTTGTCTAGATACGGAGGTATCTAGCACTAAAATGAGTCTAGATACATTTGCTAGGGTTTGATATATTCACAGTCTCTCACCCTCTCTTCACCAGATCTAAACAAGACTACGTTGGCCTCTTGTCTCTCTCCCCCCCTCACAGCTGGTGAAGGAGGCGTCCGTATCCCATCGCACCGGGAAGGGGAGGAGGTGCAGCGTTCACTCTATCGCCTTCGGCGAGGGAGGCAATTCATTGTCGGCTGCGTTGTTCTCTTTCACCCAGCGCCTGTGCGGGAGGGCCACCGACCCCTTCTTCCTCGCTGCCGTACTTTGTGTGGGCAGATCCGGCCTCCCGCTGCACGCCTTGCCACATCCCGACGACCCTAAGGTATAAGTTTCTTTGAAACCGTCGTTGCTCTAGCTGCATGTGGATCTTTTTCGATCTGTAGTCGAATCTAGGTCTTGGTTCAAAGAGGAATGAAGGGTGCGGTGGGCTGGAGCAAGAATCTAGGATGTGGTTCAGTGAGGAAAGGAGGGGCGGAAAGTAGTATAGACTGGCTATCCAACCACTTTGTAGGTCTAAAAGGGAAAAGGGGGGTAACCCAGTACACACATCTGTAAGGAACCGATCTCTTTGTTGAAAAGGGAAAGAAACTGGGGGGTCGGGTAGTTTGTGCACGACTAGATTTGCTGCCCTCACATAGGAAGAAGGTTCAAAGAGAACAAATATGGGACGAGCGCATATATGCTGCTTGGCTACATACTCTGCATCACCCATTTATACGTGTGGATGCACATGGTGCTGGCATGTCCCATGCATCTATTTTGCTGTTGTTAATCTCAGAATTAACTATTGATCCGTTTTAAAAGAATTTCTCTGTTAATATGAATCAATGCAACCGTTTTAGAAATGCCACTGTCCTATACTTTGTTTTCCATCAAGATAAGGTAGATGCTTCTTTTTGTGGCCGCATGTTTCATCCTCCTTTATTGGCCAGTAATTGTTTTCTTTTTTGCCTCTTAAAACAGGGATATCTATTCAACTTGTTGCTATAGAAAACTTAAATGTCACACCGGCAACTTTGCTTGATTTCAGTGCAACTGCACAAAACTTGATTGGGTTTCCTATTCGTGTTGGTAGATTCGTATTTTATGTTGGTCGTCTCATGAAAGGTCAGTACAGGCCTTCATCCACATGATTGTGCAGTGTGCTTTGAGATGCTGTGCTACTTGTATTGGTACCGTTTTAAATAAATGATGAATTGAAGCTATTGTATTGCTGTCTTTTCCCATTAAGTAGTGAACAAAAATGGGACCAACCCAGACATGATGCTTGTTGCTTTGTTACAACAAATTCAGCATCACCCCCTTTATAAGCCAGTAATTGATGCCACTCTCAGAATTAACTACTGAATCTTATTTCAAAACTGCAACACTTGTTAGGGATTGGCGGGATTACCATTTTTGTGACCGCATGTTTCATCCTCCTTTATTAGCCAGTAATTGATTCCTTTTTTGCCTCTGTTTATACAGGGATATCTATTCAACTTGTTGCTATTGTGACATTTTGCTTCGCTACGTGAAACACTTTGCTTGATTTCAGTGCAACTGCACAAAATGAGATTGGATTTCCTATTCGTGTTGGCAGATTCGTACGTGATCTTGTGTGCGTCATGATAGGTTGGTACTTGCCTTCATCCACATGATCATGCATTGTGTTTTGAGATGTTGTGCTACTTGTATTGGTACTATTTTAAATAAATGATGAATTGAATCTATTGTATTGCTGTCTTTTCCCATTAAGTAGTGAACAAAAATGGGACCAACCCAGACATGATGCTTGTTGCTTTGTTACAACAAATTCAGCATCACCCCCTTTATAAGCTTTGTCGTTCTTTATACATGTTGAAACAAGGCATTGTTAAGATAATGTCTCAGTCAATATGAATGAATCACACTGATGGAGAATTGCTACTCTCCTGCTTTGTTTCCCATTAAGATAAAGTAGATCAGTAGATGCTTTTCTTCTGGGAGTACAAGTCATCAACCGTTATTTCTTAGTAATTGTTTCCCTTATACCTATTGTTGCTTACAAGGATATCAAAATTAAAGCTCGGTTTTATTCCGACTTCGATTTTAGTTGAACTGCACAAAAGGAGCCAATGTGTGAGGCAAACTGCTACATTACTGGGTCTAGTTGGTCGTTCCACTTTGTAGAAAGAAGCAGTCACTGTTTGCGCTACATTACAGAAGGAATGACCGAGAAGCTTTACAGAGTATTATTAGACACCGGTGACATGACTAGTCTGCAGAGACCATTGGCAATTTAACAATACGTGGAGTGCCCTGGGCAAAAAGTGCCCAAACAAGTATAAAAGCTACGACAGGACTCCATGATCATAGGCATTGCATATTTTGAATGGTAAAAGCTTGTCAAAGTTTAATCATTAATGTTAGCAAGAAGACGTTAGTTTAATATATTGGAATTGGAAAACCTTGTCAAAATTTGCTCATTGATGTTAGCCAGAAGACATGCATTTGATATTTTTGAGTCGGACGCCCTTGCTGTGAGCAGCGTCGAGTGTTTTTTCCTATTCCTGTGTTCAGTTTAGAAGTAAATAGTTACTCTGCCGAGATATTCCTGTGTTAAGAGTTTGTTCTGAATATTGTCTATGTAATGCAAGGCCTTGTGTTTGATTGCAAAGTTGAGCTTGGAATGTTGTGGCATGCGACATCACGAGCTATTCACCGTGCCTCCTGAGAATAATGCTTCGTATTGTTTTGCATGTCGATCTAATGCCAGTGATTTGCTTGTTAAGAAGATCATCCTCTTCTGTTGTTTCCGTGCTTAAGAAGTTCATCGTTTGATGTTTCATTCATAGCCTATACGACAAGTCGGGTAGGTTAGACGTGAAACCATATGATCTTCCGACCAACTCATGATATTAGGCCGTGATTGGATTGTCGTTTTCCAACCAAAACCGCTTGTAAAACTGACGCTTGTAAATTAAAGCAGATGGTCTCAGGCGAAGGCGCTTGGTTGGTCGATTTCGACTAGTAAAATACCGGAAGTACTTGACACACGATAAAAACGCTGAACGACACTCGGACGATTGCTAATCCAGCCGTTAGCTGCTGTTTCAGCCTTGCCCATGGATGGCATGATACACACGTCGTGCATGTATCGTCTGGTAATGTCGTCCATATAGCAGTGCTCGTAAAATATACACTGATCTCTCAAATTACACGCGTAACCCGCCGGTCTTACTTACAGACCTCGGGCCCTCGGTTTCATTATGCCTATATTTTACGCGCTATTTTTGATGACGAGTAAATTACACTTGTATGTTAATACAGGTTTGAAATAAACTAGAGCTCCCATGCGCGGCCTTACCGTTTCATGCCGTCTCAGTTTCTCGAAGGCGCTCATAGGTGTCCGATGATCCTGGCTTCCTGAATGAGTAGCGGGCGCTGTATCAGACCATCCGTGGCGCCAAGCATTGTTAACATCGTCAACGAACATGAGGATTCATGAGATGACTTTATTTTAACTGGATGACACTAGGGACCCACTAGGGCCATAGCCGTACGTATGCAAGTGCCCCCTTATTATGTACAACTATATTTTTTTTTGCTTTCTCCTGGTTTCATGACATCACGGTCCCACACCATTGTCAACCTATGTAGTCAATATAAATGAGAGAATTGCACAAGGTGCGGCCGACAGCTGGGACCAAGCAGCTTGAGCAGTATTTGTGTTTTTGAGGTGTGAGCACTGCAGAGTTTTTCTTGGCGATGATTTCGTTGTTGTTCAGAGGAGAGCAGGGTATTAACTGGGCGGGCTGTGGCCCGTCTAGCCCAGACCAAATATCCATCCCAGGTACTAATTTTTTCAAGATGAAAATGGCTAGCCCAGCTATACGTCTTTTTGAGGCATACCCAGGCAAGGTCAACTTGTTATTCTCCGGCCCGCTGGGCTGCAAATCTTTCCTAGGAGGGATGCATTAGGCTTAACAGGAAAATGGGCTTTAAAAAATAATAAATGGGATGTAATTATAAAAACTGGGAAGTAACTATAAAAAATGCACCAAACACGAAATTAGTTTATAAAATATTATTTATGGATTTTGAAAATCTTAATTTTTCATTGTTGCACACGCAATGTTTCGTTGGATTTTTACGTAATACAAATTTATATTTAATCTGACTAGAAATTTCGGGATAAAAATATTTTGGAGCCCATCAAAATGTGGGAAATTTTATTGAATTCTGTCTTCGACGGTTGGTTGAAATTATTAATCATTGTCCTAGCTAGAAAATGGGCTGTAGTAAATGGGTTGTTGTAAATTCCATTAAAATTCCAAAATGGGCTATACATTCTTACAAAATGCAAATGGGCTATAAGTTCTCTGCCACACACTTGTGGGCCTACTAAGTGACGTGTCCCCTAAAAAAATAAGTTGACGCGTATGCAAGGCTTTGCCAATTTATTATAGTCAACACACGGTTCTAGCAGTAGTGGCCGTTGGATGTCTATCCAACGGATGTCGTGCTTCTTCTTCAATCTCGGATATTCTTAGCTTCGGCCGCCCAAAAAATGATTCCTCCCCCTGACATCTGGGGCGCACCATTTCGGAGGCTGACCTGTGGGCCTACTAAGTTGGAGCGTACCAAGGGCTTTGTCAACTTAGTCAATAATAAACGTTTTGTAGCTTTAGTGACCGTACGATGTCCATCCAACGGCCGTAGTGCTTCTTCAACCTCTGGTCTTCTTGGTCCAGCAGCCCAAAGCAGCGCCGGTTGTGCCACCTGCTCCTGCCTCCCATGGTCGGCTGTGCTGCCACGGAGGCCTCACCGCCCCCATACTACTCCCACCGCTGGCCAGGCCATCCCTCCACTCACCCACACCCCCTGTTATTCTGCGGCGACGACAACCTCACACCGCAGCCGAACCAGTGAACCCTCGTACTCCTCTCCGTGCGGGCTTCCACTGCTGTGTCTTCCCCGGATCCGCGTCATCCCCTTCCTAGGCCTCGCCGTCGTCCAGACCACCGCCCTGGTGCTCTCGACGCGGCGTGGTCAACGACCGACTTCCATCGGAAGAGCACTGTACGTGGAGAGGCTGACAGCTGGGTCCAGGCGGCCGCAAGGAAGTGCCTCCTTATTAGGCGCAAAATGATTATTCCTCCACCTTACAGCAGGGACCCACCGGACGGGCCACCTTATTTCGCGAAAAAAACGTTTCCCCCCTGACTGCTTGGACCCACCGGACGGGCCAGCGTATTTCACGAAAAAAACGTTCCCCCCGCTATCAGCTCGGACCCACCGGAAGTGCCTCCTTATTACGCACAAAAAAATGAATACTCCCCCTGCTAGCTGGGACCCACCATGGTGGGAGGCTGACTTGTGGGCCTACTAAGTTGACTGGGACGGGGGCCTTTGTCAACTTTAGTCAATATGAACGATTCTAGCTCCAGTGACCGTACGATGTCCATCCAACGGTCGTAGTGCTTCTTCAACCTCTGGTCTTCTTGCTCCAGCCGCCCAAAGCAGCGCCGGTCGTGCCACATGATCCTGCCTCCCGTGGCTGGCTGTGCTGCCGCGGAGGCCTCACTGCCCCCTACTATTCCCACCGCTGGCCAGGCCCTGCGGCGATGGCAGCCTCACACCGCAGCCGAACTAGTGAATCCTCGTACTCCTCTCCGCGCGGGCTTGCACTACCGCGTCTTCCCCGGCTCCCTATCGTCCCCTTCCTAGGCCTCGCCGTCGTCCACCGCCCTGGTGCTCTCGGCGCAGCGTGGTCAACGTGGTCAAGTAACGACTTCCATCGTACGTGGACTGTACGTGGAGAGGCTGACAGCTGGGTCCATGGCCGCAGCAAGGAAGTGCCTCCTTATTACGTGCAAAATAATTATTCCTCCACCTGACAGCGGGGACCCACCGGACGGGCCACCGTATTTTGCGAAAAAAACGTTTCCCCCCTGATTGCTGGGACCCACCAGCTACACCTTCACACGCAAGGAAGTGCGTCCGGGCAAAAAAAACAAAACGATTCACCCCCTGACTGCTGGGACCCACCAGCTACATCTTCGCAGGCAAGGAAGTGCCTGACAGTCGGGACCCACCTGGTCGAAGCGTACATAGCATTGTCATTCTGATCGCGAACGTGTACGTACATATATACTGGTCGATGTAGAGGCGCGCACGTAGCATGTACACGTATGTACAGCGGCCATGGTGCAAGAAAAAAATACGGCCACGTATGTGTACATACGGGCGGGGTCTCGAACGCCTACTCGCGCATATGTATGACCAGGGCTCGTGTACATGGCTGGGTCGGAACAGAGAAACAACGTCGTTGTCGTGTTCATGGGGAGGCAACGGAATGCGTCGTGTTCATGGGGAGGCAACGGAATGCATCGTGTTCATCGGGAGGGCTTGGACGGAACAGGCGATGGAAACGAGGCCTGGCGTACCGCAGAACGGAGGAAATGGCCTTGTGTTCGACCGGCCACATTCGAAACGGGATCCTGTTCATCGGGAGGGGTCTGGCGTACCGCAAAACAGAGGAAACGGACCTCCTACGGTCGAAACAGGGGTCCTGTTGATCGGGAGGGGTGTGGCGTACCGCAAAACAGATGAAACAGACTTGTGTTGGAGCGCTGCGGTCGAAACGGGGGTCCTGTTCATCGGGAGGGGTGTGGCTACCGCAAAACGGGACTCCACGTGATACTGTTCATCTCCACCGTCGACCCCCTCCAGCCTCCACGAGCTACTGTTCATCCACCATCGACCTCCTCCAGCCTCCACCTGCGACTGTTCATCCATGGGCTCCTGTTCATCCAGCCTCCATCGCACGCTACTTCACCGTCTACTGTTCAACCAGCCCTCTCCGCGGGCTCCTATTCAACCACCCCTCCACGGGCTACTGTTCATCCTGCCCTCCACCGTCTACTGTTCATCCTGCCCTCCACGGGGTGGTCCTGTTCATCCAGCTCTGCACGGGGTCCTGTTCATCCAGCGCCAACCGGCTCGATCGATCGGGGTTCTGTTCGTCCAGAGGCAACACCACGGGGTCCTGTTCATGCAACCCCACCGGGAACTGTTCATCCAAACCCCCCCCCCGCAACACTCACTGTTCATCCATAGGCAGCATCGATTGGCTTCAGTTAGCAGTAGTAGCGAAGGAATCGCACGATCGGGTCCAGTTAACAGCCATCGATCGATCGCTCGGGTTCAGTAACGCGTAGCCTGCAGTGCAATCGCTCGGGTTCAGTTAGAGCCCAATGCCTCACTCGGGTTCAGTTAGAGTCAATGCCTCGCACACACGCGCATACGTGTATGAGAGAAACGCGCATCGCTCGGCCCCCGACCTCCCACCGTAACCGGGAACTCCCTGAAATTTTCCTCCCCCTTGCTTCTACCATGGTTTTTTCCGTCATGGACGGCCCAAAGAATGTCATGCAGTTGCGTCTCCGGCCCGCCCAGGACGAAAAGCCCATTTTCTGTCATGATTTTTTGTCATAGAAGTAGGAGCCCACCACATCCATGATGATACCGGGTTTTGTCACAATTATCGTCATAGAAGTGTCATATGTATGACAGAATTTTTTTTTTCGTTCGGCCCAAAATGTCACGGATGTGTCTTTTTTTGTAGTGCTAGCCTTCATTTTGCACTAAGTATGATCACTACTTGTGCATCCAAAATCCTTTAAACCAATTTTGCCATATGAGTCCACTATACCTACCTAGCTATATGCGGTATTCTTTTGTTGTTCTAAGCAAATTTGTATGTGCCCTCTCTAATTTTCAAAACAAACTTCTCTTTTGTGTGCTCGTACCGCTCATGAAACGGTAGGGGGTGGCTAATATATTTCCATTCTAGATGTGTTATTATCAAGATGAGTGTTTATTCACTTGTCGTTGCATGAGAGTACGACAAAGGTATTAGGGATGCCCAGTCCTGAAATGAAAATGAATTTACTTTATGTTTTCAAATAATAAATTCCTTTGAAAGTGTTGGTATGGAAGGCACCCATGGATACCCTAGGGGAGTCGACGAAAATCAATTCCAGCTGCCGCAAGTTCCAGAAACCATAGATCCAATCTAAACACCATCACGGAGGGGTTCATCATCCTCATTGGTGCCTCTCCAATGATGCGTGAGTAGTCCTTTGTAGACCTACGGGTCCGTAGTTAGTAGCTAGCTGGCTTCCTCTCTCTCTCTCTCTCTCTCTCTCTCTCTCTCTCTCTTCACTCTCAATACAATGGTCTCTTGGAGATCTATTTGTTGTAACTCTTTTTGCGGTGTGTTTGTTGGGATCCGATGAACTTTGAGTTTATGACCAGATATATGTTTTTATCCATGAAAGTTATTTGAGTCTTTTGATCTCTTATATGCATGATTACTTATAGCCTCATATTTCTTCTTCGAATCTTTGTTTTAGTTAGGCCAACTAGATCGATTTTTCTTGCCATGGGAAGAGGTGCTTTGTGATGGGTTTGATCTTACGGTGCTTGATCATAGTGATAGAAGGGGAAACGACATGTATGTATCATTGCTATTAAGGATAACAAGATGGGGTCTATTTCTACATAAATAGATCTTGTCTACATCATTTGATCGTTCTTATTGCATTACTCCATTTCTCCATGAACATAATACACTAGATGCATGTTGGATAGCGCTCGATGTGTGGAGTAATAGTAGTAGATGCAGGCAGGATTCAGGCTACTAATCTTGGACATGATGCCTATATAATGATCATTCCCTGGATATTGTCATGATTATTTGAAGTTATATCAATTGACCAACAGTAATTTGTTTACCCACCGTTGCTATTTTTCTCGAGAGAAGCCACTAGTGAAATCTACGACCCTCGTGTCTCTTCTTTATTATATTTGCCTTCGCGATCTATTTTTATTTGATTTTATTTTCAGATCTGTTAATCCAAAAACCCAAAAATACCTTGCTGCAATTTTAGTTTATTTATTTTATCTCATGTTCCCACAAGATCTATTTATCCAATCTACTATAATTTTACCTATTTTTTTACCCGTGAGGGATTGACAACCCCTCTCTTACGTCGGGTTGCAAGTATTTGTTCTTTATGTGCAGGAGCTATTCACGCGGTGTTGCGTGGTTCTCCTACTGGTTCGTTAACCTTGGTCTCATCACTAAGGGAAATGCCTACGTAGTTGTGCTGCATCATCCCTTCCTCTTTGGGGAAATACCGACGTAGTTCAAGCCGCATCAGGGTGCTATCTCCACCAAGAGGTAGCACTGTTTTAGTTGAAGACAGTGTTTTTACTCCGCTAGATACTTCCATCACCCGCTCCAATTCAAATGGATGATAAACAAGAAACGTAGTTGAATGTACATACCTTGTATGAGAGACAGATGCAATAGATAGTGTGGGAAAAAGAGGGCATGAAATAGTTCACATGTATATTGTTTAACTAAAAAGGGTAGCATGACATAATCTCACATATATGATGTCTATCTAAACTGGATAGCATAGCATGACATAATTCAAAGATATGATGACTAACTAAACAGGATGACACGAGATAATTATATGATGTCTTTAGTAAACAGGTTCGCATGACATAATTCACATACATGTTATCTAAGTAATCAGGATCGCATGATTTAATTCACACTTGTGATTTATGTACTAAGCAGAGGGCATTCACATATATGATGTCTGAACTAAGAACATGGTGTTGAATATTGTGTATATGATGTCTATACTATGCAATGCAAGACACCATATGCATGACATGAGCAGTATAACCGTGCCAAGTTAGAGCATACACCTCAGTGGGGGAATATGACTGGTCATCTGTCTCTGAATCCATCTCTGAGGAGCTATTGGGTCCCAACAAGAGTTCTGCTTCGACAGGTAGCACTGTCTACTCTGAAGACCTTGTTTTCACTCCAGATTTTTCCATCACCCACTCAAATGGCTGATTCACAGGAAGAGTAGTTGAATATGCAAACATTTTCGACAAATGGTAATGTAATGAAGAAAAGGATTAGCAAGATATCATTCAAATATATGATGCCTGGTTAAATAGGATGGCATTTCATATTTCATATATATTATGGCTGGCTAAAAGAGATGAAATTACATATATGATATAGAAACTAAATAGGTGGCATTACAGAACATGTCTAAACTAAGCAGATGACATATATGATGTCGAAAGTTGGCACTGCAAAACAACATATGCATGATATGACCAACATCATCATGCGAAGTTAGTGCAAACACCTCGAGGGGTAAATAGGAGTGGCCAGCTGCGTCTGAATCCGCCTAAGAATAGATATCTTCCTCTGGATTACAATCTGCAGGGGGGGGGTTGCCATTGAACCCACCATGGAGCGATGTCTGCATGACATTGTATTGCCGCGCAGAACTCTTCTCTTTTTCTCTACATGTTTAGCATGACCGTGTACAATATCTGACATGCATACGAAAAAATATAGTGAGATTATGTAAGGAGAGCATGCAGAAATCTAGAGTGATGGTAACAACCAGTGGATGGATCCAAAAATAATGATAGCAGGCTGATGATAGCTTTAATTTAACAAAAAGACAGATGATGATTGCTTTACTATTTGTTTCCAACCCAAGATGAACAACATAGGCATACCCTAGGTGAATCACATAATAGAAAGAGATACTATTCATTGCCACCTTGATATGTGCCCCACAAGTAATTTTAAAACTCAAGTTTGAAGAGGTGAACAGGATGATAAGGTAGCAGGTAATATTAAGCAATACATTACATAAGCAGAAACAAAAGAGTGCGACCTCTCTTGTGGACCCGTGTACTCCTCCGGTTCATCTGCTGAGTTGATGATGGTGATGTAGTTGTGGTGGGTGCCGGCGGCAGGGAAGGAGATCTGAGGCGGTGAAAGACGGTCAAGAGTCATGATGTCTGGTATGGTGGATGCTTCTGTCAATGGAGCAGCTCAGGTGAGGTGGACGATGTCGTGGCAGGAGCAGGACAAACCACACAAAGTTTTCTTCGACACCTATCTATAACTCAAGTAATTCTGTAAGGGCTCCTTTGGCTTGCAGGATTCTAAAAACATAGGGATAGAAAAACACCGGAGTAGGATAGGAATGCACGTGGAAATATAGCATTTGTAAACACATGATTTCTGTCAACTTGGGTGTTTGGTGTTGGGAAACGTTGCATGGAAAACAAAAAAAATCTATGCACACACAATGATTGCTACCTCTTGAGCATGAGGTTGTTTTCCCTTGAAGAGGAAAGGGTGATGCAGCAAAGTAGCATAAGTATTTCCCTCAGTTTTTGAGAACCAAGGTATCAATCCAGTAGGAGACTACACGCAAGTCACCTAGTACTTGCACAAACAAACAAGAACCTCGCAACCAACACGATAAAGGGTTGTCAATCCCTTCACAGTTACGAAAGTGAGATCTGATAGAGATAATAAGATAAATATTTTTGGTATTTTGTTGTATAGATTGAAAAGTAAAGATTGCAAAATAAACGGCGACAGAAATAGCTAGTTGACAGGAAAATAATATGATATAAAGTAGACCCGGGGGCCATAGGTTTCACTAGTGGCTTCTCTCAAGATAACATATATTACGGTGGGTGAACAAATTAATGCCGAGCAATTTATAGAAAAGCGCATAGTTATGATGATATCTAGGCATGATCATGAACATAGGCATCACGTCCCTGTCAAGTAGACCGAAACGATTCTGCATCTACTACTATTACTCCACACATAGACCACTATCCAGCATGCATCTAGAGTATTAAGTTCAAAATAACAGAGTAACACATTAGGCAAGATGACGTGATGTAGAGGGATAAACTCAAGCAATATGATATAAAACCCATCTTTTTATCCTCGATGGCAACAATACAATATGTGTTGGTTCCCTTTCTATCACTGGGATCTAGCACTGTAAGATTGAACCCAAAGCTAAGCACTTCTCCATTGCAAGAAAGATCAATCTAGTAGGCCAAACCAAACTGATAAGTCGAAGAGACTTGCAAAGATATCAAATCATGCATATAATAATTAAGAGAAGAATCAAATATTGTTCATAGATGATATTAATCATAAACCCACAATTCATCAGATCTCGGCAAACACACCGCAAAAAGAATTACATCGAATAGATCTCCAAGAACATCGAGGAGAACTTTGTATTGAGATCCAAAGAGAGAGAAGAAGCCATCTAGCTAATAAATATGGACCCAAAAGTCTGTGGTAAACTACTCACACATCATCAGAAAGGCTATGGTGTTGATGTAGAAGCCCTCCGTGATCGAATCCCCCTCCGACAGATTGCCGAAAAAGGTCCCCAGATGGGATCTCACGGGTACAGAAGGTTGCGGCGGTGGAAAAGTCACTACTACAGGATGCTGCTAACGCGACACTACGAGCAGAGACCCTTCGAGAAACTATGTGCGATGCCATAATCGCAAACGGTGTTGTATGAAAACCGTCAGAAATGTGTAAAACGTTTGTGATAACGGATGCATCAAACACGGTTCAGGTTTTAGTTGCGTGTGTGATGAAGGGCATATGGTTCAGTTCAATGAACTGTTTGCGGTGAGGAGGAACAAAAGAAACGGGCAGCCAGATGGAGGCGTGTGTGATACACAACATACGGTTCACTCGGATGAACTATTTGTGATTAGGCAACACAAAAGAAACGGTCAGCCAGATGGAGGCGTGTGCGATACACATCATACGGTTCACTCGGATGAACTGTTTGTGATTAGGCAACACAAAAGAAACGGTCATCCAGATCAAAGGTGTGTGCGATATACGACATGCGGTTCACTCGGATGAACTGTTTGCATTGAGACATGAGAACAGAAACGGTTCAACTTAACAAGATGTGTGCGATACGCGGCAAACAAGTCTGTAATCAGAAATGTGTCTGAAGACCCATAAGAACACAGACGGTTGCTGCTAATAAGACGTGTGTGTTATGTGATGGGATTGCATACAGAACAACAATATATATATATATATATATATATATATATATATATATATATATATGTACACACACTTATAAGGACATGCTTGCATAACCAAATTAAACATCCACTTACATTGGTGGCTACTACAACCATGGCATTTGCACACACCAAAGTAAACTATTACATGCATAATTACATAGGTGGCTACTACACACATGACATTTCCACACACACCAATAAAGCAAACTGTATATTACATGCATGATTAACTAGCAAAAACGATCATCTGATCATCATCTACTTCTTGTGACGCTTGCTCTTCTTGTGGCTCGATCCAGGCTCGTCGATTTGGGTAACGAGGCACTTCCTCATGTCAACGATCTGCCTGTGCATCTCGTAGCATGTGTACACGCTCTTGGCCGCGAATCTGAGGTGAGGTTCATCCAGTTGCCGCATCCAGGCCTTGTGCCAGGATATGGGACTTGTTCTCTGGGCATCCTGCTTCATCTTTTCATAGTAGGGGTCGATGATGGCCGAGGAGAGTTCGACCAGGGAGTCCTACTTCGTGCTGCCCCAAACCCTGTAGTGGTCATGGATTTCGACAATGTTCTTGCAGGCCAAGCCCGTAACACTGAGCGCTTTTACATCGTCTTTGGTATCCACCGTGGCGAACTTGTAGTCGGTGCTGTTGACAAACCTATTGAAATGGTCACAAGGCTCTGTGGCGATGCTGTAGTGGTAGATGAGGACATGACGGCGCATGCACAACTGGGCGACGACAACCTTCTGATCTATTCCGGGATGACCGGCGGTGTACTGGAGGTCGATGCCGACCACCTTGTACTTGTCTCCAGCAAGCAACTGCTCAACGCTGTTGATGTAGTCGTTCACCACGGCCGGGTCGATGGTGTACACCACCGAGAGATCCGTCTCCCTCATGTGGGTCTCCACTCTATGCTTGCCGAACTCCATTGGAGCGCCGCCGGACATCCCCTCTATATGTGTCATCGTGGGTGTGCTTGTTGTGTTGTGGGGCATGATTGAAGGTTTGAAGAGACTAAGGTTATAATGGCCGCGGGAATTAAAGGGGAAGCCGGACGACCAGGAATATCGGCAGACCCTGATGGCAGTTCTAATTTGCAGCTCGTAACTCCGTCGTGCCGCACGTAACTTCATCGCGTGGCAACGCGCGCGGTGCAACCGCATGCATATGGGGCCCCCGACATGATCGTGCGCACGCCCAACCGCCGGCAGAGCGTGCGCGGAGGGACGCGAGCAGAGCGCTCCACGACCGCCTTAAGGAAAAGTTGTCCACAAGCCGAGTGTGCCGACGGACGCGAGCGGAGCGCGCCAACGGACACGACCGAGCGCGCCGCGACGCCTAATGGCGAGCACAGCGCGCTGTGGCGCCTAACGACGAGCAGAGCTTGCCGAGGGACGCGAGTAGAGGACGGCATAGTGATACGTGGCAAATAAGACAAACTGTGCGAGCGATGTTGGAGACATCAAGCACGAATCAGATTAGAGTTGTGTGTGCGATACGTGGCAGACAGTTGATCCATCAGAGTTGTTTGTGATGGAATAAGCCGTGCGTGTTGCGGGCAAACGCTTGCTGGTGTATAACCTTAAATTTAACCAAAAAAGTGTTAATGCATGTTACAAAAATTGTATAGCTAGATACTATGTTGAAATACGACTCCAACGATATAATCTATGGCGACATGCATTCGTATTTTATTAGTTACTAAATCCTACTTATAAACCAGGACGGGGGTATAGTAGGTAATTAAATCGCAAATGTTTTTTATTAATTGTATGTGTACGTGTCCTCTCGTCCTCCTCTCGCACGTCTTGTCACCCCGCTGCCACAGACGGCTTACAACGCAAGCTTGCGGAGTGCGCGGGGGCGTTCTTTTGGCCAAACGGTGGCGCCAATGAATCATCGGTGAGCCCGTTCCCACGCAACCTCGCAGGTTCTCGCGCAAGCTTCCAACCCGACTCGGTGAAATTCCCCAAAATCCCAATGCTTACTGGCCTGCTATAAAAACCCTCACGGTCGGCGAGTCCTGCGTCGCATTTCCCCCTCCCTCCCTATAGCTTATCTCGTCTGCTTCTTCCACAATCGCCAATGGCACCGGTCCGTCGTCGTCGCTTAGCCACTCCGCAATCATCAGAGGAAAACTCCAGCTGGGATTCTACACCGCAGCGACAGCGCAGTCCCTGTTGGAGATATGCCCTAGAGGCAATCATGTATGATGATATTTCCTATGTGTTTATGAATAAACATAGTCCTTGGACATTATCAATGATGTGTATCGACAAGTACATGACTTGTTTGTGGGACTATGCATTGTATGATGACTGTCCTAAAAGGTCCCTAGTCGAAAGGGCTGTGTGGACACGCAACCAACTAGACTAGCATATGACACGGTCGATGGCTTGGTCTCACTAGCCATGGAACATTGGATGCTAACCGGATAATGTGGACTTGGAAGGATCTGGTTGGATTCGACGTAGTCGGATCCGAGTCGAGATAAGGTCCGAGTCGGAAAGACCCAACTATGAGACGCAGCGATATGTCATCTGTGAGTCTCGAGTACAACATATGTTCTATGTCCTAAGACCTGAGCTGGCGCATGTACTCGGGATGGTGATAGACTTGCTTTGGGCCGACCAAACGCTACTCCGTAACTGGGTAGTTATAAAGGTAGGTTTCGGATTTGTCCAGAATCATGCTACGAGACTTGGTCGAGCAAGATGGGATTTGCCCCTCCGATCAGGAGAGATATACTCTGGGCCCCTCGTGTGATCCGGCCAGGATAAGCATGGCCATGCGACAAGGATTATGAGATAATCCGGTTTGTGGTCAGCATCACTGGAACGAGAAAGAGGTCGGGCTAGCACAAGGATGACAGACTCGCCTTGAGCCCGACAACATATATCGTGTGGCAAAAAGAATGGAAGTATGATGTACAGGTTCGCCTAACTAGCTTCATATTCTGTTTGGTGTTCAACATGCCTTGCTAGAGTCCGCTACCAACTGTGCAGTTCGGAGGTGATCCGAACTGCGACCAAGCCAGCTTGAACCTAAGGGGTCGCGCGCTTAAGGGAAGGAACCTACGAGGTCGGATCCGAGGACACTGGTCGGATGTGATCCGAGCTGTATACGGATTGTGGCCGAGTAGACTTATGGGCTTTAGGGTCCATGCAAGGCCCAAGTGTTGAGCCTGCGACGGACGCCTATATAAAGTGGAGGTGCCACACACACGCGATTGATCGCTTTGGTGCTGTCACTAGGGTTTGCATGTGTTGCGAATAGACACCTCCAGTCGCCGCCGGTTGTGTGATTAGACCTAGCAGTCCGCCACACGATGTTCCTCTTGCACGCGTGGATACTGTTAGAGGCGGTGCACTTGTGCCGCTCCGGCAAACCTGTACGAGGGAGATCGGACGAGGAGGAGACGATCCACACGGACGCGCTGCCCCAACTCTTCTTCCGCTGCACGACACTGCGCGTCTAGTGGTAACGAACTATGATCCATCTCCCATAGCATGTTCTTGATTGTTCTGCGCGTAGGAAAATTTTAATTTGCAGTCGACGCACCCTTCCGTAGAACCCAACAGTCCCCAGCATAGTGTAGTGCACGTGGCATCCCAATTGGGTGTGAGCAGAACACCCGCCACATGCTTCGCCGTCGCTGCCCGTCGGCAGCTGTTGCCGACCGCCGTTGCCGCCACACCACTGTCGATAGCCAGGGCCATCTCCCGCTCCGCCGCCGCAGCCCGAATGCGGGAGGTGGCCGTCATGGCCGCCACCCCACTGGCAGCAACCGTGGCCATCACCCGCTCCGCCACCGCGACCCAAAGATGGGAGGTGGTGGTCGTGGCCGCCACCCCATTGTCGGCCGCCGTGGCCGCCAGCCCATCGTCGACCGCCGGGATCATCACCTGCTCCACCACCGCCGCCCGAAGGAGGGGCGGAGGTGGAGGCCCGCACGTGCGTCAGCAACCTTGCACGCTACATCGAGTTCCTGTGGGAGCCTTACCACAGCCGTGGCCGCAGCACACACCGATGCAGAGGTGAGGAATCAGGAGATCTACGAGCAGTCCGGCCGCTTGAGAGGAATCGTCTGGAGCAGCAGTGGGCGTTCGAGCTAGCGAGCGTCGCGGAACATGCAGCAACGGCAGGCACCATATTGCATTTCTCCAGCTCGTCGGTAGGCTCCTCCTCCTCCTCCTCCTCCTCCTCCTCTACCTCTTATTGAGCGCACTCGGCAGAGGAGAGGCTGCCGGAAGTAGCACAAAGCTCCTTCGTGGTAGTAGTATTTAGGGGCTATTTTGTTCAGTTCATCTGACTATAGATGTGTGGTCGAACTGTACAATGTACTTAAAATTAGCTAGTACATATAGTTGAACTAGCTATTTTAGTATGTGGTTGGCAACAATTGGGGAGAAGTTTGGTCGGTTCAACTGTCGAGTTGAACTGTCTGTATAAATTAAGAATGACTGCTTAATGTATGAATGAAATATATGCTTAATTAGTGAATTTTAGTTGCAAAAAGTACATAGTGCTAATGATTTCTAGCTACATATTTTGACAAATCGCAGTGTTACAAGGATTGACAAATGGAAACGCTACTAGATCAACAAATGTAAATCTTTCAAGTTTGACAAATGGCAACATACACAATATGATAGATGCAAATCTTACCAAATTGTTTGTACGTGGTTGCACACGGGTCATCCAGAACAACCGTTTGCGTTGAAGGTATGCACAAATCCCGCGCTGCTCTCACTTTGCATACGGGGGTTCTATCTAAATCGTTTGCGATCAAGAGCTGCAGAAATCCCTGCTCGGCACATTTTCTCTTGGCTTCCCGGGGAAGCTGTCGGTTTGCATATGAGTGTTCTAACTAAAACGTTTGCGATGAGTGTTTTATATTTAAAAAGCGAATTAAACTGTGGCTTGGGCGCCATTAATGGAGAGGATGCGAGCAAGGCGGGCGTCCATGGAAATCAAAGGGCTCTCTTCCCAGTGAGCCTGCGCAGCGTACAGCTCGCACGCTTCCCGGTGAGCCTACGCACTTGAGGATAGCTTGCACGCCTCTCGGCCAGCCTGCGCACCGGACGGCGCTTGCATGCCTCCCATTCAGTCAAGGTCAAGCAGCTGTCCGCACGACACCTCCTACAGCCATTAAAACCAAGACACGTGGCATCACATGAATGGTTAACGGAATTTTGGATTTAGTAGAATTTAAAAACCAGGCATCTCAATGTTTTGCCGGCAATCAACGGTGCCCCGGTGTTTGAAATTCATGCCCATCTCTTGCATGGGACCTAAGCATGCACCCAAGGACACAAATTTGATTTTTTTCAACCAATTTATATGCACTGGAGCATGTGCATGTAGTTCAAATTTGAATTATGCACATAAAATGCATTGAAAACTCAGTTAATGCATAAAAATATCCAAATGAACACTGAAAAACCACAAAAATTCACACAACACTCCTGTTGTTCTATGTTGACACGAGAAAAAATTGAAAGCAATAAGAGGCAATGGATATTGTTTCGTCCCCAAAGGTGGGACGTTCCCTACCGAAAACCATCATGCTTGTTGTGAGAAGCTCCGGTTTGTGAGAAGCATATACCCAAACCTGCCCCAAATGGGACAAAATTTGTACCACGACATGTTGATGCCGATCCATGATAGCATGCCAAGTTTCATGAATTTCAGACGAGTTTTGGATTTACTAGAATTTAAAAACCAAGCATCTCAATGTTTTGCCGGCAATCAATGGTGCCCCGGTGTTTGAAATTCATTCTCATTTCTTGCGTGGGACCTAAGCATGCACCCAAGGATACATATTTGATTTTCCAACCATTTTATATGCACTGGAGCATGTGCATGTAGTTCAAATTTGAATTGTGCACATAAAATGCATTGAAAACTCAGCTAATGCATAAAAAATGTCCAAACGAACCTTGAAAAATCACATAAATTCACACAACACTCCTGTTGTTCTATGTTGAGATGAGTAAAATATTTGAAAGCAATAAGAGGCAATGGATATCATTTCGTCCCCAAAGGTGGGACGTTCCCTACCGAAAACCATCATGCTTATTGTGAGAAGCTCCGGTTTGTGAGAAGCATATAACCAAACCTGCCCCAAACGGGACAAAATTTGTACCACGACATGTTGATGATGCTCCATGATAGCATGCCAAGTTTCATGAATTTCAGACGAGTTTTGGATTTACTAGAATTTAAAAACCAGGCATCTCAATGTTTTGCCGACAATCAACGGTGACCCGGTGTTTGAAATTCATTCCCATTTCTTGCATGGGACCTAAGCATGCACCCAAGGACACATATTTGTTTTTTCAACCAATTTATATGCACTGGAGCATGTGCATGTAGTTCAAATTTGAATTATGCACATAAAATGCATTGAAAACTTAGTTAATGCATAAAAATGTCCAAACAAACCCCAAAAAATCACAAAAATTCGCACAACACTCCTGTTGTTCCATGTTGACACGAGAAAAAAATTTGAAAGCAATAAGAGGCAATGGATATCATTTCGTCCCCAATGGTGGGACATTCCCTATCAAAAACCATCATGCTTGTTGTTAGAAGCTCAGATTTGTGAGAAGTATATACCCAAACCTGCCCCAAATGGGACAAAATTTGTACCACGACATGTTGATGCCGCTACATGATAGCATGCCAAGTTTCATGAATTTCAAACGAGTTTTGGATTTACTAGAATTTAAAAACCAGGCATCTCAATATTTTGTCGGCAATCAACGGTGCCCTGGTGTTTCAAATTCATTCCCATTTCTTGCATGGGACCTAAGCATGCACACAAGGACACATATTTGATTTTTTCAACCAGTTTATATGCACTGGAGCATGTGCATGTAGTTCAAATTTGAATTATGCACATAAATGCATTGAAAACTCAGTTAATGCATAAAAATGTCCAAATGAACCCCAAAAAATCACAAAATTTCGCACAACACTCCTGTTGTTCTATGTCTACACTTGATTTTTTTTTAAAAGCAATAAGAGGCAACGGATATCGTTTTCTCCCCAAAGGTGGCACGTTCCCTACCGAAACCACCACGCTTGTTGTGAGAAGGTCTGGTTTGTGAGAAGCTTATACCCAAACCTGCCCCAAATGGGACAAAATTTGTACCATGACATGTTGATGCCGCTACATGATAGCATGCCAAGTTTCATGAATTTTAGACGAGTTTTGGATTTACTAGAATTTAAAAACCAGGCATGTCAATGTTTGCGTTCAAGTGAGGGTGGCAGGATGTTTGAAATTCATTCCCATTTCTTGCAGGGGACCAAAGCATGCAACCAAGGACACATATTTGTTTTTTCAACTAGTTTATATGCACTGGAGCATGTGCATGTAGTTCAAATTTGAATTATGCGCATAAAATGCCTGGAAAACCCAGTTAGTGTATAAAAATGTACAAACGAACCCTGAGTCATTCCAATTTTTTCGACGACACACCTATAGTTGCATGTTCACTGCAGATATAAGTTTTAACAATTCAAACACCATCCTTAGTAGCTGTGACCCCATTACGTAATTCAAATGATCAAGACAATAAATCAAATAGATCACACATAGTTTATTATCACCAACCGTGTGAGATGCAGCACAAAATATCTTGGAGCACCGTCGGTGTATAGTACGCCCATGGCTTATGAGAGAAGGTGCGTCGGCTACAGTCCACAACGCGCCAGTTCTGAATAAGGGACCGTGTCCGATGACACTTTGCGCGCCAGTTTTTGGCTGAAGCGATTCCAAATTTTCGGCTTCCACGGAAATATCTACCTCCCCGCCCCTCCCCCTTACCAAAAGCCACATTTCCCCTCTTTTCGCCTTCCTTTCCAAGTTGAAACCTTCACTCCTTGCTTGCAGCGCCGCCGCCTCCTCACCGACGACCCTCCTTCATGCTCCTCGGCCTCGCCTATCCACGAAGGTAATCCACACCTGACCCCCATCCTCCTCCTCCTTTCACATCCCACATGCCCCTACCACCGGCGCGAGCACGACACCTTCCACCCAAATCACCGCCCCCTCCACCAAATAAGCACCAGCCTGAGCCATGGTTCACGCAGTATAGCCAGGACCTCAAGGAGCATTTGGCAGCGGAGAAGCAAATCGCGGCCGCACGCGCGGATGAGGTCGCGATGGCTGCCATTCGTTCGACCCCCAAATCTTGAAGGAGCACCTTGCCATTTGCTAGCTACGCCGATTATGCATGCTCGGTTTACCCATTGTGTGTGCTGCTCCTGCCTTTCCTTCACAAATTCTAGTGAATTGTGCTATCTAATTTTACCATGCAATATGTTGCTCTAGTGTATATGTTCTATATGTCGTGCAGTGTGGTGCTCACTTATTAACTGTTTTGTTAATTAGTTGTCGTCTTTAGTTAACTGTTTGGTTGAATTCTGCAAATGTGATGTTCAATTCTTCAGGCTGCAATTTTGTATTGTCTTCCATGTGAGGAATAAATCGAATTTATCTTTACAAAATTGTGGGTGCATTCTGTTATTGTATACCATGTGAGGAATAAATTGGATTTAGCTGTAGTAAATACATGAGAAACAAATACAATTGCTACAATTGGCTGTAGTTAACTGTTTGGTTAACTGTCTGATCTTCTATTAGGAGTATGTTATATTGTGTAATGTGGTGCTCAGTTAATGTTTGGTTCATTTGTTGTGGTGTTTAGTTAACTGGTTGGTTCAATGTTATATTGTGCAATGTGGTGCTCAGTTAATGTTTGGTTCATTTGTTGTGGTGTTTAGTTATCTGCTTGGTTCAATTCTGCAATGCGATGTCCAATTGTCGTGGGTAGAATTTTGTATTGTTGTGCATGTGAGGAATAAATCGAATTTGGTTGTACTTAATACATGAGAAACATATACAAGTGCCATATTTCCTAGTTCTTAAATATGCTTGGTTTAGATAAATGGGTTTTCCATGTGGCTTGAATTAATCTGATAAATCTGCAATGTGATTATTTCATCAACATATTTTACTGATCGCATGCGAACCCTTACTTAACCTGATGACTAACTACCTTATATGTGTTGCAGGGAAACAATGGGAAGCACTGAGGTTTACAATCGAGGTTAGAACATGCATGGTCCATTGTCTAATACTACATTATTGTGCAATTGCAGGAACCATTCTAATATTTAGGTTTTTAACAATTTGGTCTTGCACATGTAGGTCCTGCTGTCAGAGGTTTTGACCCACTGTTCGACCCTTTTTGCATATGGGGAAATGAGTTATCCATGAATATCAGTCAATTCAAGAAACTCAAAAAGATTGTTAGGATAAAGAAATTAGTGACAAGAAACAACAAGATCTTTGTCAGCACAATGAAGAAGATATCAGATCACTACAGGATGATACTAATTATTATACCTTGTTTTTTTTATGAGAAAACTTTGTTTTTGCCACTCTAGTTTTTGCCCACTTTGCTTATGCCACTCTAGAATTTGACATATCACTTTTGCCACTCTTAGATTTTTACAATACATCACAAATGCCATTCAGTGTCAAAAATGATAATTTTTCATTTCACTTTTGCCACTCTTAGGTTTTGCAATGTATCACAATTGCCACTCTGAAAATTTTGGTTTTGCCACTGAATGGCAAAATTGATATATTGTCAAAAGCTAAGAGTGGCAAAAGTGAAATGTTAAATTCTAGAGTGGCATGAGCAAAGTGGGCAAAAGTTAGAGTGGCAAAAACAAAGTTTTCCCTTTTTTATTCCTTTGCCCCATTTCCAATATAGAGAAGATATTTATGCACATCCTTATTTTCAGGCCTTTCCAAAGCAGTTCATTGATGATTACCTCTCAAACCACCTGTATGGTCAGGAGGCGAGGAAGGTATTCATACAACACCCACGGTTCAATATTGAAGTGTTCCTGAAGAGGACGAAGGATGGACGGTCAAGCATCCACAGGCACTGGCCTAAAGTTACAAAGACCTTCAACATCATTGAAGGCTCAATATTCGCCTTCTGCTTCAGCAGTTTTCCAGATGAGATACATCTGTCTATGTACCGTCTATGATGCTAATTTTCAAAGGTTATAGATGTTGCATGTGAAACTTGGTCCTGGTGTAGTTGTGTAATGGGGTAGCTGAGTGCTGAAGCTATATGATGTTGTACTCTGATGTATTTCAATTATGAAAATGAAATATATTGTGTGCTTAATATGAACTATCAATTAGATTAATAAATGGATTATGAATAATCGGATAATTAGCCTGCTAGTGGCGAATTAGCCTACTAATTGGGTTTTGCTATTGCAAACGGTTGATAAAAAACACCGTGGGCGATGACCTCAGGCAACGCACATAGTTTTTAGGAATAAATCATGTTGGATCAATGAACAATTACACACGACTTTCTCTTGAAAACTGTTTGTGTTAGGCCACCTTGCGCAAACGTTTACCATATGAAAACTGTGTGTGATGGACAAGCTTTGCCACACAGTTTCTTTCATGGACCGCGTGTGATATATTCAATAACACAAGCCATTTAACAGGGAAAATTGTGTGTGATGTACCTGCGAATGGAAACGTTTTCCTTCGAGCGACTGTGTGGGATGTACATATGAACGGAAATGTTTAGCGGGGACTGACTGTGTGGGATGTAGGGGCTAATTGGTTTGCAGCCAACTTTTGGCAAGCCAACTATTGGCACGCGCCAAAAATTGGCGGTCGATTGGTTCGACTCGAACCGTGGGCGTGCCAACACGCGGCTAGCCAAATATTGGCCGCCTGTCTTCCCCCCACCGCTCACTTTCCCCTCACGGTTCGCCCTGTATCCCCTTATCCTCCTTCGTCCCAGCCCCAAATCCCTAGCCCCTCCGTTCCACCGTCCGTACCGCCGCTGGCGACCAGAAGCGCTCAAGGACCTCGGCGATCTCCTGCACCGGTGGGAAATCGTCAGCGAGCCAGACCAGATCCACCGGAGCAATCAAGGTTAGTTCGTGCCCAAATCTGATGGGTCTTTCCTTCTTTCCCTGTGTACACTCTACCCAATCGCTTGCAGTGCCCTCTCATCTGACTCCACAAGCAGATGTACGTGATTATTGTTTCTAGATGTGAGGGGTACTGGTCTCTCTTAGTTTGCATCTGCAGTCCGTTCTCATCTGACTGGACAAGCAGTGCGCTCTTATCTTCTCTTCTCTGTCTTGTACTTGGTGCAGGATTCAGGAACGGTTCAGAGTTATTTTAGTACCTTACATCTGCATAAATCTGAAGCTAAATACCTTGCTTAAAGATTATATGCTGGACTAATTGATGCTAGGATATCACTACAACATGTGCCCTCATACTTTTCCACTGCCATGGTGGGAGGGCTGACACCTAATACTCTCTTCTAATATATCTGAGGGCCTGAAAGACAGAGTAGTATCATCTTGCTTTTGACAATAAAAGTCACACACCTCTGCTTGTACTATCTGCTTGTACATGCTTTGCATTGCTTTTGACAATAGAATTTTTTTATGTATTGACAAATTATTTACTATCTGCTTGCACATGCTTTGCATTGCTTTTCCATTTTCTTTTATGCTTATGCATCTTATCTTTACTCAGATGGATAATTCTCAACAACAATATCTATATTACTGTATGTGGAAGCAACGCACACTACTTGTCCTTTTTGTAATGTTGGTCCTTTGGTGGAGCAAGAAAAAAGAGAGGAAGAATAGAGCTAAATGTGTCAAGTATGGTCCACTTGTCAAGAGAGATATTTGGAGGAGTACTGAACTAATTAGACTGATTGACACCTCGGAAAGGACGTGTTTGCGCCAGCTCAGGATGTATCCGGCTGTTTTCTACAAGTTGTGTGCTCACCTTAGGGACAAAAAGCTTCTGGTTGACACAATTCATGTGTCCGTAGAGGAGCAGCTAGCTATGTTTTTGAAAATTGTTGGGCAATATCACACTCATTCCTCTGTAGGATTTGCATTGTGGCGATCTGAGGAGACAGTGAGTAGGTATTTTAACATCGTCCTATGTGCCCTTGTGAAGTTAGCCCGTGAAATAATTTGCACTCGGTCTACAGATACACATGTTAAGATCACTACCAACCCAAACAGATTTTATCCCTACTTTGAGGTAACTCTAACCAGTGTGTTATACTAGTTAATTTCCAAACTAAGTTCATTCTAATTCACACATGTTTTATTTTTTTCCAAGGGATGTATAGGGGCACTAGATGGCACCCATATTAGGGCATGTGTGCCTTCAAAATATGTGGATAGGTTTAGGGGCCGCAAGCCATATCCCACACAGAATGTCCTAGATGCCGTGGATTTCGATCTTAGATTCACGTATGTTCTAGCAGGGTGGGAGGGATCTGCTCATGATTCTGCTGTATTGCATGATGCCCTATCTCGTCCAAACGGTCTCAAAATTCCAGAAGGTAATTGCACATTAAAAAATGTTGTTTAGTCTAAGCATAGTAAATTAACTTAAGGTGGTATTCCACTATGTATGTAGGAAAATTTTATTTGGCTGATGCTGGGTATGCCACCAGGCCGGGCATATTGCCACCCTATCGAGGTGTTCGCTATCATCTGCAGGAGTTCCATGGTCCGAATCGTCCAACCTCTCCAATAGAGCTGTTCAACCACCGTCATTCCTCACTAAGGACAACGGTCGAGCGAGCCTTTGCAGCTATTAATAATCGTTTCAAGATTCTTAGTAATAGACCTTTCGTACCCTTGAAATCACAACCCAAGGTGGTTATTGCTTGTTGCGTCATTCACAACTGGATTTTAGACAATGGACCCATTTAGTTTGTAGATGACGAACCAACTTGATACCACCACCTGCCAAGGAGTAGCAATCGTGTCTCCGACCGAGAGAGTGATGTACGCGAGTGGGCAGCCAAGCGTGATTTGATTGCCCAACAGATGTGGAATGATAGAGAGAGATTGGCAAACAATTATGCTTCAGACATCGGGAGCAGTGCTAGTACCATTTGAAACTACTTTGCTGTAGTACATTTCTCTCATTTAGCA
This sequence comes from Triticum dicoccoides, assembly GCF_002162155.2. Taxonomy (NCBI): domain Eukaryota; kingdom Viridiplantae; phylum Streptophyta; class Magnoliopsida; order Poales; family Poaceae; genus Triticum; species Triticum dicoccoides. The sequence goes on along the minus strand of NC_041390.1, from coordinate 197,259,592 downwards.
GTTCCATGTTTAGACATTTTGTGTTAATCTAGCTTTGTAATTTTCTTTTCCGTGTATTGCGCAACTGTAGTTTTAATTTGGAATGTACTGTTGGGTAATGTATGGATTGTCTGCTTGTGCTGAAACCCTTGTGTATTCGCTAACATATTAGCATATTGACCTCTGACCTTCATTTATAGAATGGGTGAGCAAAAAGAAGGTGCCAAGAGCGAGGTTGCTCGCTCTCGTGATAATTACATGTCATGGAGTGATGATTGTACCAAGTATATGCTTGAGTGGTATATCGAGAAGCAAAGGGACAAGCCACCAACCTTCAAGTGGAAGGCACAACACCATCGATTTGAATGACAAGTTTGGAATTACAGCTACAGCGAAACAAGTTGATCGACACTATAGGTCATTCAAGGAGAAATGGAAGTGGATAAAGCTAGAAAAGGGGAGGAGTGGATATGGTTTCAATAAAGTACTTAACAAATTTAACATTGACAAGTCAGAGAAATCACCAAGCAAGCTTGGCATAAGTTCGCTTCAGCTCACCTTTCTATTTGTTTTTGCTAAACTGATTATCTAGTTTTTAATTTGAAAATGGCATGCCAGTGTCAATAGATATTCCTTTTTTGCATTTACCACTGTTGTGCACATTTAAATTGACCAGACTACTCAAACAATTTATTGCATTGATATTCTTTGGTTTATGTTGCAGAAAATTAAATTTAACTACCTTACTCACTCCATCAAGTTTTATCATCTCTTGGAAGAACTGTTTAGTGACCCGTCTCATGCGGATGGCTCACTAGCTATTGATGTGAATGATGCAAGTGAGAATGTGGAATCGGATGCTAGTAGTGAAACAAGCAACCACACATCCACTGTTGAACAAGGTCTTAGTGATTCCGACATGATTGCACCCAACAGTCCAGCAGAAGGCACTAGCTCAAATCTGAAGCGCAAGCATGTTAAAGCACCACATAAGAAACCAAAGGTCAAGGTGCATCGAGCCAGAGTGTTAGATGATGATGTGGCATCAGGCATTGTGAGTCTTGCTGAAACTGTGAAATCTGCTGCCCCTATTCAGCCAATAGCAGCTACAGACCCTAATGCCAATCTTTGGAAGCACATTGAGTCGCTAACTCTTCCAGCAAATGAGAAAATTGAGTTAGCAACCTATCTTGCTAAGCCAGAACAAGAAGTTTTCCGTGGTTTCCTGAACTGTGCTAGTGACCAGACTTTTAATGCTTGGGTCCTTGATTATTTCGGGCACAAGTATGACGGCAATGATCGCGCAGCTGCTGATCCATCAACCTGAATGACATGTTTGGTGGCTTTCTTTTGGCAAGTGCTTTTGTAGTCTACTTAGCTGCTTTCCATGCACTTATGCTAAGTGGAATTCCTGTGCTCTAAGGGTGTTTAGAGGGTCTTACCTTTTGTAATGCATTGCTGTAGCACAAATCTGATATAAGCTAGTTTGTCAGAAATTACTTGATGGCGGATGGCCTTGTGCATGCTATGTTGCAATATTGCAGTGGTATGAAAATGCTTCTAAATTAGTAAATTATGCCCATGGTATGACCTGGCATGTAAATTATGTATTTGATTGCTTAGGTAACAAATTCCTTGTCGAGACGGGTTATGCATATTTGGTAACAAACCAATTGATAGACACTTGTTTTTTGCCAAATATTGGCAGAAAAATTGGCAACCAACCAATTGGTAGCCAAACTTGCCAAATGTTGGCAACTTCCAGCTTTGCCAAAAATAGGCTTGCCAACAATTGGCATGCCAAAAATTGGCTGCAAACCAATCAGTCTCGTACTTGCGACCGGAAACAATTTTGCTGTATAATTGTATTTTAGCTCTACTGTATGTATTTCCGTATTTGAGCGCTCGCCGGTCGCACACGACCTCATTTTGTCGAATGTGTGTGCCAGGAGGGCATATCCCCGACGGTTTATGGGTCGTGTGGGAAGGACCACCTATCGCCCACACTCATTTGGCGACGGTTCCAGATGCCGTCGCGGAAAGGGGTTTTAAACCGTTTATTTAGGAGCTTGTTGTACTAGTGAGTGGTTTCGTGGCTCCCCTGGACGTTTTCAGGGTATGAGAGTATATATAGGCGAAAGAAGTAGGTCGGTGGAGCTGCAAGGGGCCCACGAGGGTGGGGGGCGCGCCACCTACCCCGTGGCTGCCTCACTGCTTCCTTGATGTCCACTCAAAGTCTCCTGGATTCCGTTTGTTCCAAAAAGTATCCTCGCGAAGGTTTCATTCCGTTTGGATTCCGTTTGATATTCCTTTTCTGCGAAACACTGAAATAGGCAAAAAAAACAACAATTTGCACTAGGCCTTCGGTTAATAGGTTAGTCCCAAAAGTAATATAAAAGTGCATAATAAGGCCCATAAACATCCAAAACAGATAATATAATAGCATGGAACAATAAAAAAATTATAGATACATCGGAGACGTATCAAGCATCCCCAAGCTTAATTCCTGCTCGTCCTCGAGTTGGTAAATGATAAAAACAGAATTTTTGATGTGGAATGCTACCTAACATAATTTTCAATGTATTTCTCTTTATTGCAGCATGAATGTTTAGATCCGAAAGATTCTAGACAGAAGTTTAATATTGGCATAAAAATAATAATACTCCAAGCAATGCTAACCAAGCAATCATGTCTTATCAAAATAACATGTCCGGGCGCGGTGGAAATTTTGTCCGGCGGCGGGAGGAGCGGGACTAGGGTTTGATCTGCGCGAGATTTCGGAGGGAGACACATATATATAGGTAGAGGGAGCTAGGAGAGTCCAAATGAGGTGTGGTTTCGGCCACGCGATCGTGATCGAATGACCGTGATGATGAAGGAGGTTTAGGTGGGTTTTGGGCCAAATTGTAAGGGTGTTGGGCTGCAACACAGACGAGGCCTTTTCGGTCCCTCGGTTAACCGTTGGAGTATCAAACGAAGTCCAAATGATACAAAACTTGACAGGCGGTCTACCGGTAGTATACCAAGGCCGCTTGGCAAGTCTCGGTCCAATCCGGAAAAGTTTAATCCCCACACACGAAAGGAAAGTAGAAATGACCACCGGAGGAGAACAGAGCGCCGGAATGCAAAACGGACAACGGGGAAAAAGCTCGGATGCATGAGACGAACACGTATGCAAATGAAATGCACATGACGACATGATATGCAATGCATGACACGCAAGTAATGACACGGCAACAACAACGAATAACTAGACGACACCTGGCACATTGGTCTCGGGGCGTTACAAATATGCTACAACACTCAAACATACCAACAAAATACATGGCAGGGATCCACTCATGATGCTTGACAAAAGATGAACACTGAGCTATGGCTAATTCACTCATTAACAGGTTCAAACAAGCATGGCAAAAGTGCAAAAGATAACAGGTTTCAGACTTGGTGAAATTAACAGCATATCAGGAATTTATCATCGGGAAGCAATGTTTAGAGCACGATAACTACATGCAACAGGAACATATCATGGCAAATCAAGGCATGGCATGAAGCTACTCAAAGCATATAACAAAAGTCCCTTAGTGACCATGAGCCAAAAGGGATCAGAAAATACAATTGCAAGCATGTGAACATAGAAAAAACATAAAACAGATTCAGACTTGGTGAAAAACTGGAGCATTCAAAACAGTTAACAAGTAGGCATGTTCACGAGCTCGATGCACTCACTACAAAGCATGGCATGATAAACTAAGCATACACCCATAAAGAAGACATGGCATAGAAGCTAGACATGGCAAGAACAACAACATAGCATGCACGGATGAATAACAACATCCTCGGCAAAATCGCTAAACATGTCAACAATCTGCCAGGAACATTTTCTAGCAAAAGTAGAGCTCGATTGACTCAAGCTAGGGTGCTCCATAAATGCAAACAAAGACATGGATGGATGGAGCTCAATATTATCTACAAAACATCCTTACTGATCATCCTCAAAAGAGGCATGGATCACTAGGGAACAACATGAACATATGGCATAAAAACAAAAACATGACAAGGACTTAGTGAAAGTCTATGTCCCTGAAATCAGCATCATTGAGAAAGCTACTTTGCATGCTTGTGCTAGTCACCACAAAGTTCACAAAATTACATGGCATACACCCCTGTAAAGATGGCATGGCATACATCAAAACACATGTAGAGATCGGGATCATAGCATGCACACATTAAACATGGCAAAAATGACAAAAGGTCATTTGCTGAAACAGATCTGAAATAATCATCACATAGCCCTCTTCCAACAGCATTTCGGGCATCAAGATAAGCTCAAATGAAAATGATGCAATGAGATGAAATGATTTACTCATCAAGACAAACATTTTGATATGCTACATGCACGAATCGGATCTATGGATGCAGAGTTATGGCATGTCATAGATTGCAAATTATTTAGGGTTTGGAGGGGAAAAAAGTCAACCGATCCCAGATCCAGATCCACCGGGAGTACTGTAGCAGGGCGCGGTTCCCGAGGATGGCCGGCCGGAATCGAGGTCGCCAGAGCTCGTCGTTGCCGGAGGAAGGAGGGGAAGGAGCTTGGGGGCGGCGCGGTGCGCGAGGGCGGCGGTGGTCGGCGCCGGCGATGGTCGGGGAGGCCGAGCGAGGTGGGGTGGCGCCGGAGCAGTGCGGCGGCGCGCCGGCGTCGAGGAGGCGGGGCGGAGCAAGCGGCGACCGGAGGAAGGAGGCGTTGGCGCGGGACGGCAGCTCCGCTCAGGCGAGGCAGCGGCGCCCTGGGCCGCGGGGGCCCCGAGAGGGCTCGGCGGGCCACGACGGTGGGTGACCCGGCGGTGGACACGTGGTGCTTCGGGAGTGGGTGGCGGCGGTGCGTCCGGCCGGATCGGACAATGTCGGGTGGCGCGCGAGGGAATTTTAGGGTTAGGGGGAGAAGAGACCCCGGATTTCGAGGAGGGGATCTATTTATAGAGGTAGGAGGAGCTAGGAAGCTCCAAATGAGGTGCGGTTTGCGGCCACGCGATCGTGATCGAACGCTCTAGATGATGGAAGGGGTTTTGGTGGGTTTTGGGCCACTTTGGAGGGGTGTTGGGCTGCAACACACACGAGGTCTTTTCGGTCCCTCGGTTAACCGTTGGAGTATCAAACGAAGTCCAAGTGGTACGGAACTTGACAGGCGGTCTACCGGTAGTAAACCAAGGCCGCATGGCAAGTATCGGTCCAATCCGAAAACGTTTAACACCCACATACGAAAAGAGGTAGAAAGGACCACCGGAGGACATAGGAGTATCGGAATGCAAAACGGACAACGGGGAAAAATGCTCGGATGCATAAGACGAACACGTATGCAAATGCAATGCACATGATGACATGATATGATATGCATGACAAAGACAACACACACGGAGACAAAAACCCGACAATGATGAAATAGAATAACTTAGTGTCGGAAACGGCAAGAGTTGGGATACATATAAGGTAAATTACATTCGGGGTGTTACACTTGGGCATCACCAAGCATAGGCTCTTGCCACTCCTTGTTCCGAAATCCATCAAATCTTTACCCAAAAACTTGAAAACTTCACAACACAAAACTCAACAGAAAATCTCATGAGCTCCCTTAGTATAAGAAAACAAACCACCACTTTAAGGTACTGTGATAAACTTATCCTTTATTTATATTGGTGTTAAACCTACTGTATTCCAACTTCTCTATGGTTCATACCCCCCGATACTAGCCATAGATTCATCAAAATAAGCAAACAACACACGAAAAACAGAATCTGTCAAAAACAGAACAGTCTGTAGTAATCTGTAGGTTTCGAATACTTCTGTAACTTCAAAAATCCTGAGAAATTAGGAAATCCTAAATAATTTGTATATTTATCTACTGCAGTTGGAATCAGTATTTTATCGCTCTCTCGTTAAAAATAAAAATTATCCCCATGAGTGCATACTTTCTGTTTTTTCAGCAAGATCAAATAACAATCATCCAAGAAGATCCTAAAGGCTTTACTTGGCACAAACACTAATTAAAATATAAAAAACACAATCATAACAGATGATAGATGATTTATTTATTACTAAACAGGAACAAAAATCAAGGAACAAAAATAAAATTGGGTTGCCTCCCAACAAGCGCTATCGTTTAACGCCCCTAGCTAGGCATCTATAATTTTAATGATGCTCACATGAAAGAAGCAATTGAAACACGAAGGGAGAATCATGAAGCATATGAAAATCACATCTAAGTCTAACATACTTCCTATGCATAGGCATTATATAAGCAAACAAATTATCAAGACAAGCAAAAACTAGCATATGCAAGGAAGCGGAAAGAAACAATAGCAATCTCAACATAACTAGAGGTAATTTAGTAACATGAAAATTTCTACAACCATATTTTCCTATCTCATAATAATTATATGTAGGATCATAAGAAAATTCAACAATATAGCTATCACAAAACATATTCTTAACACGATCCACATGTATGCAAAGTTGACACTCTTCCAAAATAGTGGGATTAACATTAACTAAAGTCATGACCTCTCCAAACCCACTTTTATCAAAAACTTCATAAGATTGAAAATTCTCCAAATATGTGGGATCTAAAGTTGACACTCTTCCAAACCCACTTTCAATATTATTGCAAACATTATTATCAATCTCATATTCATCATGGGGCTTAAATAAAGTTTCAAGATCATAATAAGCACCATCACCCCAATCATGATCATTGCAACAAGTAGGGGACATAGCATCCCCAAGCTTAGGGTTTTGCATATTATTAGCACAATTTACATCAATAGAATTTATAATAAAATCATTGCAATCATGCTTTTTATTCAAATATCTATTGTGAATTGCTTCATAAAGTAATTCATCACACTTTTCAGATTCACGAATTTCAAGCAAAACCTCATAAAAATAATCTAGTGCACTCAACTCACTAGCAATAGGTTCATCATAATTGGATCTCTTAAAGAGATTAGCAAGTGGATGAGCATCCATAAACTTTTATCAAGCAAAGATGTAAGCAAAAAGAAGGTACATGGTAACACAAGCAAACAGAAGGACGAATGGAAGAAGGGCGAAGGAAACGGCAAAGGTGAAGTGGGGGAGAGGAAAACGAGAGGCAAATGGCAAATAATGTAATGCGAGGGAGAATAGTTTATGATGGGTACTTGGTATGTCTTGACTTGGCGTAGATCTCCCCGGCAACGGCGCCAGAAATCCTTCTTGCTACCTCTTGAGCATGCGTTGGTTTTCCCTTGAAGAGGAAAGGGTGATGCAGCAAAGTAGCGTAAGTATTTCCCTCAATTTTTGAGAACCAAGGTATCAATCCAGTAGGAGACTACACGCAAGTCACCTAGTACCTGCACAAACCAACAAGAAACTCGCAACCAACGTGATAAAGGGGTTGTCAATCCCTTCAAGGCCACTTACGAAAGTGAGATCTGATACAGATAATAAGATAAATATTTTTGGTATTTTTGTTGTATAGATTGAAAATTAAAGATTGCAAAATAAAGGGCGACAAAAATAACTAGTTGACGGGAAAATGATATGATATAAAGTAGACCCGGGGGCCATAGGTGTCTTCTCTCAAGATAGCATATATTACGGTGGGTGAACAAATTACTGTCGAGCAATTGATAGAAAAGCACATAGTTATGATGATATCTAGGCATGATCATGAGCATAGGCATCACGTCCGTGTCAAGTATACCGAAATGATTCTGCATCTACTACTATTACTCCACACATCGACCGCTATCCAGCATGCATCTAGAGTATTAAGTTCAAAAGAACAGAGTAACACATTAGGCAAGATGACATGATGTAGAGGGATAAACTCAAGCAATATGATATAAACCCCATCTTTTTTATCCTCGATGGCAACAATACAATACATGTCGGTTCCCTTTTTGTCACTGGGATCGAGCACCGCAAGATTGAACCCAAAGCTAAGCACTTCTCCCATTGCAAGAAAGATCAATCTAGTAGGTCAAACCAAACTGATAATTCGAAGAGACTTGCAAAGATATCGAATCATGCATATAAGAATTCAGAGAAGAATGAAATATTGTTCGTAGATAATCTTAATCATAAACCCACAATTCATCGGATCTCGGCAAACACACCGCAAAAAGAATTACATCGAATAGATCTCCAAGAACATCGAGGAAAACTTTGTATTGAGATCCAAAGAGAGAGAAGAAGCCATCTAGCTAATAACTATGGGCCCAAAGGTCTGTGGTAAACTACTCACACATCATCGGAGAGTCTATGGTGTTGATGTAGAAGCCCTCCGTGATGGAATCCCCCTTCGGCAGATCGCCGGAAAAGGTCCCCAGATGGGATCTCATGGGTACAGAAGGTTGCGGTGATGGAAAAGTGGTTTTGTGGCTCCCCTGGACGTTTTCAGAGTATGAGAGTATCTATAGGCGAAAGAAGTAGGCCGGTGGAGCTGTGAGGGGCCCACGAGGGTGGGGGGCGCGCCTGCCCCCCTGGGCGTGCCACCCTACCTCGTGGCCGCCTCACTGCTTCCTTGACATCCACTCCAAGTCTCCTGGATTGCGTTTGTTCCAAAAAAAGATCCTCACGAAGGTTTCATTCCGTTTGGATTTCGTTTGATGTTCCTTTTCTGCGAAACACTGAAATAGGCAAAAAATAGCAATTTGCACTGGGCCTTCGGTTAATAGGTTAGTCCCAAAAATAATATAAAAGTGCATAATAAAGCCCATAAACATCCAAAACAGATAATATAATAGCATGGAACAATAAAAAATTATAGATACGTTGGAGACATATCAATGATCTATCCATGGAGATGCATAGCAACGAGGGGGATAGTGTGTCTACGTACCCTCGTAGACCGTAACCAGAAGCATTTGACAATGCGGTTGATGTAGTCGAACTTCTTCATGATCCAACCGATCAAGTGCCGAACGTATGACGCCTCCATGTTCATCTCGGTGACATCCTCGCCTTCTTGATCCAGCAAGATGGGCGAAGTAGTAGATGAGTTTCGGCATCATGACGGCGTGGTGACGGTGATGGTGATGCGATTTCCGCAGGGCTTCGCCTGAGCACTACGAAAATATGACCGAGGGAGTAAATGGTGGATGGAGGCGCCACACACGACTAATACAATGTTGTGTCCTTGTGTGGCGCTCCTCCCCATGTATATATAGGTGGGAGGAGAGGTGAGGTAGCCAGGCGCGCCCTAGGGCTGGCCGCCGGCCCCTAGGGCCCCTGCCTTGTCCTGCGCCCCTCCCTGCCATATTTCCCCAAAGGGGAAAGGAAGGAAGAGGAGGGGGAATGAAAGGGGAGACCTAGTCTCCACTTTTCTTCTCCCTAGGGCCAACCATCTATAGGGGCGCACCAGCCCCTTGAGGGCTGGTGTGTTCCCTCACTTGGTCCGTTAGGCCCATAGCTTTGCCGGAGGTGCCCGGAACCCCTTTCGGTGACCCGACAAGTACCCACTATCACCCGAAACACTTTTGGTGTCCAAATACCATCGTCCTATATATCAATCTTTACTTCTCGACCATTTTGAGACTCCTCGTCATGTCTGTGATCTCATCCTAGATTGCGAACAACATTTGGTCACTAAATCATATAATACTATATCGTCATCGAACGTTAACCGTGAGTACCCTATGGGTTCGATAACTATGTAGACATGACCAAGACTCCTCTCCGGTGAATAACCAATAGCGGAACTTGGATGCCCATATTGGCTCCTACATATTCTACAAAGATCTTTATCGGTCGAACTGTTATGACAACATACACAATTCCCTTTGTCTGTCGGTATGTTATTTGCCCGATATTCGATCGTCGGTATCTTCATAACTAGTTCAATCTCGTCACCGGCAAGTCTCTTTACTCGTTATGTAATACATCATCTTGCAACTAACTCATTAGTTACTTTGCTTGCAAGGCTTCTTATGATGTGTATTACCGAGAGGGCCCAGAGATACCTTTTCGATACTCGAAGTGACAAATCATAATCTTGATGTATGCCAACTCAACAAACACATCCGGAGAAACCTGTAGAGCATCTTTATGATCACCCAGTTACGTTGTGACATTTGGTAGCACACAAGGTATTCCTCCGGTATTCGGGAGTTGCATAATCTCATAGTAGAAGGAATATGTATTTGACATTAAGAAAGCAATAGCAATAAACTGGATGATCAATATGCTAAGCTAATGGATGGGTCTTGTCCATCACATCGTTATCCTAATGATGTGATCCCGTTATAAAATGACAATACATGTCTATGGTTAGGAAACCTTAACCATCTTTGATCCACGAGCTAGTCGAGTAGAGGCTTACTAGGGACACGGTATTTGTTTATGTAGTCACACATGTATTTAAGTTTCCGAACAATACAATTCTAACATGAATAATAAACCTTTATCATGAATAAGGAAATATAAATAACAGCTTTATTATTGCCTCTAGGGCATATTTCCTTCATTTGCTTCACAGGAATTGGAAGAGCAGAGGAATGCAAAGAAACATGACCAAATTAAAATGAAACCCTATGATAGTGTGTATAGTTAGCATGTTATTCTGCCACTAATGCACTTAGTCTTGTTTTCATGCACAGGATGTTGAAAAGTAGGTCCAGGTGGATGTTTTGCTCCATTCCTTTCAAGGAAATGCATGAATAATTGAATAGTAGAGTGCCATAGGAAAATTTCATATTGCTACGTTTCCCTTCACTTTTCCCTTTGAACCAAAATAGCCCTAATGGATCGACATGAGTGTAGAGTAATAAGTGATGCGACAGGTGTACAACCTCTTTGGCGTAGCCGTGTCGACCTCAACATCATTGGGTTGGTTGCTGAAGAAGTTGCGGAAGAGGTGGCTATCGAAGCTATGGAGGAAGATCTGAGGCATCTGTGGACGGCGTCCATGGCACTGCTCTGTTGTGATGGATGGTTCCATCGTTGGAGCAGCTCTGGCGAGCCATAAGATGTCGAGGCTGAAGCAGTACAAGACAAACATCGTTAATCTCAAGTGGGATTCTAATAGCATCTCAAATAAATGATGTAAAATACATTACCAAAAAGTGATAGATGTAAAATTTACATCACCAAAAAACACCTAACTACAACAGATGAGGTAAAAACTGTTGACTCTGAACTTAACTGTCGAAACTAAAATTTACTATGGAATTTGAATGTTACTGTCAAAACTGAACGCACTGGTAGCAGAGAGGCACTTCACATGTAGTTCAGGCCGCTCGAGCACTAGTAGTAGAGAAACAGTGATCTAAGTCAGTAGGCGATCAACGGGGAGCACAGTAGCAGATAGAAGCCAGAGTAGCAGTGCCTGGAGGAGCAGTGCGAACTAGAGCCAGAGCAGCAACTCGTGTAGCTGCAGCAGCCCATGTACCAACATCAACAACGCAAGAGACAACAAGAGAAAAGCAGCAGCACGAGCGAGGGTGAGAGCAAAGCAGCATCGCGACCGTGCGAGAGCCAGAGCAGCAGCAGCGCGAGGGAGCGAGAGCCGGAGCAGTAGCAGCAACGCCGCGAGCGAGAGCCGGAGCAGCAGCAGCAGATCCGATTGGTATTGCCGCCGCCGCCGAAGGAGCCTCGCACTGGGGGAGAGTCGCCATGGAGATGTCACCTGCGGCGCCGGCTTCGAGGTAACCTGCCATGGGGGTGCGGGATCGAGCCCCATCGAAGCCGGGTGGTCGAGTTAAGGAGAAGGTGCGATGCGATGAGTGTACAACCTCTTAGGTGGCGCCGAGTAGGCCTCGGCTTTGTCTGAGGTGTCGGTGAGGATGCTGCGATTCCGGTGGAGCAGGTTAAGGCGACACTATGGGGATGGATCAGCCACGATAGACGGCTATCATCGAAGCAGCTCCTTGGAGGTGGAAGACGGGGCGGCTGAACAGGCGGGACGATGGATCCTCATCCGGGGAGGTGGATGAGGGACGTCGAGCTGTTGCGATGGACGACGACATCGGGGAAGAGGCTCCGGCTGGGCAGTGGTGGGGTGGCAGACGGAGGAGGGTGCGGTTTCGTGGCTGGAGCAGAGAGGTTATGGCGGCCTGGGATTTCGAATGGCGAAAAGGAGGTGATGGGAGGGGGGAACCATGACTTAGGGACACGCTTGTCCAAAATGTAGGGTGTGTTACAAAAGTACCCCCACCGATTTGAACTAGCTGCCCTTTCAGCTCAAGGTCAGGAGGGGGATTTCGCGTGTCGAGATTTGGCAGCTGGAGGGAGTTTTTGCGTGTGTTGTAATTTCGGGATAGTAGGGCATGGGTTGTGAAGGCGTGAGTTTTGCGAGCACGATATCTGAATTTTTGGGATAACAAGGCGCAGGATGAATTTTAGGGACAAGCCTAATGTGTAATTATGTACGTACCAAATCAATTCCATCTCCAAAGTTTCACCTCTTCCAGCTCCGAAGAGGTGGTCGAGGTATTGGAAGAAGAAGCATGTTCAAGGATATAATAACAGCAACGCAATGAAAAAGCACCCCCATGAAAAATAAAGATTTGGTCCTCTCGTTGTTTCTTTTATAAACAACAGGAGTCCCAGGGGCTACTGCATATTTACGCTCTTTTAATAAAGTACCTGATTGCTCTCTGACTATAGTGCCAGAAAAGCTCCTGTCTGCTAGGACTACGTCGGTATTTCCCCAAAGAGGAAGGGATGATGTCACACAACGACGGTAGGTATTTCCCTCAGTGAAGAAACCAAGGTTATCGAACCAGTAGGAGAACCAAGCAACACAACGTAAACATCACCTGCACACAAATAACAACACCTCGCAACCCGACGTGTTAAAGGGGTAGTCAATCCCTTTCGGGTAACGATGCCAGAAATAAGTAGTAGATTGAAATAATAGATCGTAAATAAAATAAAGTGCAGCAAAGTATTTTTGGTTTAATAGATCTGAATAAAAATGCAAAGGAAAAGTATATCGCAAGCAAATATATGAGAAAAGAAGACCCGGGAGCCACAGGTTTCACTAGTGGCTTCTCTCGAGAAAGATAGCAAACGGTGGGTAACAAATTACTGTTGGGCAGTTGATAGAACCTCAAATAATTATGACGATATCCAGGCAATGATCATTACATACACATCACGTCCAATATTAGTAGACCGACTCCTGCCTGCATCTACTACTATTACTCCACACATCGACCGCTATCCAGCATGCATCTAGTCTATTAAGTTCATGGAAAAACGGAGTAATGCAATAAGAACGATGACATGATGTAGACAAGATCTATCTATGTAGAGATAGACCCCCATCGTTTTATCCTTAGTAGCAACGATACATACGTGTCGGTTCCCTTTCTGTCACTGGGATCAAGCACCGTAAGATCAAACCCACTACCAGGCACCTCTTCCCAATGCGACATAAATAGATCAAGTTGGCCAGACAAAACCAAAATATCGGAGAAGAAATACAAGGCTATAAGAGATCATGCATATAAGAGATCAAAGAAACTCAAATAACTTTCATGGATATAAAAAGATATGACTGATCATAAAATCAAAGTTCATCAGATCCCAAAAAACACACGGCAAAAGAGTTACATCATATGGATCTCCAAGAGACCATTGTATTGAGAATTCAGCGAGAGAGAGAGAGAGAGAGAGAGAGAGAAAGCCATCTAGCTACTAACTACGGACCTGAAGGTCTACAAAGAACTACTCACGCATCATCGGAGAGGCACCAATGGAGGTGGTGAACCCCATCCGAGATGGCGTCTAGATTGGATCTGGTGGTTCTGGACTCTGCGGCGGCTCGATGAATATTTCGTCGACTCCCTAGGGTTCTGGTATTTTTGGGGTATTTATAGAGCAAAGACGCGGTCCGGGGGGCACCCGAGGTGGGCACAACCCACCAGGGCGCGCCTGGGCCTCCTGGCGCGCCCTGGTGGGTTGTCCCCTCCTCGGGACTCCCCCCAGGTGCAACCAGGGCCCAACATGTTCCTTCTGGTCCATAAAAAAATCTCCATAAAGTTTTGTGGCATTTGGATTCCGTGTGATATTGATTTTCTGCGATGTAAAAAACACGGAAAAAACAGGAACTGGCACTTGGCACTATGTCAATAGGTTAGTACCAAAAAATGATATAAAATGACTATAAAATGATCATAAAACATCCAAGATTGATAATATAATAGCATGGAACAATAAAAAATTATAGATACATTGGAGACGTATCAACTACCTTCGGATTTTTACCTTCGGCGTTGTTGATTTTTATGGCACCGAAACGATAGACCTCCTCGATAATGTAAGGACCTTCCCATTTAGAGAGAGGCTTTCTTGCAAAAAAAAATCTGAAATGAGAGTTGTATAGCAAAACATGATCACTTACATTAAACTCATGCTTTTGTATCCTTTTATCATGCCATCTTTTAACTTTTTCTTTAAACAACTTGGCATTCTCATAGGCTTGGCTTCTCCATTCATCAAGCGAGCTAATGTCAAATAACCTCTTTTCACCGGCAAGTTTGAAATCATAGTTGAGCTCCTTAATAGCCCAATATGCCTTATGTTCTAGCTCAAGAGGTAAATGACATGCTTTTCTGTAAACCATTTTATATGGAGACATACCCATAGGATTTTTATAAGCAGTTCTATAAGCCCACAAAGCATCATCAAGTTTCTTAGACCAATTCTTTCTAGATCTATTAATGGTCTTTTGCAAAATTAATTTAATCTCTCTATTGCTCAGCTCTACTTGACCACTAGACTCAGGATGATATGGAGATGCAATTCTATGGTTGACATCATATTTAGTAAGCATTTTATGAAAAGCACCATTAATAAAATGTGAACCACCATCAGTCATTAAATATCTAGGGACTCCAAACCTCGGAAAAATAACTTCTTTAAGCGTCTTAATAGAAGTATTATGATCCGCACTACTAGTTGGAATAACTTCTACCCACTTAGTAACGTAATCAACAGCAACTAAGATATGTGTATACCCATTAGAGGAAGGAAAAGGTCCCATATAATCAAATCCCCAAACATCAAATGGTTCAATAACAAGTGAATAGTACATAGGCATTTCCATATGTCTACTAATATTACCAATTCTTTGACATTGATCCCAAGATAAGACAAACTTACGGGTATCTTTAAAGAGAGTGGGCCAGTAGAAACCGGATCGCAATACTTTTTGTGCAGTTCTATCTCCAGCGTGGTGTCCTCCGTAAGACTCGGAGTGGAACTTATGTAGGATCTGTTCCTGCTCATGCTCAGGTACACAATGTCTAATAACACCATCTACTCCTTCTTTATAGAGGTGTGGGTCATCCTAGAAGTAATGTATTAAATCATATAAAAACTTTTTATTTTGTTGTTATGTGAAACTAGGTGGTATAAATTTAGCAACAATATAATTAGCATAATCAGCATACCATGGAGTATTATGAGAGGCATTTATGACATTTAATTTCTCATCAGGAAAGCTATCATCAATAGGTAGTGGGTCATCAAGAACATTCTCTAACCTAGACAAGTTGTCTGCAACGGGGTTCTCAGCTCCCTTTCTATCAACAATATACAAATCAAATTCTTGTAGCAAGAGAACCCATCTAACAAGTCTAGGTTTAGCATCTTTCTTTTCCACAAGATATTTAATAGCAGCATGATCAGTGTGAACTGTTACTTTGAAATCAATAATATAAGGTATGAACTTATCACATGCAAATACAACTGCTAAAAATTCTTTTTCAGTGGTAGTATAATTTCTCTCGGCACTGTCTAGAGTTTTACTAGCATACTGAATAACATTTAGTTTCTTATCAACTCTTTGTCCTAGAACAACACCAACAACATAATCACTAGCATCACACATAATTTCAAAGGGTAAATTCCAATAAGGTGGCTGAACAATAGGTGCAAAAATCAAGGCTTTCTTAAGTATTTCAAATGCTTCTACACAATCATCATCAAAAATAAAAGGAACATATTTTTGTAAAAGATCAGTGAGAGGCCTAGAAATTTTAGAGAAGTCTTTAATAAACCTCCTATAGAAACCAACATGACCAAGGAAACTTCGTATACCTTTGATATATTTAGGACACAACATATTTTCAATAGCATCTACTTTAGCTTTATTGTGACACCCCCGATTTGATCGTATACTAATCATACACGCAAACGTGTACGATCAAGATCAGGGACTCATGGGAAGATATCACAACACAACTATAAAAATAAAATAAGTCATACAAGCATCATATTACAAGCTAGGGGCCTCGAGGGCTCGAATTCAAGAGCTTGATCATAGACGAGTCAGCGGAAGCAACAATATCTGAGTACATACATAAGTTAAACAAGTTTCCATAAGATGGCTAGCACAAACTGGGATACATATCGAAAGAGGCGCAGGTCTCCTGCATGGGATCCTCCTAAACTACTCCTAGTCATAGGCGCCAGCCTGCATGTAGTAGTAGGCACCTCTGGTGTAGTAGGAGTCGTCGTCGGTGGTGTCTGGCTCCTGGACTCCAACATCTGGTCGCAACAACCAGGTATAGAAAGGAGGAAAGGGGGGAGCAAAGCAACCGGGAGTACTCATCCAAAGTACTCGCAAGCAAGGAGCTACACTACATATGCATTGGTATCAATGAAAGGGGTAGTATATGTGGACTGAACTGCAGAATGCTAGAATAAGAGGGGGATAGCTAGTCTTATCGAAGACTACGCTTCTGGCAGCCTCCATCTTGAAGCAGTAGAAGAGAGTAGATGGTAAGTTAACCAAGTATCATCATGTAGGATCAAAAGTATGTCTAGAGGGGGGGTGATTAGACTACTTGACCAAATAAAAATCTAGCCTTTTCCCAATTTTAAGTTTTGGCAGATTTTAAAAACTTAGCACTGGTCAAGCAATGAACCTACACATGCAAGTCTAAGAGTATAGCAGCGGAATGTAAAACATTGCACATGAAGGTAAAGGGAGGAGTTTGGAGGGAGCAAACGCAATGTAGACACGGAGATTTTTGGCGTGGTTCCGATAGGTGGTGCTATCGTACATCCACATTGGTGGAGACTTCAACCCACGAAGGGTAACGGTTGCATGAGTCTACAGAGTGCTCCACCCATGAAGGGTCCATGAAGAAGCAACCTTGTCTATCCCACCATGGCCATCGCCCACGAAGGACTTGCCTCACTAGGGTAGATCTTCGCGAAGTAGGCGATCTCCTTGCCCGTACAAACTCCTTGGTTCAACTCCACAATCTTGACGGAGTCTCCCAAGTGACACCTAACCAATCTAGGAGACACCACTCTCCAAAAGGTAATAGACGGTGTGTTCATGATGAACTCCTTGCTCTTGTGCTTCAAATGATAGTCTCCCCAACACTCAACTCTCTCTCACTGATTTGGATTTGGTGGAAAGATGATTTGAGTGGAAAGCAACTCGGAGAAGGCTAGAGATCAAGATTCATATGGTTGGAATGGAATATCTTGGTATCAACACATGAGTAGGTGGTTCTCTCTCAGAAAATGAATGTTGGAAGTGTAGGCATGTTCTGATGGCTCTCTCCATGAATGAAGAGTGGGTGGAGGGGTATATATAGCCTCAGTGAGCTACATGTTGTTAATAATTACCAAAACCACCCAGGGATAATTGCACTTTCAATCTCCCCATTTTGGTAATTGATGACAACATATAGATCAAAGCTTCGACAAATGATCATAAGATTGAAATACATCGTCGCTTTGAGAAGTATGTGATAAGCAAGAGCTCCCCCTAAAATTTTGCATTATTTAAAATTTGCTTTTGAGTGCAAATGCACAATCGATTAGGATCATGGATTACTCTTCGATGTCACATACGTCTTGGTGGAGCGCTCAAAATGATAGAGATTAAAAGCATGCACTCATCACCAAGCAAAGTGAATGATCATATATGGGATATAAGTGATAATATCATCCAAGCAAGCATTAAAGTAGCATATGATCAAACACATGATCAAACAAGTATCTCACAGAAACATAAAGTATCAACCAAGCACACAATAAAGTTCAACCAAAAGCAAGAGAGACAAAATAGCAAAACACTCTCTCTTGAAGCCTATGATCTATACATTTATCCCCCTTTGGCAACAAGTTACCAAAAAGATTGAAAATGCATAGTGCTATGCGTCTCTCAGGCTCGGTCTTCGGGAGGTGGTGTAGACAGAACTCCAAGGATGAAGGCATCTGCTGATGTAGTTGGAGCTGGTGGGGTGGGTGCTGGAGGTGGCACTGAAGCTGTAGCTGCTGGTGCTGACGATGTAGCTCTCGTGTCTGATACTGGCACTGCAGCTGACCTTTGACCTCGTGGCACTCGCTGAAAAGCATCCGTAGTTGTCTTTCCTCTCCTCTCCTAGCTTCCTCCTGGAGCTGCTCAACAACTGTCTATATCTCAGTAACCTTCAGATCAAGATCATAGAATTTTATCTCAACAATCCTCTCCAAGCACTCCTGATTCTAAGTCAGGGTGGCCAAGCCCTTGTCAATCCTCAAAGTAGACTAGATCAGATATGCTATCTGATCTTGCTTGCTCTTCAGGAACACCTGAGATGCTTCCTCTACACTTGGCATCCTTGCAGCTTTCTCGGCCTTAGCCTTAGCTCTCTTCTCTTGTGCTTGAGCTGATGAAGGTTCATTCTCATTCATCACAACTATGTTGTCTTCAAATTCAGGGTACATAGGTAGATGCTCCTTGTCCAACAAGTAGGTGCATGTGCCCATCTTTGAGTTGATGAGCTCTTGAATGTGTGGAGCATACCCACAAGATATTTTCTGATCTGCTGCTGTCCTCTAGATTGTCTCTACGATCAGACTCATGACCTTGAATTTTTGAGGCACATCAAATATTTGTAGCAAGTTGATGGAATGTCCTCATATCATCTTGTGATCTCCAAACTTGGGTAGCAAAGTATGCCTTAAGATGGTGTTAATGGTAGGCAGACCAGACAATAGATAGTGTACAGATCCAAGCTTGTGTGTCTCCAAAGCTTTATCAGGGATCTCTTTGTACATGTTTGCCATAGAGTTGTGCTCTTTCTTCTTCTTGGCATACACATCCAAGTCATCCTCATGTTCTTCTGGGACATTAATCAGATTGGCCCATTCTTCAACTATTGATTGGTACCTTGTACCTTCAGACATCCATACTATCCTTCCATCTGGATAGAAGTGAGTAGTGGAGTAAAATTGCATAACTAGCTCATCATTCCATTTGGTCAACTTTTGACCCACAAACTCATCAACTCCACAAGCTTTGAAGCTGTCTTGTACACCTGGGAAGTGATCTTTATTCTCTTTGATGTATTCCCAATCAACCCATCTCATGTCATAAACAATTGGCTTCTTTTCAAGCATAATAGTCTCATAGAAGTCTTGTTGTTCCTTAGTGTGAAACCTGTAATCAACTGCAGTCCTCCTCCTCACAGCATAGGGATCAGACTGTCTCCACAATCTCAGTCCTTCATCTTTCCTGATATGCATGTCCTCAGCCACAGGATGAGCATCATTGTGGTCTGGAATCTTGGGTTTCAGTTTCGTCAATACAAGGGATTCATCATCCTCTTCTTCAGTTTCACGCACTGGGGCCTTGTTCTTCTCTTCAGCTGGGATATTTCTGGTGCTTCTCTTGGGCTTAGAAGGCTTCTGAGCTTGAGCTGTTGCTTTGGGAGCAGTTTTGGGCTTTGATGTGGCAGCCCCTGACTTGATTGCATTTCCCATAAGCTTTTGGGACTTTGGTGCTGGTGCAACATCCTCTTCCTCTTCTTCTGCTAGATCTTTAAACATGGATGATCTCCCAAGGACTCTGGCAGTGGTCTTCTTGACCCTCTCCTTCCTCTTCTTGCCATCTCCAGCTTCTTTGGGTTCAAGACTGAACTCCATAGTTTCTTGAGTGGAGGCTCTGGCCTTAGACATAGGAATCCTTTTTGCAGGTGCCTTCTTGTTCAACCTGGCTTTGTTGCAGCAGTTGTGCCATACTCCTTCTTTAAGACTCTCTTGTTTGAGCTGACTTCTTATTCTACAGCCACATAATCCTCATCCTCAGAATCTGAGGTTCTCTTCTTCCTTGACCTGGTGGCTGCCTTGGGCAAGTTACTAGGTGTGCTCCTGCTACCCTCATCATAGTTGCTTGAGGGATCAGAACCCTCACTCAATTGCACTTGTTCTTCAGACCTATTCCGACTGTCACTCTGGTCAGACATCTTGGCAAACACACTGACAGCAAACCCTGTGAATAGATATAGATGAGGTAGAGTGGATGAGCATCACAAAGTACAGAGTTTTTGCAAAACAGATGACTCAAAAACTTAATTTTAGTTCTCCACAGAAAGCATTTCGGAGCTACCAATTTGTTAGACTCGGTGATACCAAAGCAATTTTGGAACCTAAACTTGTGAACTCGGTCAGACCGAGTCATAGTTCGGTGGCACTGAGACTGCTAGGGTTTCACAGAGAATCGATCTCGGTCACATCAATTTGCAATTTTCGGTCAGACCGAAAATGCATGTGCAATGGCCTAAGCCAAATCGGTGAGACCGATTTCCACAACTCGGTCGGTCCGAGATTTGTTCGCGGAGACCTAACCCTACATTTTTGAATCAAATCTAACCTAAATGATGTTTTCTCTGGATAGAGTGTTCTCATACGTGGTAAATATCATGGCAAAGCAATGTGATATGAATCGGAGTAAGGAAATAGCACAAAGAGTCGAGCCCATATCCTAGTTCGGCGGGAGTTCGCTACGGCGACAACGGCGGAGCAGATTTCCATTGACAGTGATGGAAACCAGCGGCGGGAGGTCATTGATGACAAGGAGACGATCCGGAGACCTGAGGAGGCAGAGAAGGACACACACGGGCTGAGAGGTTTTGAAGAAATTTCCAAAATCTCACCTGTGGGTTTATATATCCCGACCCTGTTGGTGTGACCGAGTGGAACAACTTGGTGGCACCGAGATGCAGAATCACAAGCGGGTACTGCAACTCGGCGTGACCGAAAAGTTCAAATCGGTTGCACCAAGATTGAAAACCTAGATCAACTTAGTGAACTCGGTGTGACCGAACTGGATGAATCGGTCATACCAAAATGCACAGAGCGGTTTTGGAAGTTTAAGTCTATGATGAATTGGGGACTCCGAGTGCTCCTCACACAGAGTGGTTCGAATCTGACTTGATCAAACTTTATGTTGTAGCATGAATAGAGTTTGAGACGAGGAAAGCATAGATAGCTAGAGGAGGTTCTTAGGCATTCTTGTCCATCCACTTGGCAAAGGAGAAAACGCCAAACAATCAAAACAACAAGTGGATGTCCTTGAGTGAGAGAAATATGCAATCAACATGCTCACACAATAAAATGACAAATTGAAATATGTGACAAAGCATGCACAACCACTCTAGCATCTATCAAGCAATTGGCGATGACTAGGTCATCTATATACGAGTATATTGACTGAGGAGTCAAATGAAAACATTTGATCGTAGGTCATACTCATCGTTTAAGCACAAGTGGGGTTACCAATTTTACATAATGCATTGTTGTGTTCACACCATTAGAGTTACTTTAGCTCAATTGGTTAGAGTAAAGCTCCCCTAGATGTGATATCCCCCCTAAGAGGGATGAACTAACCTTGGGTTATGTTGATGATGACTTCATGTAGGTGTTGAAGATGTAGATTCTCAATGTTGATGTAGATCATTCAGAGCAATCCATTGGAGTGAGTTGCACTTTCAATACCTACACGGGTTAGTCCCACAAGGAACAAACAAGGATATCCATAGACATAGAGTGATGTTCACATAAGATGATGTCCATGAAAGCATTAGGTTACCCTGTCCCTTGTCTTACCACCAAGAGGGTTTGTGACTCCTAGAACTAGTGCAAGATGTGGAAGTTGTTTGCACATGTCCTTGCCAGAAGATATGAGTGAAGTATGTTGGCAGAGTCACCCTCAAGAACTTCTCTAGTTCTTCTTCTTCGGGATCCACATCATCTTGATGGGAATCCTTGGAGTTGTAGTCATACTTGATGTAGTAGAACTTGATGTAGTCTTAGGAACCCACTTGACCAAGACCTTGGGAGCTTCTTCAAATGCATCAATCTCCTCTTGAAGCTTGTTCTTTCCTTTTAGCTTGTGGTCTTGTGGTGGAAGATCATCTTGAGCTTGTGTCCCTTGAAAAGAAGTAGGATCATACTTCTCTTGTTGAGGAACAAACTTTGTCTTGGGGTATTGATCTTCTTCCCACTCAACTCCACTGGCTTTGAACTTCCGTTCAAAACCAATTCCTTGATTCTTCCGGTGCCTTCCTTGCTTTCGTACAATTTCCTTGAATTGCTTACTTCCGGCAAGGCTCTTGTAAACACCTTTCTCTATAATTCCCTTCAATAAGCTATTTTCTTGCTCAAGTGTAACTTGGCTAAGAGAATCATTAGTGGAATCAAGAGAACTACTAGAAGCAACAACATCAGATTTAGCATGATTATTGTTACTACTAGATGAAGAATCTTTCTTACTTTTGTTGCTAGATTTAACTTGTGGCATGTAAGTAGAAAATAGTAAATGCTTGGCAATGTAAGAAGAACTTTTCTTGCGAAGATCATCATTAATTGCTTTTAAGAACCCATGCTCTTGCTCAAGGTTGAGCTTTTCAAAGCGTAACTTTTCATGAGTCTTTAAAAGCTCTTGATGATTTTTCAAGGTAGTTTCATGAGCTAACTTAACAGTGTTTAGTTCTTTAGTTAGACTCTCAATCTCCTTCTTATCATCATCATTCGTTCTATCTTGATTAGCATGATTAATAGCAAGTTCATCATAGTTTTCATCACTAGAGTTATCAACAAGTAAATCATCATCAGCTAGCAAATCATCTTCATCACTACTGAAATCAACATACTCGGGGTGTGATACCTTTGGGCCTTTAGCCATGAAGCATCTTCCAACTCCTTCATTTGGTGACTCAAATATGTCGTAGGAGTTGGTTGATACAAGTGCTAGACCGGCAACACCTTCATCTTGAGTATATTCGGAGTCGGAGTGATAACTTCTCTCGGAGTGATT
The DNA here is from genome assembly GCF_002162155.2 of Triticum dicoccoides. NCBI lineage: Eukaryota > Viridiplantae > Streptophyta > Magnoliopsida > Poales > Poaceae > Triticum > Triticum dicoccoides. The sequence continues at coordinate 197,236,524 of NC_041390.1, read as the reverse complement.
GTCGGAGTCGGAGCCGGATACCCATTCACCAACATGAGCTTGATGTCTTCGTTTTGTGTAGCTCCTTGATGATTTGTCCTTCCTCTTTGAATCCTTGCTTCTCCGTGATGTTCTTCGTTCATAACAGTCATCTCTACTCCTTCTCTCTCTTGGTGGTGATTCTTCTCTTCTACTTCTCCTTTTGGGTGAATCTTCTCTTCTTTTGTAGGGAGCCATACACTCATTGGAGTAGTGTCCGGGTCTTCCACAATTGTAGCAATTACGTTCACGACTCGAAGATCTTTTGTCATTGTAGGACCTTGACATGGAACTTCTTTCCTTGGTTCTAATCTTGTAGAATTTGTTGAAGTTCTTCACCATCAGGCTCAATTCTTCATTGAAGGCTTGTTTCTTACTTGATGATGTAGGGCATCACATGAGGCTTTGTAAGCACCACTTGACTTGTTGTGAGCTCTTCCTTATCCTTGAGTGACATCTCATGAGCAACAATTCTTCCAATGACTTTCGTAGGCTTGAGATCTTTGTAATTGGGCATCATTTGGATGAATGTGCACACGATATCATATTTTCCATCCAAGACTCTTAGGATCTTCTTGATGATGAATCTATCGGTCTTCACTTCCTAAGTCGGCAATCTCATTTGTGATGAGAGCAAGCCTAGAGTACATTTCAGCGACACCTTCACCATCCTTCATTTTGAACTTGTCAAGTTGACTTTGAAGCACATCCAATTTGGATTCCTTGATGGAGTCGGTACCCTTGTGCATATCAATCAAAGTATCCAAAATTTCCTTTGCATTCTCAAGACGGATGATTTTGTTGAATTCTCCGGGGCACAATCCATTGAAGAGGATATCACAAGCTTGAGCGTTGTATTGCAACATCTTCAACTTCTGTGGTAGCTTCACAGTTTGGTTCTCTCCCTTCAAAGAATTCACCTTGCAAGCCAATACACACACTAGCCCAAACGGCAGGGTTATGTCCAAGAATATGCATTTTCATCTTATGGTTCCAACTAGAAAAATTAGTACCTTCAAAGTAAGGACCTCTACGGTGGTAACTTCCCTCGCTAGACGCCATACTCTCCTAGGTTGTGAAACCAAGACTATGATCACCAAACGCTATGGAAATCAAGGCAAATGGAGACCAAAGCTCTGATACCACTTGTAGGATCGAAAGTATGTCTAGAGGGGGGTGATTAGACTACTTGACCAAATAAAAATCTAGCGTTTTCCCAATTTTAAGTTTTGGTAGATTTTAGCAACTTAGCACTAGTCAAGCAATCAACCTACACATGCAAGTCTAAGAGTATAGCAGCGGAATGTAAAACATTGCACATGAAGGTAAATGGAGGAGTTTGGAGGGAGCAAACACAATGTAGACACGGAGATTTTTGGCGTGGTTTCGATAGGTGGTGCTATCATACATCCACGTTGGTGGAGACTTCAACCCATGAAGGGTAACAGTTGCGCGAGTCCACGGAGGGCTCCACCCACGAATGGTACATGAAGAAGCAACCTTGTCTATCCCACCATGGCCATCGCCCATGAAGGACTTGCCTCACTAGGGTAGATCTTCATGAAGTAGGCAATCTCCTTGCCCATACAAACTCCTTCGTTCACCTCCACAATCTTGACGGAGGCTCCCAAGTGACACCTAACCAATCTAGGAGACACCACTCTCCAAAAGGTAATAGACGGTGTGTTGATGATGAACTCCTTGCTCTTGTGCTTAAAATGATAGTCTCCCCAACACTCAACTCTCTCTCACTGATTTGGATTTGGTGGAAAGATGATTTGAGTGGAAAGCAACTCGGAGAAGGCTAGAGATCAAGATTCATATGGTTGGAATGGAATATCTTGGTCTCAACACATGAGTAGGTGGTTCCCTCTCAGAAAATGAATGTTGGAAGTGTAGGCATGTTCTGATGGCTCTCTCCATGAATGAAGAGTGGGTGGAGGGGTATATATAGCCTCCACACAAAAACTAACCATTAGACACAAATCACCAAACTCGGTGGGACCAAATCATGGAACTCGGTCAGACCGATTTAGTTCAAAATGTGAACATTAGGATTTTCAGTGGGACCGACATGTCAACTCGATGGGACCGATTTCATTAGGGTTAGGGCATAACGTAATCTCGGTGAGACTGATTACACAAACTCGGTGGGACCGATTTTGGTAATAAGCTAACCAGGGAGTTGGCCAGGCAAACTCGGTGGGACCGATTCGCTCATTTTGGTGAGACCGAAACATTACGAAGGGGAAACAGAGAGTTTACATTGCGAACTCGGTGGGACCGATCGCTCATCTCGGTTGGCCCGAAACGTTACGAAGGGAAACAGAGAGTTTGCAATCCCATCTCGGTGAGACTGAGATCCCTATCGGTGAGACCGAAGTGACTAGGGTTTGTGGCAGTGGCTATGTCAAGAAAACTCGGTGGCGCCGGATGGAATGTTTCGGTGGGGCCGAGTTTGACTTTTGGTTTGGGACATATGTGGATATGAGAAAGTGGTTGAGGGTTTTTGGAGCATATCACTAAGCATTTTGAGGAAGCAACCCCTTAAGAAACACCTCATCCCCTTTTAATAGTATTGGCTTTTCCTATGGACTCAATGTGATCTTGGGTCACTAAAAGTAAAATGTAGAGTCTGGAGCCAATCTTTTGTCCTTAGCATTTTGAGGGGTCCACATTTCTAATCCATGCCATGCCAATCATTGAGCTTTCTTGAAATATTCTTGAAATAGCATTAGCTTAGTGAGCTATATGTTGTTAATAATTACCAAAACCACCCAGGGATAGTTGCACTTTCACATCGCATAGCATAATCCTACTCGGCGATCCTCTCATCGTCGTCCTGTGAGAGAGCGATCACCGGGTTGTATCTGGCACTTGAAAGGTTGTGTTTTATTAAGTAACCGGTTCTAGTTGTCATAAGGTCGAGGTACAACTCCGGGCCGTCCTTTTACCGAGGGACACGACTATTCGAATAGATAAACTTCCCTGCAGGGGTGCACCACATTTCCTGACACGCTCGATCCCCTTTGGCCACACACACTTTCCTGGGTCATGCCCGGCCTCGAAAGATCAACACGTCGCAACCCTACCTAGGCACCACAGAGAGGTCAACACGCCGGTCTAAATCCTATGCGCGCAGGGGTCTGGGCGCATCGCCCATTGCACACTTGCACGTTGCTTACGTGGCCGGAGGTAGACCTAGCCCCCTTAATACAAGTGCAGGCTTACGGTCCAATCCGGAGCACGCCGCTCACTCGCTGACGTCAAGAAGGCTTTGGCTGATACCACGACGTCGAATGCCCATAACGGTTCCCACATAGTTGGTTAGTGCGTATAGGCTAGTGGCCAGACTCAGATCAAATACCAAGATCTCATTAAGCGTGTTAATTGATGTAACCACGGACGCCGACCAGGGCCAGGCCCACTAAGGGAGTCCTGGACTAAGGGGTCCTCGGGCGTCCGACCTGTTATCTATGGGCCGGACTGATGGGCTATGAGGATATGAAGACCGAAGACTGTACCCGTGTCTGGATAAGACTCTCCTTGGCGTGGAAGGCAAGCTTAGCGGACAACTATGAAGATTCCATCTTATGTAACCGACTCTATGTAACCCTAGATCCCCCCGGTGACTATATAAACCGGAGGGTGTAGTCCAGAAAGGATATACTCAATACCGTAGTCATACATGTTAGACTTCTAGGGTTTAGCCATTACGATCTCGTGGTAGATCAACTCTTGTAATACTCATATTCATCAAGATCAATCAACCAGGAAGTAGGGTATTACCTCCATAGAGAGGGCCCAAACCTGGGTAAACATCGTGTCCCCTGTCTCCTGTTACCATCAACCTTAGATGCACAGTTCGGGACCCCCTACCTGAGATCCGCCGGTTTTGACACCGACATTGGTGCTTTCATTGAGAGTTCCTTTGTGCTGTCACTGAAAGGTTTGATGGCCCCTTCAATCGTCAATAATGATGCTGTCTACGGAGGAACTTTCCTCCCCGGGCAGATCTTCGTGTTTGGCGGCTTCGCATTGCGGGCCAACTCGTTTGGCCATCTGGAGCAGATCGAAAGCTACACCCCTGGCCATCAGGTCAGATTCGGGAGCTTGAACTACGTCGCGGACATCCGTGGAGGCTTAATCTTCGCCGGATTCGATACCGCGGTAGCCGCTCCTGGTCACCCCGATGATCATGACCTAAATCTGTCATCGGGCCGCATCCAGGAGATCGCTCCTGTAACCGCTCTGGCCCTAAAGCCGGAGAAGGCAGCGCCACCCAAAGACGGGAGGATTAACCCCACCACGGAGGCCGCAGATTCCACGGTGTTGGAGCCACACATGGACCTGGTCTCACACGATGCCTATGCCACCGGAACGCCGGACTCGTCTCTGGCCGTAGGTTCTGAACCACGCGAGCCCACGGACGCCGAGCTTGATCGTTCATCGATCTTCAAATTCAGCGCCGCAGACATCTTCCAGCGCTCGCCTTTGGGCGATGTGCTAACCTCATTAAAAAACCTGTCCGCGGCAGAGGACTCTTAGCCGAACTATATCCGGCTCGAACTAGGGGCTGACGATGGAGAATTTTACTTCCCAACCGCCGCCCACTTTATAGCCACGATCGAGGATTTGACCGACGAACTTGATTACGACTCCGATGACATCGATGGTATGGACGACGATGCCGAAGAAGAAGAGGCCCAGAACCCGCCGTTCACCGGACGCTGGACGGCCACTTCCTCGTATGACGTATATATGGTGGATGCACCAAAGGAGAACAACAGCGACGATAAGGAAGACCCAATTGAGGATAAACCTTCCGAAATACAGTCCAAGCACCGACGTTAGTGGCACCGCTCTAAGTCGCGCCGCAGTAAAGACAGCAACACCGGCACATGAGAAGATGACACTCCGGAAGGTGCCAAAGACAACGAAGACCCCGTCGATAAAGCAAACAAATAAGATGAACGGGAAGATGAGCAGGTTATCCCTGTTAAACAGGCCACGCACGAAGATTCGGAGCATGATAATTACCTTCCGCTCTCTGAAGACGAGGTGAGCCTCGGCACCGAAGATTTCATCGTGCCCGAGGAACCTCTTGAGCAGGAGCGCTTCAAGCGCCAGCTAATAGCCACGACAAGGAGCCTGAAAAAGAAGCAGCAGCAGCTTCAAGCTGACCAAGATCTGCTCAATGATAAATGGAGTGATGTCCTAGCAGCCGAAGAATACGACCTCAAGCGCCCAACCAAAAGCTACCCAAAGCACAAATTGCTACCTCAGTTCGACGAGGAGGCGCCAGAGTACATACCACCATCGCACAATACGGCCGACCGACCACCACGTGGTCGGGACAAAACGGCAACTCATGCCGAACACCAGCCCGCCCTGCCCCATCACTCAGGCAGAGGTAAATTAGCCCATGTCCATACATATGACCTCCAGCAGACCCTGAACAATAAAGCAGGACATACCAGATCGATCTACGGATCGCGAGGACGCGCCTCAACACGTGACAACGGCCACCTATTCGGATGTGACAAACCTAGTCATGCGCGGGCTGAACACCGCAGATGGACTCCATCAAAGCTATGTAACGACACGGCCCGATATAGAGGCCCCGCACACCCTCATTGCTTCACTGATGAGGTCCTGGATCACTAATTCCCTGAAGGATTCAAGCCCGTGAACATAGAATCATATGATGAAACCATGGACCCCGCGGTGTGGATCAAGGACTTCATTCTCCACATCCATTTGGCCCGCGGAGATGACCTCCATGCCATAAAATACCTCCCTCTAAAACTCAAAGGGACAGCTCGGCATTGGCTAAACAGTCTGCGTGAAAATTCCATTGGCAGCTGGGAGGACTTGGAAGAGGCTTTCCTCGATAACTTCCAAGGTACATATGTTCAACCTCCGAACGCTGATGACTTAAGCCATACAATTCAACAGCCCGGAGAGTCTGCCAGGAAATTCTAGACAAGGATCTTAACTAAAAAGAACCAAATTGTCGACTGTCCGGACGCCAAAGCTCTAGCAGCTTTCAAGCATAGCATCCGCGATGAATGGATCGCTCGCCACCTTGGCCAAGAAAAGCCAAAATCCATGGCGGCCCTCGCGGCACTCATGACCCGCTTTTGTGTGGGCGAGGAGAGTTGGTTGGCCTATAGCAAAAACAATGCAAGCGACGCCGGCACCCCTGAAGTTAAAAGCAACAAAGACAAGTCTCGACGCAATAGATACAAGCGATGAAACAATAGTGACAACACTGAGGATACGACGGTCAACGCCGGATCCAGTGGCTCTAAGTCCGGTCAGCGGAAGAAGCCGTTCCAAAAGAACAATTCGGGCCCATCCAGCTTGGACCGCATACTTGATCGTCCATGCCAGATTCACGGCACCCCCGACAAGCCTCCTAATCATACAAATAGAGAGTGCTAGGTTTTCAAACAGGCCCGCAAATTAAACGCCGAGAATAGGGAAAAGGGATCGCAAAGCGAGGCCGATGACGAAGAGCCACGGCAACCGAACACAGGGGGACAGAAGAAGTTTCCCCCTCAGGTCAAAATGGTGAACATGATATATGCTACCCCCATCCCCAAGAGGGAGCACAAGCGTGCGCTCAGGGACGTCTATGCGATAGAGCCAGTCGCCCCAAAATTCAATCCATGGTCGTCATGCCCGATCACTTTTGATTTCCGGGATCACCCAACTAGTATCCGTCACGGAGGCTCAGCCGCACTGGTCTTAGACCCAATAATTGATGGCTTCCACCTGACTCGTGTCCTTATGGATGGCAGTAGAAGCCTCAATATGCTCTATCAGGATACAATGCGAAAAATGGGCATTAACCCATCAAGGATCAAGCCTACAAAGACCACCTTTAAAGGAGTCATTCCAGGCGTAGAGGCCTGTTGTACGGGCTCAATCATATTAGAGGATGTCTTCGGATCTCAGGACAACTTCCGAAGCGAGGAGTTAGTCTTCGATATCGTCCCATCCCACAGCGGCTATCATGCACTGCTTGGACGAACTGCGTTTGCTCGATTCAACGCAGTGCCACACAATGCTTATCTCAAGCTCAAGATGCCTGGCCCATGCGGCGTCATAACAGTCAATGGCAATACGAAACGCTCTCTCCATACAGAAGAGCACACAGTTGCCCTGGTAGCAGAAGTACAAAGCGGCCTTCTCAAGCAGAACCTTCATTCTGCTGCCGAGCCCTCGGACACCCTTAAGAGGGTCCGAACTACTCTGCAGCAGGAGAGCTCGGCTCGTCGGGAGCTCGACTAGAAATCCGGCCTCCGTCTTAGTCCTGATAAAGCGGTGGCATACGTGCCGCGCGTACATAATTATGCACTCAAAATTCCATGGGCATCGATGGAGGCATATCTAGCTTGTGATCCACGACACGACTCAACCGACATCGGATACACACATACTTTCACTCTGCTTGTTTTCTTCCAGGTTTTAATCCTACAGGCCCCATTGGGGGGGGGTCTGGTTATCGGTCCTCTTGAAGGATAAATACACCAAGATGGCGAGGAGCGCAGACATATGGGGACTTTTTAGGTGATCTCGTTAATGATAACTCTACCTGTTTTCTAGGACCCACATGCAGCTCTCCCTAGCTTTGGCATGTTAAATAGTCTATTGCTTATTGAACTACTTGTATCAATGCGCCTTGACATACTAATTACATTACAATGAAAACAGTTTGTGGCTGGGGCTGTAGGACCCACTACAAAAAAATACACTTCCGTGATGATACGTGTTTGTCACAGTAGGTCGTGTTTTTTTGTCATGCATGTACATCCATGACAAATTTATGACAGAATCAAGATAGTCATACCTGTGCTGTCGTAGAAGTGCTCCATGACATTACCAAAATTATCATCACGGAAGTGTCCACTTCCATGACGATAAATCGCGCGTCACAGAAGTGCTTTCGTCAAGGGTGACCGACACGTGGCATCCACCGTAACGGAACGCCGTTAAGCTATCGGTCGGGTTTTGGATCCGATAACCCATTAACAGCCCCGACCAATGGGGATTTTCCACGTGTAAAATCATCATTGGCTGGAGGAAACACGTGTCGGCTCACCATTGGGACAGATGTCATCCTCTCATTGGACCGAAGGCGCCTATGATACGGTGACACATGGCACGGTCCAACAGAGGCCCATTCCTGTGAAAAGGCCGGCCCGTTTGATTTGGTCAAAAGGTGGCGGGCCGGCCCACTGAAAGCCTGTTAACGGCCTATTCGCATATAGCCCATTTACAACCCGCTAACCCCGGGCCCGTTACGCCCTATCCGAATTAGGCCCAGTAGCGTCATCTAGACTGTCCAATATGATTCAGCCCGTTTTAACTTCCGGCCCATGTGTGGCCCATGACTTCTTTCGGCCCATATGAGGACCTTTGTAACTCTTGGCCCATTAACGGCCCGTGGTGAAACTAGCCCGTAATGAACAGTGTATCACTTTATACCCATTAATGGCCCGTTATTCCGTTGGGCCGTTTCCAGCCCAAGTTATCTTTCGGCCTTCTCAGGGCCCATTGATTCTTGGGCTCATTTGCAGCATTCAATTACATACGGCCCGTTACTGTCATTTTCTGCTTCTGGGCCAAATTCAGCCCGTCGTTACAATCGGTCCGTTTGCGGACCGTTAATATGTTGGTCCGTTTTCATGTCAAAAAACCCCGTTGGGCTGTTTTCATAGAGTTATCAAAACAGCCTATTAACGGCCCGTTATGGTCCACGAATAGTACGGCCCATGATTGGCGAAATGATGATACGCCCCATAGAAGGCCCATGGATCGTACGGTCCGTATGAGGCCCATGGATAGTACGACCCGTAGAAGGCCCATGGATTGTACGGCCCATACAAGGCCCATGGACCCTACGGCCCGTAGAAGGCCCATGGACCCTAAGGCCTGTATAGAAGGCCCATGGATCATATGGCCTGCAAGAGGCCCATGGTTACAACAGTCCGTGTGTTGCCATGATTATTTTGGCCTAGTTACCAAAAATAGGCTATTGTGGCCACTAGAAAAAAACAGAAAAAGAACTACAGTGACTTCAAGCAAACAACTAAATAAGACAATAAGGAAATAAATAAGCAAGCAATTAACGCTAGCCTATTACCACTATTACACATATTACATCCACTGGGCATCAAAGTTCGCCACCAGTGCAAATATAGGGAACAAAACAGCACATTACATACACTGGCCGTCAAAATTGGCCACCAGTGCAAATAAACGCGTCAGCAAAATAAGAGCATAACTGAAACAACTTCAGAAGAGCTCAAGAAATGTTATCCTGGGTATCCACCATGCTGGCAATAATCTTAGCAAGCTGACTAGCTTTGTCCTATTTGGCGCTAAAATCCTCCAACGCTTGCTGTTGCACCAGAAAGTATGCATCTGAATGCTCCAGGGACTTCCACAGTCCTTCCGCTTCTTGTCGCAGCACAGCTGATCGATGTCTTTCAGCTTGTAGTGACTCAAGAAACCGAACTGATTCAGACAGTGAGTTTGAATAGCTTGTGCAAGCGGTAGTGGCCAGTAACTCGAACACTAAACCAAGACAGGACTTTGGGGTTGTCCCGCTGTCTTCAAGATAGTCTTCCTTAGCTGTTTTATCAGCTTTGTTGGAGACCAACAAGGATGCGTCACTATCCTGAACCTTATCTGCATTACTTCCTTTACCATTGCTTAATAAGGCACTCTTCCCCAATATTCTGTCAGCATTCTAAAAGAAGAAACAAGTAGACACATAACAAGTTTAGCATGTACTAGTATATGAAACTCATTTCGGTGAACCAGTTCATTAGTAAGGTGGACAGGATTAAACTACCAAGTCTTCTATTGCCAAGTACTAGTACATAATAAAAGCATCAAACAAACATATATCTATGTCTATGGCCACTGCATTGTCTTGCCAAATCAAAATAGAGACACGGTTCAAATCATATCAGTTCAAGACAAAGCAGCAGTGAAAGAATACAAAGCGTGGGAAACTACACGGCACAACAAGATTTCAGATGCGTACCACGGGTCTACATGTACAACAACACTATTGGCTCTGTTGTGATGCTAGTAATGTGCATGATATGAAAGTCAACTATATACACAATTGAAATTGAAATCAACAGAGCTATTGATAAGAGCAAACCTGTTAAAGAAACATGCGTGAACATACCTGCTGTGCCATTGGAGTTTCGATTGGATCCTTCAATTTAAAAATAAGTTTGTATGAGTAAATACAGTGATACAAGAGCAAAGCAATCATAGTTAAAAAAGGCGCGCCTAAGCGAGCGCTTAAGCGCGCCTAGGCTCTTGGCGTTGGCAAAACGCATTGCGCATAACTACACATAATCTGTGCATAATTGCGCATAAGCATGCGCTTTGGTCAGTAAAGCGCAAGGCGGTGGCAAAATGTACAATTAACGCCTAATGCTTTTTTGAACTATGATAGCAATGAAATATTAAATTAGAACAGTTGTTCTTCAGGTTTAGGCACTTGTTCTACATGAACAAAGTACAGTAAGACGCAAGAATATAATACTTAAAAAATAGAAAATGAGCTCATAGACCTTACCATATTCTTGGTTCGGGACCAGTACAGACCAAGGCGTTCACAGTCATCATCCAGTAAATGTGTCTCAGGAGAACCTAAGGGAATTTGATGAGTTTCTTTGCCGGTGAAGTACGTTTTCTTCAGGTAATTCTGATACTGCCACCAAGCATTCTTGAAGATATCAGAGGTATTAGCACAGGTTACCTCATCCTGAGTTTCCAAATCGGTCCTTCTCTATAGAGAAAAATGGGAAAATTTGCTGTATTATAACCATCATGGAGGTAGGATGTATGGGATGAAGCAAAGTAATTGCCATGAATAACATTACTTACACATAACTCCTGGACAAACACCTGCAACTGGCATTTTCCTTCATCTTCAGTATAATATTTCCAAGATGGGAAGATACGCACATACGATTAACAACATCAAATGCGATAGATGCTAAACTACGACTAGCTGGTTGTGCTTCCTCCACAGGAATAGGCGTACTAACTGGTGGAGTTGGGGTTCGCTGTGATAGTACCGGCCCTTTGGGCACTGGAGCTGCCTTACTAACTGCTCTTGTTTGGGAGCTCTATGGTGGAGATGGTGCTGTGTCAACAGGAGCTGGGTTACTATCGGCTGGGGTTGGGGTTAGATTGAGTGAAGCTGGTTCTCTGTCCATCGCAGTATGGGTACAATCTGCGAGAGTTTGGGTTATGTGTGGTAGGGCTGGTTCTTGTGCATGTACAACCGGGGTGCTGCCTCCACCAAGAGGTGGCATTGTTTTATTTGAAGACCGTGTTTTTAGTCCGCTAGATACTGGCATCACCCGTTCCAATTCAAATGGCTGATAAACAGGAAACATAGTTGAATGTACAGACATTGTATGAGAGACAGATGCAATAGATAGTGTGGAAAAAAGAGGGCATGAAATAGTTGACATGTATATTGTTTAACTAAAACGGATAGCATGACATAATTTCACATATATGATGTCTATCTAAACTGGATAGCATAGCATAACATAATTCAAAGATATGATGAATAACTAAACAGGATCGCGTGACATAATTCACCTACATGTTATCTAAGTAATCAAGATCGCATCATTTAATTCACATATGTGATTTATATGCTAAAAAGAGGGCATTCGATATGATGTCTGAACTAAGAACATGGTGTTGAATATTGTGTATATGATGTCTAAACTATGCAATGCAAGACACCGTATGCATGATATGAGCAGTATAACCGTGCCAAGTTAGAGCATACACCTCAGTGGGGGAATAGGACTGGTCATCTGTCTCTGATTCCATCTTTGAGGAGCTATTGGGACCCAACAAGAGATCTGCTTCGGCAGGTAGCACTGTCTGCTCTGAAGGCCTTGTTTTCACTCCAGATTTTTCCATCTCCCACCCAAATGGCTGATTCACACGAAGAGTAGTTTAATGTACAAACATTGTCGACAAATGGAAATGTAATGAAGAAAAGGATGGGCAAGATATCATTCAAATATATGATGCCTGGTTAAACAGGATGGCATTGCACATTTCACATATATTATGGCTGGCTAAAAGACATGAGACTGCATAATTCCCATATATGATATAGAAACTAAACAGGTGGCATTACAGAACATGTCTAAACTAAGCAGATGACATATATGATGTCAAAAGTAGGCACTGCAAGGCAACATATGCATGATATGACTAACATCATCATGCCAAGGTAGAGCAAACACCTTGGGGGGTAAATAGGAGTGGTCAGCGGCATCTAAATCCGCCTCAGAACAGATATCTTCCTCTGGATTACAATCTGGAGAGGGGTGAGGAGGGTTTGCCATTGAACCCACCATGGAGCGATGTCTGCATGACATTGTATTGCCGCGCAAAACTCTTCTCCTTTTCTCTACATGTTCAGCGTGACTGTGTACAATATCTGACATGCATATGAAAAAATATGGTGAGATTATGTAAGGAGAGCATGCAGAAATTTAGAGTGATGGTAACAACCAGTGGATCGACGTTTTCCCGTTGAACCAAAATAGCCCTAATGGATCGACGTGAATGTATAGTAATAAGTGATGCAACAAGTGTACAACCTCTTTGCCGTAGCCGTGTCGACCTCAACATCATTGGGTTGGTCGCTGAAGCAGTTGAGGCAGAGGTGGCTGTCGGAGGTGTGGAGGAAGATCTGAGGAATCTGTAGATGGCGTCCAGGGCACTCTTGTTGTGATGGATCGTTCTGTCGTTGGAGCAGCTCCGGTGAGTCGTAAGACATGAAGGCTGAAGCAGCACAAGACATACATCGTCAATCTCAAGTGGGATTCTAATAGCATCTCCAATAGATGATGTAAAATGGATGTAAAATTAACATCACCAAAAACCACCTGACTACAACAGATGAGGTAAAAACTGTTGACTCTGAACTTAACTGTCGAAACTGAAATTTACTATGGAATCTGAATGCTACTATCGAAACTGAACGCAATGGTAGCAGAGAGGCACTTGACATGTAGTTTAGGGAGGGCCTGCAGTTCATCTTCAACCTGCACCCCCCTGAGCCGCCAGCCACCACCGGCCGAACCGCCGGCCCCAGCGCTGCCTCGCCGCCCCGAAACAACTCATCACCGCCGCCCTGGCCAGCCCTCTAGGCGCCCCGCCCCCACCCTGAACCCTAAGATAGATAGTGGGGTACCTCTCCGGCGAGCCCCCATCCCTGCTGCGGGTGGTTCTTCCTTAACTCCGGCGAGCCCCCCCAACCCCTGAAAATCGACTGACCCAAAAGTCGATTCAGTCGACTGAAGTGTGGCTTAATCGGAGCAGAGCAACAGCACGAGCGAGGGGGAGAGCAGCATCAACTGCTGGGCGAGAGAGCGATCGAGCGAGAGCCGGAGCAGCAGTAGCAGCGCGAGCGAGCGAGAGCCGGAGCAACAACAGCAGATCCGGCTGGTATGGCCGCCGCTGCCGAAGGGGCCTCGCACTGGGGAGAGCCGCCGTGGAGATGTAGCCCGCGGCCGCGGCTTCAAGGTAGCCGCTCCATGGGGTGCGGGATGGAGCACCGTTGGCGCCGGGAGGTCGAGTTAAGGAGAAGATTCGATGCGATTAGTATACTACCTCTTTGGTGGCACCGAGTAGGCCTCAGCTTCGTCCGAGGAGTCGGTGAGGATGTTGCGGTTCCGGTGGAGCAGGTTAAGGCAGCGCTATGGGGATGGAGCAGCGGCGATAGACGAGGCAATCATCGGAGTAGCTCCTTGGAGGTGGAGGACGGGGCGGCTGAACCGGTGGGACGGCGAGATGGACGACGGATCTTCATCCGGGGAGGTGGACGAGGGACGTCGAGCTATTGCGGTGGACGACGTCGTCGGGGAAGAGGCTTCGGCTGGGCAGCGATGACGTGGTGGACAGAGGAGGGTGGGGTTTCGCGGCTGGAGCGGAGAGGTTATGGCGGCCTGGGATTTCGAATGGCGAAAAGGGGGCGATGGGAGGGGGTGAAGAATGACCTAGGGGCGCGCTTGTCCCAAATGTAGGGTGTGTTACAAAAGTACCCCCCACCGATTTGAACTAGCGGCCCTTTCAGCTCAGGGTTAGAAGGGGGATTTCGCGTGTCGGGATTTGGCAGCTAGAGGGAGTTTTCACGCGCGTTGTAATTTCAGGATAGCAAGGCGCGGGTTGTGAATGCGCCAGTTTTGGGAGCACGATATCTGAATTTTCGGGATATAACAAGACACGGATTGAATTTTAGGGACAAGCCTAATGTGTAGTAATACTGTACTTGTACGTACCAAATCAATTCGCACTTCCCTGAACCAAAAAGAAAACGAAAAATAAAACTATTCACACCACACAAAGAGAGAGTCTTGCCCCGTTTTACTATACAAATGCTATTCAAAGCTACTCCGTCCTTCCATCTATATAGGGCCTAATGCGTTTTTCGATGCTAACTTTGACCAAATATTAGAGCAATGATATATGACATGCAACTTACACAAAGCACACCATTAAATTCGTCTGTGAAAGGTTCTTTAAATGATATAATTTTCACATTGTGCATGTCATGTACTATTAATCTTGTCAATAGTCAAAGGCGGTCTTAACAATCTCATTACGCCCTATATAGATGGAAGGAGGGAGTATGAATCCATGTTATGTCCGATTAATTTTTTTCGCTTGCTGTATAATGCATGTAACCTACTCATACCAACATTTTAGTGCATTCCAAATGTCTATACTACTGCTGCAATTCGAACTAAATTTGAATTCGTTTCTCTATTTCAATAAGAATCTAGAATCATGATTGTTGCCAACTTCAACCATCATAGTTTCCTTGCTATCCGCCAGATATAAATCGGATGACCTATAATGCAGGATGGCAGGCACACCATCATCAACAACTCTGTTTTTTATAAGAGTAGAGATAAAATATATTAAATGTAGTATAACATGTTCATAACCACACCATGTGTATCACCGTTATATATATTCACACATGCGTCGGTTTGAAACACTATGAAAAATTCTTCAAATATCCGAATTCACTTTTTATAATGAAGTATATATGATCTCTATTCGTCTTTTACATCCACACAACCCTCTTATCTTTGTAGCTAGCGCTAACTTTCTCTTGTGCATGCACACGCCCGCATCCCTCTCACCCTCCCTCAGCATTCTCTAGCTCCATCGCGCAAATTCGTCTTTTCACTTTAGGTCGTTCACCCACGGTGTGTGTAGGCCCCCCAGCTCCTTCTTTATGGCACACATCGATCGATATGCCTCTCTAGCCAGGTGTGCCTAGCACAAACACAAGCTTCCCCTCTTCTCTTGTCACCGTCCATGCCTCACTCCCACCACTCTTTTCATTGTTCTCGTACTCGCACACTCCTCCCCCCTCGATATAGTATGCCTCTCATACCACCTCCTACATGCATCCCTCTCTCTATCCTTCTCCCCGTGCCTCATTTGCTTCTAACACACACATGCATGTATACCAATTGATCTCCCAACATATACCTAGATCGACTTTAACTACCACCCCCCATCGATCGACGTACCTCACAAATTATGTCTCTCCTTTCTCTAACAAAGGGCGATTGATCTTCCTATGTAGTTACGTCTTATTACCACAGCCACATCGTCCCCCCTCATCATTCGTGCATGCCTCCTGACTCGTCTCTCACACGCACGTGCACAGACAACAAGCAGCCATCTCCTCTCTTATTGATATTGCGGGCGTGCCCTCCGTTTGTCTAGCAAGCCTATCCCACCATTTGTTAGAAGCAAATCCACTACCACCCCCTCCAACACTCTAGCTCTGTGTCTCTCCCAACCTTATTCCTCTCCTGCACATATGCATGGATGCCGATCGATCTCCCTTAATACATGAGGCAGATCGATCTCCTTAATACATGAGGTAGGCCTCTCTCCTCCTCCACACATATACCAGCCATGGTACCTCTATAGTTAATTGGGCCTCCCTCTTCCCCCACCACACACCGATAGTCGAGCGCTGCATGTAGGTATCCATGCCACAGAGACAAACTGCACATGTCCCATCTCACGTTCCAGTAGGCCAACCACTCTATATCTTTGACGTGGGCACACACAAATTCGATGGCACTCTTTATCGATAGCGCGCGCACACACACACACATCATCCCTCTCTTCGATTCTATGGACACCTCAAGATGCATTTGTATGAGTAGTTTATCTTGTGAGAGAAAAGGTTGAATGAGGGAAGGCCTTATTTGCGAACGTGGAGAGACGTGTGGGTATATTTTTGCAAAATTGCCATAGTTTCTTTCCTATCCGTTAGATATAAATCCGACGGCCTATATTGCAGGATGGCACGCACACCATCATCACCAACTTTGTTTTCTACTCCCTCCGTCCAAAAATACTTGTCATCAAAATGGATAAAAAGAGATGTATCTAAAACTAAAATACGTCTAGATACATTTCCTTTTATCCATTTTGATGACAAGTATTTCCGAACGGAGGGAGTATTTGTCTTTTTAGAGATTTCAACAAGTGACTATGACCGGACCTTACCAACATACTCAAAAAAGTAGTCCATAATTTTGATGTTACCCTCGTTTCTTGGCGGTGCAGTGCCATCTGGATACCTCATAAATAAATAAAGTACTACATGATACTAATATATGATACATGGCGCAGGAGTACTAAGTATTATTAATACAATTTTGCTAGAACTCATCTAGATGAGATATAATTTGGTCTCATTCATCTTTTATAGCCATTGGATGTGATGCTATATAAGATGTGTGTGTGCTGACGTGAGTTGTATTTGTTCTTGGGCAACGAACTGACCACCGCATGTTATGTTTGATAGTCTCAACTCATTAAAAGCATACAAGCCCCACATCTCTTCTTGGTTGATTCCTCTATTTATGTCAAAAAATAAGAAACAATGTGAGAGTTAATGCACCATGCCTATGTGTTTACTATTTGGTTCTCGTAAGATGACTTAATACTGACCTAGATGGAGGGAGTATTCGATTTGACAGCGGGCGGCGCAGTTCCCGATACGTCTTTAATGCAGACGAGGGAGGGAGTAGCGGTTCCCGATATGTTGAACAGCCAATGCATCCTCCTTCAATTAATGCATGATGGAACTAATGGGAGGAGGTCCGGGAAAAGAGGTTGCACGATGTGAATGCAACACAGTTTGCCCTCATTACCCTCATATAAAGGCGCCCCTCCATTCCAATGCATCCACCACATCGTACGCACCTAAGCATTTTCCTAAGCACCTACACTAAGCGCAAAAGAGCTCACACCAGACCCATGGCGGCGATGCGCGTGAGCGGCCCGCGGCTGTGCCAGATGGTCCATGATGCCGGCCTGTGGCATGGCGCTGAGGATCGTCTCCAGACGGTGTTGGAGACCGGCTGGTGGATGGTCACCGTCGACGCCAACTACAACTCTCAGTTGGGCCAGATGATCGTTGCCACCAGCAACAAGTTCACCGTCCTCAAGAAGCTCACGGACGACATCGCCGTACTCCTCCAGCCCACGCGCCCGGGCTCCTCATTGCCTGCCACCCTAATCGGCCTCCATGGCCGGAACCTCTTTCAAGCACTGGTGGCCCTGCGACTGCCCGCCGGCGCCACGAAGAATGTCCACCTGGAGGTCGCGCTCGCTGCGAGGCGCCTCGCCCTGCAAGAATTTGTCGACCTACACATCCATATTTCTTGAGGTCGTACGTTCGTGGATCCATATTTCTTCTTGCCTTCTGTAACCACCACTGTGATTGCATCATCATGGCCTTAATTCTTATTGTGCTGTTGCATTCTCATTCCAGTCAGTACCGACATGTGCGATCCCTTTGCTTAATTATATGCATCACTGTAACTAGTACTCCATCCGTCAATTTATAAGTTGTGCTTACCTTTTCCATCAACTTCGTGCAACGCGCGGGCATCTTGCTAGAAACACTAGAATATGTCTATATAATCTGTATGTGATAGTCCAATTGAAATCTCAAAAAAGACAAATATTTAGGTACGGAGGGAGTAATATATTAGGAGTATATCAAAACAATAGTTATTTCTTTCAAGTTTGTGAACAAATACTACTATTCTACTACTTCGGATCCGTCGTAATGCACGGGCACATTGCTGGTAAAAGGAAAAGGCCTGCCGCGTTCGCGTCGCACCCCCACACGCCCCGGAATCGGGAGTACAACATGCAGTGGGGTTTGGATGCAAATGAAGATGAAGGGGAGGTCAAGAAGCCGAGGAGAATCGGTTCCCGATGGAGAAGTAAATGGGAGAAGTGGCATGCAGGCAGTTGATTAGACGTCTAGGTAGACTAAACGAAAAGGCTATGTGGGTAGACTGATGAGTCGTACCTGTTCGTGTACGTGCCCATCCTTCCTGACAGGTGGGACCTATGCAAACAGATAAAAAAATGTGTCGTAGTTTTTTTTAAGCGCGTGAGTGGGAGACACAACATTCGCTGGTTAAGGAATACTCCCTCCGTTTAGGTGAGTATAAGTCACCTTATGAAAATCAGGTTTTCCCAAAACCTTTAGGCATGGAGCATTAACTTCCTGCTCGATCCCCTCCCAGCCTCGTTAGCCAGCGTTCTCTTCCTCTACTGCCGCGTTCTACCTTTCCATTTTTCCTCTTCTCAAGTGTGGAACGATGTCACATCCCTAACTTCTGGTTTGCTCTGAGCAAGCTAGTCATGTGTTGCATCATGTTTAAATTTTTCCTAAAATTGGAATGGGGATGTTCAAACCCTAGCATTAAATCAACTCAACTAGGGTGAATTAAAATCTTTTCAATAAACCCAAAAAGTTCCTAAGAAAAGTTCATGATTTCTGGTTAAGGTGGAAACCTCTGCCAAAAATGATGAATATATTCTTAGGTCATTTTTGGATTTTTGAATTAAATCATATTGTATTTGACTTTGGGCATTTAAACACTATAAATAATTTAAATGTTCAAATAAATGTTGGAAATTGTTAAGGGTCACTGAAATAATTCAGAAAGCACCCATAATTGTTTCCAGGATTTTATTAAATGATTTGGTATTTTAAATCAAATCAAAAACAAAATAACAGAAATAGAAAAGAAATAAAAGAGAGAGAGAGAAGGAAGTTACCTGGCGCCCACTTACCTGGCCCAGCACGGCCCAGCCCATCTCCACTCCCCCCTGTCGTCTTCCTCTGCCAGTAGGCAGAGGCGAGGCGTGGCGCGCGCCCGAGAGGCCTCGGCCACCTCCTGCTTCCCCTGGCCACCTCCTGCTTCCTCCTCGACGCCCCGGTGACGCCACACGCCTCCCCAACCCCCTCTCGCTCTCCCTCGCCCTCATCCTCTCCCCCTGGACCCCATCCCCTCCTCTGCTCCCCTCTCGCACACACCACCGAGCGGAGCTCGCCGTCATCGTCGCCGTACCCGTGGCCACCGGCCACCCCTAGCCTCGCCGATGCGCTCAAAGGCTCCGCCTCGGCCCCCTCTCCCTCTCCACCAACCCATGCCCCGCCGGACGCCCTGCAACGCCGCCACCATCGCCGTTCCCATCGCCGGCCGCCGAGGATCTTCACCACCGATTCGCCGCCGTCTCCGCTTCCCCGAGCTCGTCATCTACCTCATCCGAACCACCGTGAGCTCCTGCACGTTTTGCCCCTAACCCCGTGGCTTGCCGCTCGCCGTAGCCGCCATTTCATAGCTGGCCGTAGCACGCCGCCGCCTGAGCTCGTCGCCGGCGTAGCTCCGGTGACCATTTGGTCACCCTGGCGTGCCTAACTCGCTCCCCGCACCGCGTAGCGCTCCGCTAGCCTCTCACCTCGCTCGTTTGCACACCGTAGCACTAACTCACCCGAACCTGTAGCTCCGGCCGCCGCCGTTCTGGTCGCCGCCGTCGACCCCGGCCTCCCTGTGCCCAGCTGCGTGCGCCCCTAGACGCGTGGGAGCACGGGCTCCCTCCTGGTGCCCTCAGGGTGCCCAACCGCAGCCTATAGCGCCCCCCCGACCAACTCCGGCAAGTTCCCGCCGCTGTTGTGGTCGCCGGCGTCACCTGCTGACGTGGCGCCGGTTAATTAGTGCTAATAACCCCGCTAAACACCCCCAGAGCCACTGCCATGTGGGCCCCTGCGCTTAATTAGGTTAATATAATTATTCTGTTAAATTAGTGTTAGTGCCGTGGACCCCACGTGTCAGCTTTGACTCTGGCCCAGCCATCGTTGACCGGTCCCACCTGTCATTCACTCAATCCAGACCTGAGTCACTGACCAGTGGGCCCCACTGGTCAGGTTTGACCAGCAGCAGCGTCTGTTGACCTGCTGATGTCATAGTGACGCAATGCTGACGCAATAAGTATTTTCTGGATTTATTTTTATTCAGGAAATTCCAGAAAATAGTATAAACTTCTAAAAATCATAGAAATTCAACCGTAACTCCAAATGAAATAATTTATATATGAAAAATTATCAGAAAAATTCAAGGAATCCATCTGTACCATTTTCATGCATGTTAGAACAACTTATAGCTGCTGTTTAGCACAAATCATATAAAGGGCATTTAAATAATCACATATGGAGTTTGAATTTGAATCTTGTATTCAAACCAACTTCATTTAATCTGTTGCTAGTTGCATTAGCTCAAAACACATTCATATTGCCATGTCATGAGCATGCATCATATTGTGCATTGCATTGATTGTAGTTCTTCTTTCTTGCCGGTATTTGTCCCCTCTCGGTAGACGATGTTCCGAGGATGTGATCGTTGACACTGATGAAGACTCAATGTTATCTTCAGAAGTGCCAGGCAAGCAAAACCCCCTTGTTCATTCCGATACAATCCTACTCTCTCGCTCCTGCTCTCTTTTAATGCATTAGGACAACAACGATTCAACTGTTACTTGCTGCGGTAGCTGAACCCCTTTATCCTTTGCATGACCTGTCATTGCCACAGTAAATAGATGAAACCCACTAGCATGAGTAGGAGTTGTTTGAGCCCTGTTGTGCCTACTCATTCATGCTTGTTTGTCATGCCTGCTACTGCCTAGAGTTGAGTCAGGTCTGATTCATCGGGGATGAATCAGAGGCGTGTGAACATGTCCTACTTTGTGTGAGCTAAGTGTGTGAACACGATTTGGTAAAGGTAGCGGTGAGAGGCCATGTAGGAGTACATGGTGGGTTGTCTCATTGCAGCCGTCCTCAGGAACTGAGTTCTGTGTTTGTGATCCATGATTCAGCTACTACCATACATTGGGCCCTGAAATATGACCCCGCTCGACTTCTTATTCACCCTAGTCCTCTGTCCAGGAGTTGCAAGTAGTTTCTGGTGTTTGTAGCTTACTGGAGGCCGTGGACAGCGCTGACCGTAGGGGTGGGCTGTGATGCGGTAGGTACGTGGCATGGTGTACCGGATGCCCGTTTGGTATCTCGGGAACCCTGTTCACATCGTTTGGGGCTGTGAGCGAAACTCCGGCCGGATCTCCTCATGGATGGAACCCGAATAGGCGATAAACCTGGACTAGAGACTTAGGTGTTTAGGTAGGTCGTGGTCTACACCCACGTCGGCTTTCGCTTGAAGTCTGCCGAGCACATGTCGTGTGCATACGCTAAGTGGTGGAAACATGTATGAAGAAGTACACCCCTGCAGGGTTAACATCATCTATTCGAATAGCCGTGTCCGCGGAAAAGGACTTCTGGGTTGCTTATATCAGTTCATAGACAAGTGAAAGTGGATACTCTAAAATACGCAAGATAAGCGTGAGTGCTATGGATGGCGTTCTCGTAGGGAGACGGGAGCGGATCCATAGTGGTGTATTGATATGGTGAATATGTGGACTCGTGTGCGCCACCTCAAAAGAGTTACTTGCAGTCGTAGTTCAGGATAGCCACCGGGTCAAAGCTGGCTTGCTGCAGTTAAACCCCACCACCCCTTTGTTGATAATGATGCATATGTAGTTAGTTCTGATGTAAGTCTTGCTGGGTACATTTGTACTCACGTTTGCCTATTTTATGTTTTTGCAGAGAGACTTCAGTCTCACTAGTAGTTCCGCTTGGACTTCGACGTTTAGCTTGTTACCTCAGCTACGATCTTGTGCCCTCGGCAGGATCTGATAGATAGTCAGGCTTCTAAGCCTTTTTCATTTATAGATGTCTGTACTCAGACATGATAGCTTCCGCTTGTGCTTTGCTTTGTATGCTCTGAATGTTGGGTCATGAGACTCATGTTTGTAATATCTCGCTCCTCGGAGCCTATTGAATAAATACTTGAGTCGTAGAGTCATTTTGTGATGCCATGTTGTATTGCACATATCGAGCATATTGTGTGTATGTTATTGAAATGCTTGGTATGTGTGGGATCTGACTATCTAGTTGTTTATCTTTAGTAGCCTCTCTTACCGGGAAATGTCTCCTAGTGTTTCCACCGAGCCATGGTAGCTTGCTACTGCTCCGGAACACTTAGGCTGGCCGGCATGTGTCCTTCTTCGTTCCTGTGTCTGTCCCTTCGGGGAAATGTCACGCGGTGAATATCGGAGTCCTGTTAGCCCGCTACAGCCCGGTTCACCGGAGTCCTGCTAGCCCAGTGCTACAGCCTGGATTCACTCGCTGATGACCGACACGTTCGATGCTGGGTCATGGATGCCTGTCCCTGTAAGTTTGTGCCACTTTGGGTTTACGACTAGCCATGTCAGCCCGGGCTCCTTATCATATAGATGCTAGCGACACTGTCATATACGTGTGCCAAAAGGCGCAAACAGTCCCGGGTAAAGGTAAGGCGACACCCGTGGGAATACCGTGCGTGAGGCCGCAAAGTGATATGAGGTGTTACATGCTAGATCGATGTGGCATTGAGTCGGGGTCCTGACAGCGTTGGTATCAGAGCTTGACTGCCTGTAGGATTACCAAGCCAAACTGGTCGAAGTTGAGTCTAGAAATTCTTTAGTTATATAAGGGAATTGATTGTGGGATGGAACATAAGGCTTTTTTTACTCCTTATACCTCATGGCCTTCTGATCTAAGTCATCATCTTCTCTTCTACGGGGATTAAGAACTAGGCTATCTCTTCTTTCCATCAGGATCACGTGTTACTAATCCGTAGACTTATAGAATTGTTGGAATTAAGCCTCGTTTCAGATCCTATTACTTCCGTATGTTAATTGTTGATCTCGAGACCTTGATATTGTGCTTCTGAGTGGTTATGCCACCATTTTTGTGAATGTCTCAAATCTTTTCTGAGCATTTATAGCCGTTATGCTGTCCGAGTCATTCCAGGTTTCTAAATAGTCTGATGCATTTGCAAAATCCTTTTCCTCTGGTTTTAATGTCTTTTAGGCCAGGTTAATCACACAAATTGTTAAGTTGAGGTACTCTACTGCCTCGACCTTTATGTTAGAGTTATTATTATGACCCTAGGTGTCTCAGGGGATCATCTAGTAGTCTAGCCATGTTTTGTGTCCCAGTGTGATGATTCTGGCTTTTATTCTCGAAAGCATCCCGTGATGCCACTTAGTAGTAGGTATTCTATTCCTGGGTTCTTGAACCCGAGATTCACTCTACTTACTTCATGCTGATAGTGTTTGCTAGTTCCTTTAGGTTAATAGTAACCTTTGCGATAGTCCTCGAGGTTCGTGGTACATCCTTCCAATTACCATGAACCATTCTTGGCAGGAGTTCTTCTGAACCAAAAGATGACAACAAGAGTGCTCTCGATGAGTTCTCCATGCTATATTGTGACCCTGCCAGCTCAACCTTTCTGCATGGGTTATCCGGAAGAATTATGTTGAAATCGTTTGACATGCTAATCCATGCCTCCACAACTCAGAAAATCGTATGTTCCTTTGAGTTGTCCCTCTTTAGTTGTCTTCTGACCCTCGTCTATCAATTGATAGTCAAGAGTATGTGTGCATTCGTTCATCGATGCCTATTACTCTTGTGGTCTGTCAAGCCATTCTATTCCGGAATGACTAGGAGAAACAAACTCCAGTACCTCTTCCATATCCAGGATTGGGTCAAAGTAGTTGTGCTCCACAGAACAAATTGCTAATCCAGCTTTTGTTCTGCTCTACCTTGGAGTATTACCATCTTTATATCGGGATTGTTATAGGAATTGCACACCACCCTATGAACTCTTGGTACAGTGATACTTCTTGCCATCATTGTTCATTCCTCGGTTCCCGTGTTGTTATAACCGGATTGTCGACAAGTGAATCATGATGTGTGAACTCAATACTCCTAGCAACCCTGTTGCTTGGTAGTTAATGGACAATAATCTTATTCTTAGCATGTTGGTTATTGAATCACCATTCTAAGATAGATTGTGCTACCTAGCCCTTATTTCCTGGTGCACTCTTTGACTGATGAGTTAGGATTTTGTCAAGTCCTCGCTCATTTGATCATATCGTCTTGCCCTGAAAAGCAAGGTCGTTCTCGAGCTTAATAACATATCGGTGGTTCGTGATTTTCCGTATATCTTCTCGGAAGTATTACCAGGTTGTCACCTGACCGCTATGTTGAGTCCGTGATCAAGATGGTTTCCTGTAAACCACCCCTTCTCCAAGAATCTGTGTGGGATACCCCTGAGCTAGTTGGCCAAGCTAAACAACAACTTGGAGAGTTGGAAGATAAAAGATTGTCTGGCTTAGTCATTTTAAGGGATATTTTGTGTGTGTGTTGAAGAAAGATGATATCTTTATTGGTTGATCCTCGTGATCAATTGTTGGATCTATTATCTTACCCAAACCCTTGATTTGAGTATGGGCTATCGTCAAATCAAATCAGAACCAACGATATTCGTAATGTTGTCTTACTCGTGGTTGTTCCTCGAGCATACACCATTATATCTTTCGGGTCTGACCAATGCTATCACCGTGTCCACTTAACTATGGAATTCCTTTTAAAAGGGAACCCGGATGAATTGTTGTTGAGCCCATTGACAACATCCTTATCTCCTCCATGATTTTGTTGATCGTTAAGCTAGTATTGGAAACTTGTGTAAGCATTTTCTTCATGCCCCGTTCATGAAGTATTTGTTTGATGAAAGGAGTGACTTTCTCTTATACACGTGCATTGGTGAAAGTTGCCGCCATGAAATTGAGAAAGTTAGTTTTGCTTCCTCTGGAATCATCGCAAGTCAGTCATGCATGTGCGAAGTATTCTATGGCCTGATAGACTGATCATCTTCATTCCATATGTATATCCTAGCACACCAAGCCACTGATTGAGTTGTTCAAAGATAAAGGAGTCTGTCCAAGGTGAACTGTTTGGACTTCCACGCGTGGAGACTTCGATGTCATTAATGATGGTTCCCCACCCGAACTCGGTGGTGTTTTATTGCAAGACTACCAGGGGATCATGTTTGTCTGGGACAACGTGTTCACATGTTTGTAGCAGGACCAGCTCATGTTTTGGAGCTTGCTATCGTAGTTCATTTCCCGAGAATCTCGCAACGTCATTTCGTCGATTTGTGTTGCAAACTTTCATTTTTCTTCCTAGACTCGATGAGTCTGGAATATCCTGACACCAACCAGATCTGAATCTCAGGCAGATATGATGGTTGGAACTCTTCCCAAGAACTATAATACTGATCCCTCGATAACCGGTAAAGTGGATGTCATGGCCAACACACCTAGCCGGAAGACCTATTATTGTAGGATCTTGATTCAGAAAGTTGGCCACCTCCCCATAAGGACTTCGTAGGATTTACTCCCTAGCTGTTCCTTAAGGATTTTTGTGTTTCCGAAGTCCGACCTTTTACTTGATGTCTAGATACCAGACCATTTCTATGAATGGGTTACACTAGCACATCAAGGAGAACATTAGAAGCGGAGTGCTAAATGTCTCTCGGTCGATCATCCAGCTTTTATTTCCTTGGCCCCGCCAAGGGTGAAATCTGAGAAAGTGTTATCTTCCTTTGCATCTGCATCATCCATCATCATTCATCATGGTAGTACGTTGTGTTGCCAGGATCCTTGACACGGATGTTGGTAAAATCTTGATGATTATGGAAATGCTCAAGTTCTTGAGAGCACGCGCAAGTGCCAGGTTTGATCGTCGGCATTAACTGTATAGTGCTCTCAGTTTCCTCGGCAATGCTATGACCTTTTCAAACAGTGAATTCACTCTCTATTGTTGGGTTCTTCCCCAGTTACCAGAATCATTCCCAGCATTTGCATTTTGTTCCCAGCTTGCACCGCCAATGTGCCATTCTACCATGGGTCTCTTCCATTTCCGGTGATAAGCAAATTCATCCATTACGTTGTCTTCAACAAGGTAATCCACATTATCCAAGTCCGAGTATGCCATTCTACCGACCCCCGCCAATCGATTGCTGTGATTTGCCTTAGGCTGGTATGAAGAGTTTCAATGATCTTTGAATCAAAGGTAATTCTTTTTGCCACTTAAGGGGATATATCTTCGAGTCACCTTCCCTAAGGTGCATCATTATGGTGTCATGTCAACTTAACTCCTCGCTACGTTGACAACCGTTCACACCCTCTTAGGTGTGGAATTGTTGCCTACCTAGTAAACCTTCGTCATCCGTTTCACTCCATCCCTCTAGATGTATGCTTCGTGTCTCAGCTCAAGAGATGTTGCTATGACTCACTTTGTGAGCTGAACCTAAGTTGATTGATCTTCGAGAAGATCGATTCTTCCGGAGTTGTCCTTTTCCTATTGCTGTCATGCTAGTTGGAGTTCTCAGAACAAGACGACAAGACAAAGATGGTGATTGAATCAACACTCTTATGAAGTGCACCCTGGATCATGAAGATTATACTAGTTTGCGTTTCCCCTTTCATCTTACCCTACGCTTGAATCTCGAGACGAGATTCTTGTTTAGTGGGGGTGAGTTGTCACATCCCTAACTTCTGGTTTGCTCTGAGCTAGCTAGTCATGTGTTGCATCATGTTTAAATTTTTCCTAAAATTGGAATGGGGATGTTCAAACCCTAGCATTAAATCAACTCAACTAGGGTGAATTAAAATCTTTTCAATAAACCCAAAAAGTTCCTAAGAAAAGTTCATGATTTCTGGTTAAGGTGGAAACCTCTGCCAAAAATGATGAATATATTCTTAGGTCATTTTTGGATTTTTGAATTAAATCATATTGTATTTGACTTTGGGCATTTAAACACTATAAATAATTTAAATGTTCAAATAAATGTTGGAAATTGTTAAGGGTCACTGAAATAATTCAGAAAGCACCCATAATTGTTTCCAGGATTTTATTAAATTATTTGGTATTTTAAATCAAACCAAAAACAAAATAACAGAAATAGAAAAGAAATAAAAGAGAGAGAGAGAAGGAAGTTACCTGGCGCCCACTTACCTGGCCCAGCACGGCCCAGCCCATCTCCACTCCCCCTTGTCGTCTTCCTCTGCCAGTAGGCAGAGGCGAGGCGTGGCGCGCGCCCGAGAGGCCTCAGCCACCTCCTGCTTCCCCTGGCCACCTCCTGCTTCCTCCTCGACGCCCCGGTGACGCCACACGCCTCCCCGACCCCCTCTCGCTCTCCCTCGCCCTCATCCTCTCCCCCTGGACCCCATCCCCTCCTCTGCTCCCCTCTCGCGCACACCACCGAGCGGAGCTCGCCGTCATCGTCGCCGTACCCGTGGCCACCGGCCACCCCTAGCCTCGCCGATGCGCTCAAAGGCTCCGCCTCGACCCCCTCTCCCTCTCCACCAACCCATGCCCCGCCGGACGCCCTGCAACGCCGCCACCATCGCCGTTCCCATCGCCGGCCGCCGAGGATCTTCACCGTCGATTCGCCGCCGTCTCCGCTTCCCCGAGCTCGTCATCTACCTCATCCGAACCACCGTGAGCTCCTGCACGTTTTGCCCCTAACCCCGTGGCTTGCCGCTCACCGTAGCCGCCATTTCATAGCTGGCCGTAGCACGCCGCCGCCTGAGCTCGTCGCCGGCGTAGCTCCGGTGACCATTTGGTCACCCTGGCGTGCCTAACTCGCTCCCCGCACCGCGTAGCGCTCCGCTAGCCTCTCACCTCGCTCGTTTGCACACCGTAGCATTAACTCGCCCGAACCTGTAGCTCCGACCGCCGCCGTTCTGGTCGCCGCCGTCGACCCCGGCCTCCCTGTGCCCAGCTGCGTGCGCCCCTAGACGCGCGGGAGCACGGGCTCCCTCCTAGTGCCCTCAGGGTGCCCAACCGCAGCCTGTAGCGCCGCCCCGACCAACTCCGGCGAGTTCCCGCCGCTGTTGTGGTCGCCGGCGTCACCTGCTGACGTGGCGCCGGTTAATTAGTGCTAATAACCCCGCTAAACACCCCCAGAGCCACTGCCATGTGGGCCCCTGCGCTTAATTAGGTTAATATAATTATTCTGTTAAATTAGTGTTAGTGCCGTGGACCCCACGTGTCAGCTTTGACTCTGGCCCAGTCATCGTTGACTGGTCCCACCTGTCATTCACTCAATCCAGACCTGAGTCACTGACCAGTGGGCCCCACTGGTCAGGTTTGACCAGCAGCAGCATCTGTTGACCTGCTGACGTCATAGTGACGCAATGCTGATGCAATAAGTATTTTCTGGATTTATTTTTATTCAGGAAATTCCAGAAAATAGTATAAACTTCTAAAAATCATAGAAATTCAACCATAACTCCAAATGAAATAATTTATATATGAAAAATTATCAGAAAAATTCAAGGAATCCATCTGTACCATTTTTATGCATGTTAGAACAACTTATAGCTGCTGTTTAGCACAAATCATATAAAGGGCATTTAAATAATCACATATGGAGTTTGAATTTGAATCTTGTATTCAAACCAACTTCATTTAATCTGTTGCTAGTTGCATTAGCTCAAAACACATTCATATTGCCATGTCATGAGCATGCATCATATTGTGCATTGCATTGATTGTAGTTCTTCTTTCTTGCCGGTATTTGTCCCCTCTCGGTAGACGATGTTCCGAGGATGTGATCGTTGACACTGATGAAGACTCAATGTTATCTTCAGAAGTGCCAGGCAAGCAAAACCCCCTTGTTCATTCCGATACAATCCTACTCTCTCGCTCCTGCTCTCTTTTAATGCATTAGGACAACAACGATTCAACTGTTACTTGCTGCGGTAGCTGAACCCCTTTATCCTTTGCATGACCTGTCATTGCCACAGTAAATAGATGAAACCCACTAGCATGAGTAGGAGTTGTTTGAGCCCTGTTGTGCCTACTCATTCATGCTTGTTTGTCATGCCTGCTACTGCCTAGAGTTGAGTCAGGTCTGATTCATCGGGGATGAATCAGAGGCGTGTGAACATGTCCTACTGTGTGTGAGCTAAGTGTGTGAACACGATTTGGTAAAGGTAGCGGTGAGAGGCCATGTAGGAGTACATGGTGGGTTGTCTCATTGCAGCCGTCCTCAGGAACTGAGTTCTGTGTTTGTGATCCATGATTCAGCTACTACCATACATTGGGCCCTGAAATATGACCCCGCTCGACTTCTTATTCACCCTAGTCCTCTGTCCAGGAGTTGCAAGTAGTTTCTGGTGTTTGTAGCTTACTGGAGGCCGTGGACAGCACTGACCGTAGGGGTGGGCTGTGATGCGGTAGGTACGTGGCACGGTGTACCGGATGCCCGTTTGGTATCTCGGGAACCCTGTTCACATCGTTTGGGGCTGTGAGCGAAACTCCGGCCGGATCTCCTCATGGATGGAACCCGAATAGGCGATAAACCTGGACTAGAGACTTAGGTGTTTAGGTAGGTCGTGGTCTACACCCACGTCGGCTTTCGCTTGAAGTCTGCCGAGCACATGTCGTGTGCAGACGCTAAGTGGTGGAAACATGTATGAAGAAGTACACCCCTGCAGGGTTAACATCATCTATTCGAATAGCCGTGTCCGCGGAAAAGGACTTCTGGGTTGCTTATATCAGTTCATAGACAAGTGAAAGTGGATACTCTAAAATACGCAAGATAAGCGTGAGTGCTATGGATGGCGTTCTCGTAGGGAGACGGGAGCGGATCCATAGTGGTGTATTGATATGGTGAATATGTGGACTCGTGTGCACCACCTCAAAAGAGTTACTTGCAGTCGTAGTTCAGGATAGCCACCGGGTCAAAGCTGGCTTGCTGCAGTTAAACCCCACCACCCCTTTGTTGATAATGATGCATATGTAGTTAGTTCTGATGTAAGTCTTGCTGGGTACATTTGTACTCACGTTTGCCTATTTTATGTTTTTGCAGAGAGACTTCAGTCTCACTAGTAGTTCCGCTTGGACTTCGACATTTAGCTTGTTACCTCAGCTACGATCTTGTGCGCTCGGCAGGATCTGATAGATAGTCAGGCTTCTAAGCCTTTTTCATTTATAGATGTCTGTACTCAGACATGATAGCTTCCGCTTGTGCTTTGCTTTGTATGCTCTGAATGTTGGGTCATGAGACTCATGTTTGTAATATCTCGCTCCTCGAAGCCTATTGAATAAATACTTGAGTCGTAGAGTCATTTTGTGATGCCATGTTGTATTGCACATATCGAGCATATTGTGTGTATGTTATTGAAATGCTTGGTATGTGTGGGATCTGACTATCTAGTTGTTTATCTTTAGTAGCCTCTCTTACCGGGAAATGTCTCCTAGTGTTTCCACCGAGCCATGGTAGCTTGCTACTGCTCCGGAACACTTAGGCTGGCCGGCATGTGTCCTTCTTCGTTCCTGTGTCTGTCCCTTTGGGGAAATGTCACGCGGTGAATATCGGAGTCCTGTTAGCCCGCTACATCCCGGTTCACCGGAGTCCTGCTAGCCCAGTGCTACAGCCTGGATTCACTCGCTGATGACCGACACGTTCGATGCTGGGTCATGGATGCATGTCCCTGTAAGTTTGTGCCACTTTGGGTTTACGACTAGCCATGTCAGCCCGGGCTCCTTATCATATAGATGCTAGCGACACTGTCATATACGTGTGCCAAAAGGCGCAAACGGTCCCGGGTAAAGGTAAGGCGACACCCGTGGGAATACCGTGCGTGAGGCCGCAAAGTGATATGAGGTGTTACATGCTAGATCGATGTGGCATTGAGTCGGGGTCCTGACAGCGTTGGTATCAGAGCTTGACTGCCTGTAGGATTACCAAGCCAAACTGGTCGAAGTTGAGTCTAGAAATTCTTTAGTTATATAAGGGAATTGATTGTGGGATGGAACGTAAGGCTTTTTTTACTCCTTATACCTCATGGCCTTCTGATCTGAGTCATCATCTTCTCTTCTATGGGGATTAAGAACTAGGCTATCTCTTCTTTCCATCAGGATCACGTGTTACTAATCCGTAGACTTATAGAATTGTTGGAATTAAGCCTCGTTTCAGATCCTATTACTTCCGTATGTTAATTGTTGATCTCGAGACCTTGATATTGTGCTTCTGAGTGGTTATGCCACCATTTTTGTGAATGTCTCAAATCTTTTCTGAGCATTTATAGCCGTTAT
Organism: Triticum dicoccoides; assembly: GCF_002162155.2. Lineage (NCBI taxonomy): Eukaryota > Viridiplantae > Streptophyta > Magnoliopsida > Poales > Poaceae > Triticum > Triticum dicoccoides. The sequence continues at coordinate 197,205,032 of NC_041390.1, read as the reverse complement.
GCTGTCCGAGTCATTCCAGGTTTCTAAATAGTCTGATGCATTTGCAAAATCCTTTTCCTCTGGTTTTAATGTCTTTTAGGCCAGGTTAATCACACAAATTGTTAAGTTGAGGTACTCTACTGCCTCGACCTTTATGTTAGAGTTATTATTATGACCCTAGGTGTCTCAGGGGATCATCTAGTAGTCTAGCCATGTTTTGTGTCCCAGTGTGATGATTCCGGCTTTTATTCTCGAAAGCATCCCGTGATGCCACTTAGTAGTAGGTATTTTATTCCTGGGTTCTTGAACCCGAGATTCACTCTACTTACTTCATGCTGATAGTGTTTGCTAGTTCCTTTAGGTTATTAGTAACCTTTGCGATAGTCCTCGAGGTTCGTGGTACATCCTTCCAATTACCATGAACCATTCTTGGCAGGAGTTCTTCTGAACCAAAAGATGACAACAAGAGTGCTCTCGATGAGTTCTCCATGCTATATTGTGACCCTGCCAGCTCAACCTTTCTGCATGGGTTATCCGGAAGAATTATGTTGAAATCGTTCGACATGCTAATCCATGCCTCCACAACTCAGAAAATCGTATGTTCCTTTGAGTTGTCCCTCTTTAGTTGTCTTCTGACCCTCGTCTATCAATTGATAGTCAAGAGTATGTGTGCATTCGTTCATCGATGCCTATTACTCTTGTGGTCTGTCATGCCATTCTATTCCGGAATGACTAGGAGAAACAAACTCCAGTACCTCTTCCATATCCAGGATTGGGTCAAAGTAGTTGTGCTCCACAGAACAAATTGCTAATCCAGCTTTTGTTCTGCTCTACCTTGGAGTATTACCATCTTTATATCGGGATTGTTATAGGAATTGCACACCACCCTATGAACTCTTGGTACAGTGATACTTCTTGCCATCATTGTTCATTCCTCGGTTCCCGTGTTGTTATAACCGGATTGTCGACAAGTGAATCATGATGTGTGAACTCAATACTCCTAGCAACCCCGTTGCTTGGTAGTTAATGGATAATAATCTTATTCTTAGCATGTTGGTTATTGAATCACCATTCTAAGATAGATTGTGCTACCTAGCCCTTATTTCCTGGTGCACTCTTTGACTGATGAGTTAGGATTTTGTCAAGTCCTCGCTCATTTGATCATATCGTCTTGCCCTGAAAAGCAAGGTCGTTCTCGAGCTTAATAACATATCGGTGGTTCGTGATTTTCCGTATATCTTCTCGGAAGTATTACCAGGTTGTCACCTGACCGCTATGTTGAGTCCGTGATCAAGATGGTTTCCTGTAAACCACCCCTTCTCCAAGAATCTGTGTGGGATACCCCTGAGCTAGTTGGCCAGGCTAAACAACAACTTGGAGAGTTGGAAGATAAAAGATTGTCTGGCTTAGTCATTTTAAGGGATATTTTGTGTGTGTGTTGAAGAAAGATGATATCTTTATTGGTTGATCCTCGTGATCAATTGTTGGATCTATTATCTTACCCAAACCCTTGATTTGAGTATGGGCTATCGTCAAATCAAATCAGAACCAACGATATTCGTAATGTTGTCTTACTCGTGGTTGTTCCTCGAGCATACACCATTATATCTTTCGGGTCTGACCAATGCTGTCACCGTGTCCACTTAACTATGGAATTCCTTTTAAAAGGGAACCCGGATGAATTGTTGTTGAGCCCATTGACAACATCCTTATCTCCTCCATGATTTTGTTGATAGTTAAGCTAGTATTGGAAACTTGTGTAAGCATTTTCTTCATGCCCCGTTCATGAAGTATTTGTTTGATGAAAGGAGTGACTTTCTCTTATACACGTGCATTGGTGAAAGTTGCCGCCATGAAATTGAGAAAGTTAGTTTTGCTTCCTCTGGAATCATCGCAAGTCAGTCATGCATGTGCGAAGTATTCTATGGCCTGATAGACTGATCATCTTCATTCCATATGTATATCCTAGCACACCAAGCCACTGATTGAGTTGTTCAAAGATAAAGGAGTCTGTCCAAGGTGAACTGTTTGGACTTCCATGCGTGGAGACTTCGATGTCATTAATGATGGTTCCCCACCTGAACTCGGTGGTGTTTTATTGCAAGACTACCAGGGGATCATGTTTGTCTGGGACAACGTGTTCACATGTTTGTAGCAGGACCAGCTCATGTTTTGGAGCTTGCTATCGTAGTTCATTTCCCGAGAATCTCGCAACGTCATTTCGTCGATTTGTGTTGCAAACTTTCATTTTTCTTCCTAGACTCGATGAGTCTGGAATATCCTGACACCAACCAGATCTGAATCTCAGGCAGATATGATGGTTGGAACTCTTCCCAAGAACTATAATACTGATCCCTCGATAACCGGTAAAGTGGATGTCATGGCCAACACACCTAGCCGGAAGACCTATTATTGTAGGATCTTGATTGAGAAAGTTGGCCACCTCCCCATAAGGACTTCGTAGGATTTACTCCCTAGCTGTTCCTTAAGGATTTTTATGTTTCCGAAGCCCGACCTTTTACTTGATGTCTAGATACCAGACCATTTCTATGAATGGGTTACACTAGCACATCAAGGAGAACATTAGAAGCGGAGTGCTAAATGTCTCTCGGTCGATCATCCAGCTTTTATTTCCTTGGCCCCGCCAAGGGTGAAATCTGAGAAAGTGTTATCTTCCTTTGCATCTGCATCATCCATCATCATTCATCATGGTAGTACGTTGTGTTGCCAGGATCCTTGACACGGATGTTGGTAAAATCTTGATGATTATGGAAATGCTCAAGTTCTTGAGAGCACGCGCAAGTGCCAGGTTTGATCGTCGGCATTAACTGTATAGTGCTCTCAATTTCCTCGGCAATGCTATGACCTTTTCAAACAGTGAATTCACTCTCTATTGTTGGGTTCTTCCCCAGTTACCAGAATCATTCCCAGCATTTGCATTTTGTTCCCAGCTTGCACCGCCAATGTGCCATTCTACCATGGGTCTCTTCCATTTCCGGTGATAAGCAAATTCATCCATTACGTTGTCTTCAACAAGGTAATCCACATTATCCAAGTCCGAGTATGCCATTCTACCGACCCCCGCCAATCGATTGCTGTGATTTGCCTTAGGCTGGTATGAAGAGTTTCAATGATCTTTGAATCAAAGGTAATTCTTTTTGCCACTTAAGGGGATATATCTTCGAGTCACCTTCCCTAAGGTGCATCATTATGGTGTCATGTCAACTTAACTCCTCGCTACGTTGACAACCGTTCACACCCTCTTAGGTGTGGAATTGTTGCCTACCTAGTAAACCTTCGTCATCCGTTTCACTCCATCCCTCTAGATGTATGCTTCGTGTCTCAGCTCAAGAGATGTTGCTATGACTCACTTTGTGAGCTGAACCTAAGTTGATTGATCTTCGAGAAGATCGATTCTTCCGGAGTTGTCCTTTTCCTCTTGCTGTCATGCTAGTTGGAGTTCTCAGAACAAGACGACAAGACAAAGATGGTGATTGAATCAACACTCTTATGAAGTGCACCCTGGATCATGAAGATTATACTAGTTTGCGTTTCCCCTTTCATCTTACCCTACGCTTGAATCTCGAGACGAGATTCTTGTTTAGTGGGGGTGAGTTGTCACATCCCTAACTTCTGGTTTGCTCTGAGCTAGCTAGTCATGTGTTGCATCATGTTTAAAATTTTCCTAAAATTGGAATGGGGATGTTCAAACCCTAGCATTAAATCAACTCAACTAGGGTGAATTAAAATCTTTTCAATAAACCCAAAAAGTTCCTAAGAAAAGTTCATGATTTCTGGTTAAGGTGGAAACCTCTGCCAAAAATGATGAATATATTCTTAGGTCATTTTTGGATTTTTGAATTAAATCATATTGTATTTGACTTTGGGCATTTAAACACTATAAATAATTTAAATGTTCAAATAAATGTTGGAAATTGTTAAGGGTCACTGAAATAATTCAGAAAGCACCCATAATTGTTTCCAGGATTTTATTAAATGATTTGGTATTTTAAATCAAATCAAAAACAAAATAACAGAAATAGAAAAGAAATAAAAGAGAGAGAGAGAAGGAAGTTACCTGGCGCCCACTTACCTGGCCCAGCACGGCCCAGCCCATCTCCACTCCCCCCTGTCGTCTTCCTCTGCCAGTAGGCAGAGGCGAGGCGTGGCGCGCGCCCGAGAGGCCTCGGCCACCTCCTGCTTCCCCTGGCCACCTCCTGCTTCCTCCTCGACGCCTCGGTGACGCCACACGCCTCCCCGACCCCCTCTCGCTCTCCCTCGCCCTCATCCTCTCCCCCTGGACGCCATCCCCTCCTCTGCTCCCCTCTCGTGCACACCACCGAGCGGAGCTCGCCGTCATCGTCGCCGTACCCCGTGGCCACCGGCCACCCCTAGCCTCGCCGATGCGCTCAAAGGCTCCGCCTCGACCCCCTCTCCCTCTCCACCAACCCATGCCCCGCCAGACGCCCTGCAACGCCGCCACCATCGCCGTTCCCATCGCCGGCCACCGAGGATCTTCACCGTCGATTCGCCGCCGTCTCCACTTCCCCGAGCTCGTCATCTACCTCATCCGAACCACCGTGAGCTCCTGCACGTTTTGCCCCTAACCCCGTGGCTTGCCGCTCGCCATAGCCGCCATTTCATAGCTGGCCGTAGCACGCCGCCGCCTGAGCTCGTCGTCGGTGTAGCTCCGGTGACCATTTGGTCACCCTGGCGTGCCTAACTCGCTCCCCGCACCGCGTAGCGCTCCGCTAGCCTCTCACCTCGCTCGTTTGCATACCGTAGCACTAACTCGCCCGAACCTGTAGCTCCGACCGCCGCTGTTCTGGTCGCCGCCGTCGACCCCGGCCTCCCTGTGCCCAGCTGCGTGCGCCCCTAGACGCGCGGGAGCACGGGCTCCCTCCTGGTGCCCTCAGGGTGCCCAACCGCAGCCTGTAGCGCCGCCCCGACCAACTCCGGCGAGTTCCCGCCGCTGTTGTGGTCGCCGGCGTCACCTGCTGACGTGGCGCCGGTTAATTAGTGCTAATAACCCCGCTAAACACCCCCAGAGCCACTGCCATGTGACCCCCTGCGCTTAATTAGGTTAATATAATTATTCTGTTAAATTAGTGTTAGTGCCGTGGACCCCACGTGTCAGCTTTGACTCTGGCCCAGTCATCGTTGACCGGTCCCACCTGTCATTCACTCAATCCAGACCTGAGTCACTGACCAGTGGGCCCCACTGGTCAGGTTTGACCAGCAGCAACGTCTGTTGACCTGCTGACGTCATAGTGACGCAATGCTGACGCAATAAGTATTTTCTGGATTTATTTTTATTCAGGAAATTCCAGAAAATAGTATAAACTTCTAAAAATCATAGAAATTCAACCGTAACTCCAAATGAAATAATTTATATATGAAAAATTATCAGAAAAATTCAAGGAATCCATCTGTACCATTTTCATGCATGTTAGAACAACTTATAGCTGCTGTTTAGCACAAATCATATAAAGGGCATTTAAATAATCACATATGGAGTTTGAATTTGAATCTTGTATTCAAACCAACTTCATTTAATCTTTTGCTAGTTGCATTAGCTCAAAACACATTCATATTGCCATGTCATGAGCATGCATCATATTGTGCATTGCATTGATTGTAGTTCTTCTTTCTTGCCGGTATTTGTCCCCTCTCGGTAGACGATGTTCCGAGGATGTGATCGTTGACACTAATGAAGACTCAATGTTATCTTCAGAAGTGCCAGGCAAGCAAAACCCCCTTGTTCATTCCGATACAATCCTACTCTCTCGCTCCTGCTCTCTTTTAATGCATTAGGACAACAACGATTCAACTGTTACTTGCTGCGGTAGCTGAACCCCTTTATCCTTTGCATGACCTGTCATTGCCACAGTAAATAGATGAAACCCACTAGCATGAGTAGGAGTTGTTTGAGCCCTGTTGTGCCTACTCATTCATGCTTGTTTGTCATGCCTGCTACTGCCTAGAGTTGAGTCAGGTCTGATTCATCGGGGATGAATCAGAGGCGTGTGAACATGTCCTACTGTGTGTGAGCTAAGTGTGTGAACACAATTTGGTAAAGGTAGCGGTGAGAGGCCATGTAGGAGTACATGGTGGGTTGTCTCATTGCAGCCGTCCTCAGGAACTGAGTTCTGTGTTTGTGATCCATGATTCAGCTACTACCATACATTGGGCCCTGAAATATGACCCCGCTCGACTTCTTATTCACCCTAGTCCTCTGTCCAGGAGTTGCAAGTAGTTTCTGGTGTTTGTAGCTTACTGGAGGCCGTGGACAGCGCTGACCGTAGGGGTGGGCTGTGATGCGGTAGGTACGTGGCACGGTGTACCGGATGCCCGTTTGGTATCTCGGGAACCCTGTTCACATCGTTTGGGGCTGTGAGCGAAACTCCGGCCGGATCTCCTCATGGATGGAACCCGAATAGGCGATAAACCTGGACTAGAACTTAGGTGTTTAGGTAGGTCGTGGTCTACACCCACGTCGGCTTTCGCTTGAAGTCTGCCGAGCACATGTCGTGTGCAGACGCTAAGTGGTGGAAACATGTATGAAGAAGTACACCCCTGCAGGGTTAACATCATCTATTCGAATAGCCGTGTCCGCGGAAAAGGACTTCTGGGTTGCTTATATCAGATCATAGACAAGTGAAAGTGGATACTCTAAAATACGCAAGATAAGCGTGAGTGCTATGGATGGCGTTCTCGTAGGGAGACGGGAGCGGATCCATAGTGGTGTATTGATATGGTGAATATGTGGACTCGTGTGCGCCACCTCAAAAGAGTTACTTGCAGTCGTAGTTCAGGATAGCCACCGGGTCAAAGCTGGCTTGCTGCAGTTAAACCCCACCACCCCTTTGTTGATAATGATGCATATGTAGTTAGTTCTGATGTAAGTCTTGCTGGGTACATTTGTACTCACGTTTGCCTATTTTATGTTTTTGCAGAGAGACTTCAGTCTCACTAGTAGTTCCGCTTGGACTTCGACGTTTAGCTTGTTACCTCAGCTACGATCTTGTGCCCTCGGCAGGATCTGATAGATAGTCAGGCTTCTAAGCCTTTTTCATTTATAGATGTCTGTACTCAGACATGATAGCTTCCGCTTGTGCTTTGCTTTGTATGCTCTGAATGTTGGGTCATGAGACTCATGTTTGTAATATCTCGCTCCTCGGAGCCTATTGAATAAATACTTGAGTCGTAGAGTCATTTTGTGATGCCATGTTGTATTGCACATATCGAGCATATTGTGTGTATGTTATTGAAATGCTTGGTATGTGTGGGATCTGACTATCTAGTTGTTTATCTTTAGTAGCCTCTCTTACCGGGAAATGTCTCCTAGTGTTTCCACCGAGCCATGGTAGCTTGCTACTGCTCCGGAACACTTAGGCTGGCCGGCATGTGTCCTTCTTCGTTCTTGTGTCTGTCCCTTTGGGGAAATGTCACGCGGTGAATACCGGAGTCCTGTTAGCCCGCTACAGCCCGGTTCACCGGAGTCCTGCTAGCCCAGTGCTACAGCCTGGATTCACTCGCTGATGACCGACACGTTCGATGCTGGGTCATGGATGCCTGTCCCTGTAAGTTTGTGCCACTTTGGGTTTACGACTAGCCATGTCAGCCCGGGCTCCTTATCATATAGATGCTAGCGACACTGTCATATACGTGTGCCAAAAGGCGCAAACGGTCCCGGGTAAAGGTAAGGTGACACCCGTGGGAATACCGTGCGTGAGGCCGCAAAGTGATATGAGGTGTTACATGCTAGATCGATGTGGCATTGAGTCGGGGTCCTGACAAACGATCTGCATGCCGTCCCTGATGCACCAGAACGACCACTGCATGCATCGCGGCAGGGCCTTGATTGGGCATGCACGAGAATTTGGTTCTGCTCGCAATATGGATGATACCTGAACGATGATGTGAACATGCATGCTAGCACGGGAGACCTATTTCCGCTATACAATACTGCAGTACTCATGTTCCTACTAGTAGTAGTAGTACAACTATGGTACACTTGATGGTCAAAATACTATTCATCCGGTCCTCACAGTGAAGTGAAAACACCCTGCGCCTGACACTAGTCCAGACGGCATTTTCGGGTTACCAAAGTCAGCCTCACCCTGTGCACTGTGCAGTCTGTCACTGCCGTTGTACATCACATTGGCGCCTCGCCTCGTCTCCCTCTCCGCTCCCATAGCACCACTCCATCTCCATCTCCTTCTCCGTCTCCGTCTCCGTCTCCATCTCACTGTGCCCCCGTGTACTGTTGCCTCACTCGCCTCCCCCAGTACCACTATTCCCTCGCTAGCCGCTCCAGCACCGACATCCTTCTCCCCCATAAATCAAGCCCCCTTCCAAACTCCACCATGGCCGAATGCAAACCGTGCAGCATCCATATGAGCCGCGATTGGAGCAATCTCCCCAGTGACATCCTCAACCTCTGTTGTTCATGTATGGATATGTTGAGCGCCCTGTGGCTGGCTGCATGCTCGAGGGACATGCACACGGCCATCATCGATGCGAGGCCTAAGCTTTTCAAGACACCCTGCTTGCTGCTATCTGGTCTTGCGAGATTGGCTCACCATGATACGAAGGCGTGCATGATGCCCCTCGACTTCAATCCGATCTCCATTAGCCAAAACTTCTTTGCAGGTATGTAGTGGGTCGCCGTACATCATTTCCCTCGACATCGATCCGATCACCATCGCCCAAAACTTCTTGGCAGGTATGTACTGGGTCGGCATGAACTCCCACTAGATGGCTGCCTTCAAAGAAGATGGTAAAAAGTTGGTGCTCGTGAACTTCCAGACCTCCCATGAGATTATCCTTCCTCCGTTGGATTATATAGAGTATTACCATCGCGGTCCAAGTCATCTAGATTACTACGTCAGTTGGACGGACCTTGTTTTGCAGAAGATTGTAGAAACATGCACCACACTGTTGGTTTCATCTAACCATACATTAGGGAACTAAATGTGCATATGGAGAACTCTATATTTGGAAGTAGTGAAATCCTGCAATGCTTACCGTGTGTACATACCTATATTCGCCCTTCAGCAATCAATGGCTAGAATAATATCCTCACAAAATTTTTACCCGCAGAACACGAGTATATAACAATGGATGGTCTGTTAGTTACCTTGAAGAATTTGTTTGTGAGGACAGAACATGATTACATAACATGCATGACATGGTAGTTTCCTGTGAAGAATCGATTGCGAGATAACATGAGTATAACCATGCATGGCACTTATATATTTTCGAACCCAGTATACATTTCCCTGTATTTTCCTCCTAGTTCCAATAGGGACATATCAATGATGTTTCTTGCATTATCCTACTCATACCCTGAACAATGCTGATCTTACATTAACAATGCATGTCCTTTTTGATATGATGCAGTGTCCCTACAGTTACTGCCCTTTGTAATCACACCACCTTTGCCAAAAACAGGGAAGCACAACTGGTTCCTCGCTCGATCAGATGACGACAAAAGACTGATGATCATTCGGACACATGAGCCGGAAAAGTTATATTGCAAAAACCCCACTGTATACAAGCATCGTGTAATACGTGAGTATCCGGACAGTGGTTGTTACGTCTATGAGCAAGATACCAGCTTGTTGGGGCCTTTAGGATTTTTTTAGTTGGAGGCGGGTAAACAGCCTTGGTTCACACTCTCTGTTTCTCGGACTCAATTATCCGATTAACCAGGAGATCACCGTTGGCAAGGACCTTGATGGCAGAGAGGCTTTGTTTGCTATGAAAAAATGTGTCTACATGGCAAGCCCTAGGAGTTCGGGAGCAAACTCCCCTGATTGTCAATGATACAACCTGCAGCCAAAAGAAGGTGAGAATGACAAAGGCATGGATTAACTTTGATCCTTGGATGTCTCAATTACGACAGGCAGTGATGTGGTTCAAGCCTTCAGGTTGATAGGTAATTGGGCTATTGCATCGAAAGGGTGGAGTACTGGTGTCTCTGGATCACCGGTCGCTGAAGCGGGGCTGCAAATTATGATGATGTTGGATCATCTCTTTGAATGACTTTGTTGTCTTTGCTGCTGGTTCTGGATGGGTAGTTCTTTCTTTTGTTATGCATATTCCTTGTCATTTGGTCATCCTCGTCTATGTCACTCTTACTATGTAATAGTTGCTTCTGTTTAGAATGTCATTCTCGTCTGGATCACGAGAGTCTGAGCACTGCAGATGGGTGCGTTTTGGTGGTGTAGCAAGACTTCTTATGAACTATCATGTCTTGTTGTTTATGTCAGTAGTAGTCACTAGTCAGTGTTTGAATGTTGTATATATCGTTGTTTCGAACTGTTTATTGTCTCGAACTACTAGTGGGCTAAATGAGGGCATCACCATTCTCCAGTGTTCAGAGTATATCTCCTTTTTTCAAGTTATATAATTTGAGCTCAGTGTCTTTTCAATGATGTACACTTGTTTGGGCCAATGAGGTGTCGTTGAATATGGGCCGAGTAGTAACGCAATGCCAAATAGGTCAATTATGACTCTTAGGCCGGGCTCTCAAAAGATCCTAAAAAAAGACTTGCTCATCGAAGTCTGTCCACCACCGGCTGATTTCTTCATCACGTTCCGGACAACTTTTGACTGCAGTCATGTGTTCGAATCTTCCCGGTGTTTGTTCTACGATGGCGCACTGGTGAGCTTTGATCGGTGGCACCCAGGATGGGGCTCGGTGCCCTCTGAGCTTGAGTTTTTAACAAAGCTTACCTTCCACGGCATGCCTCGACGTGCTTCAAATAGCGAGTCCATGAACGAGCTTATCAACGACCTTGGAGGTGAGCTCGTAAGTATGTTTGTTCCTCCAGACAGCTGGGCTCTGACAGTTATGGCATGGATGAAGAAGCCGTCCACCATACCGAAGGTGATTGGTGTTGAGATACCGGTGCAGGAACCGGGGTTGTACTATTCGTCGCCACCAAGGCCGCCGTGGACCACATTAGGGATGTACCTGTATCGAGTGTTGTGCATGTCGAAGAAGTGGTCAATCCATCAATCGAAGTCCTGCCGCCGCCGCTGGTGCCAGGGTCCGTCGACGACGTCCATTACAGGAGTCAATGTCAGACTTTCCCCATGTTGCTCGGAACGATGGATGGCACAGGGCCTACTCCATCACGCGGCGGAGGCCACTGCTTCTTTGGGAGAAGAGGCAGGGCTGGCTGCCTGGATGTGCTCTAATTTGAGGTAACAACTGAATTTGTCAGATACTAGTTAAATCCGAGCTATGGGTGTGAAGCACTGATATGCCAGTACATTTGATTGTGACATGTTCTAATTTTGTACCTGAACTTTTTTTAGAAAGGGATGTACGTCAACTTAATGTGTTAGCAAAACTTATTGTGTTGTCTGTCTGTTTTCTTTACACAACATTCAAGATATTTCCCCGTCATCGATAAAGAGGATGAACCGTTATGTACGACTTCGTTGGTTTCAACATAGCCCTTCCCATAGCGATCCATTGCTTCCATCCTGATTGTGCCGCCTGCGTGAAATTTTTGTATGCAAGTCAGTGTGCTATGATGTTCTATATGATTGTGTCAACTATATAAGTTTTTACTGAGCATCAGCAATGCATATGGCTGAAAGATGTATTTACGAGCATCGACCGATGGGTCTCACACACACACACACACACACACACACACACACACACGCACAAGTGGGACCCGTTGAATTATTTATTTGCTCATGACAACTTTTAATTAGGTTCCACTGTAATCTAACCTTTTTCTTAAGTTATTAATTGAGCTTAGTGACTTCAAAAAGTTGTACAAAAGCCTTGTTTGGGCCTTTCCGGCGTCGCTGAATTTGGGCTGAGTAACCATGTTAGGTTGTACTGTACTACACAGGCCTTTTTTTAAACATCAGCAATGCAACTGGGCCGACAGTTGTACACAATATCCGGGTCAACTTGTTATTCTCCGCCCCGCTGGGCTGCAAACTTTCCTAGGAGGTATGCATTAGGCTTAACAAGAAAATGGACTTTAAGAAATAATAAATGGGATGTAACTATAATAACTGGACAGTTAGTATGCACCAAACACGTAATTAGTTTGAAAAATATATTATTTTTGGAATTTGAAAATTTTAATTTCATTACTTGTTGCGCGCGCAATATTTCGTTGGATTTTAACGTAATACAACTTTATTTTGAAATTATATTTAACCTGACTAGAAATTTTGGATAAAAATATTTCGGATCCCATCAAAATGTGGGAATTTTTTTTTGAATTCTGTTTTGAGCGGTTGTTTGAAATTATTAATCGTTGTCCTAGCTAGAAGTTGGGTTGTACTTTTAACAAACTGTAAATGGGTTGTAGTAAATTCCATTAGAATTAAAAAATGGGCTGTACATTCTTACAAATCGCAAATGGGCTATATGTTCTCTGCCAAATCCGAGCTGTGGGCCTACTAAGTTGACGCGTACCAAGGGCTTTGTCAACTTAGTCAATATAAACGATTCTAGCTGCAGTGATCGTACGATGTCCATCCAACGGCCGTAGTGCTTCTTCAACCTCTGGTCTTCTTGCTCCAGCCGCCCAAAGCAGCGCCGGTCGTGTCGCGTGCTCCTGCCTCCTGTGGCCGGCTATGATGTCGTGGAGGCCTCACCGCCCCGTACTACTCCCACCGCTGGCCAGGCCATCCCTCTACTCACCCACACCCCCTGTTATTCTGTGGCGACGGCAACCTCACACCGCAGCCGAACCAGTGAACCCTCGTACTCCTCTCCGCGCGGGCTTCCATTGCTGCGTCTTCCCCGGCTCCGCGTCGTCCCCTTCATAGGCCTCGCCGTCGTCCAGACCACCGCCCTGGTGCTCTCGGCGCGGCGTGGTCAACATGGTCAACGACCGACTTCCATCGGAAGAGTACTGTACGTGGAGAGGCTGACAGCTGGGTCCAGGTGGCCGCAAGGAAGTGCCTCCTTATTACGTGCAAAATAATTATTACTCCACCTGACAGCAGGGACCCACCGGACGGGCCACCTTATTTCCCCAAAAAAACGATTCCCCCCTGACTACTGGGACCCACCGGACGGACCAACGTATTTCGCGAAAAAAACGTCCCCCCCCCCCGCTATCAGCTCGGACCCACCGGAAGTGCCTCCTTATTACGCACAAAAGAATGAATACCCCCTGCTAGCTGGGACCCACCATGGTGGGAGGCTGACTTGTGGGCCTACTAAGTTGACTGGGACGGGGGCATTTGTCAACTTTAGTCAATATGAACGATTCTAGCTCCAGTGACCGTACGATGTCCATCCAACGGCCATAGTGCTTCTTCAACCTCTGGTCTTCTTGCTCCAGCCGCCGAAAGCAGCGCCGATCGTGCCGCATGCTCCTACCTCCCGTGGCCGGCTGTGCTGCCGTGAAGGCCTCACCGCCTCCTACTATTCCCACCGCTAGCCAGGCCCTGCGGTGACGGTAGCCTCACACCATAGCCGAACCAGTGAACCCTCGTACTCCTCTCCGCGCGAGCTTCCACTGTCGCGTCTTCCCCGGCTCCCCGTCGTCCCCTTCCTAGGCCTCGCCGTCGTCCACCGCCCTGGTGCTCTCGGCGTGGCGTGGTCAACATGGTCAAGGAACGACTTCCATCGGACGTGGACTGTACGTGGAGAGGCTGACAGCTGGGTCCACGGCCGCAGCAAGGAAGTGCCTCCTTATTACGCGGAAAATAATGATTCCTCCACCTGACATCTGGGACCCACCGGACGGGCCATTGTATTTTGCGAAAAACGTTTCCCCCTGACTGATGGGACCCACCAACTACATTTTCGCACGCAAGGAAGTGCGTCCGGGCAAAAAAAATGATTCGCCCCCTGACTGCTGGGACCCACCAGCTACATCTTCACAGGCAAGGAAGTGCCTGACAGTTGGGACCCACCTGGTCGAAGCGTACGTAGCGTTGTCATTCTGGTCGCAAATGTGTACGTACATATATACTGGTGGATGTAGAGGTGCACACGTGTCGTAGTAGAGGCGCGTACGTGTTGTAGTAGAGGCACGCACATAGCATGTACACGCACGTACAGCGGCCAGGGTGCAAGAAAGAAAATACGGCCACATATGTGTACACACGGGTGGGGTCTCGAATGCCTACTCGCGCATACGTACGGCCAAGGCTCGTGTACATTGCTGGGTCGGAACGGAGAAACAGCGTCGTCGTCGTGTTCATGGGGAGGCAACGGAATGCGTCGTGTTCATGGGGAGGCAACGGAACGCGTGGGAGCCAACCGGCTGGGTTGGAACAGAATGCGTGATCGTGTTCATCGGGAGGGCTTAGACGGAACAGGTGATGGAAACGAGGCCTGGCGTACAGCAAAACGGAGGAAACAACCTTGTATTCGACCGGCCACGTTCGAAACGGGATCCTGTTCATCGGGAGGGGTCTGGCTTACCGCAAAACGAAGGAAACGGACCTCCTACGGTCGAAATGGGGGTCCTGTTGATCGGGAAGGGTGTGGCATACCACAAAACGGAGGAAACAGACTTGTGTTGGAGCGCGATGGTCGAAATGGGGGTCATGTTCACCGGGAGGGGTGTGGCGTACTGCAAAACGGGACTCCACGGGATACTGTTCATCTCCACCGTCGACCTCCTCCAGCCTCCACGGACTACCGTCGACCTCCTCCAGCCTCCATGGGCTCCTGTTCATCCAGCCTCCACCGTGCGCTACTCCACCGGCTACTGTTCAACCACCCCTCCACGGGCACCCCTCCACCGTCTATTGTTCATCCAACCCTCCACACCACGGGGTCCTGTTCAACCACCCCTCCACGGGCACCCCTCCACCGTCTACTGTTCATCCATCCCTCCACCACACCACGGGGTCCTGTTCATCCAGAGGCAATGCCACCGCTCACTGTTCATCCAACCCCCCCACCGCAACGCACATTGTTCATCTAATCGATCGGCTTCTGTTAGCAGTGTTAGCGAAGGAATCGCTCGATCGGGTTCAGTTAACAGCCATCAATCGATCGCTCAGGTTCAGTAACGCGTAGCCTGCAGTGCAATCGCTTGGGTTTAGTTAGAGCCCAACGGCTCGCTCGGGTTAAGTTAGAGCCAACGCCTCGCACACACGCGCGTACGTGTACGAGAGAAACGCGCATCGCTCGGCCCCCGACCTCCCACTATAACCGGGAACTCCCCGAAATTTTCCTCCCCCTCACTTCTACCATGGTTTTTTCCGTCATGGACGGCCCAAAGAATGTCATGCAGCTGCGTCTCCGGCCCGCTCAGGGCGAAAAGCCCATTTTCTATCATGATTTTTTGTCATAGAAGTAGGATCCCACCACATCTATGATGATACTGGGTTTTGTCACAATTATCGTCATAGAAGTGTCATGTGTATGACAATTTTTTTTCGTTCGGCCCAAAATGTCACGGATGTGTCTTTTTTTGTAGTGACCCCAGTTTTTTACCTTTACATCTTTTCTGTTTTCTTTCTCTCTTTTCCTTTTTTTCAGTTTCCCTGTGGATAACCCCATCAGGTAGCACCTGTACACTTTGGTACATTTGATGTTTGCCAGGGGCTTTATAGCACCCCACATTATGGCAACAAAAGTCCTAACACTTCTTATAAGTATAGTTCAGCACCCCGAATTTAGCATTATATGCATTGGCTACGAATCATGTCTTTGGTCAATAGTTGGGTTGCTCGGCTCCTGTGCTTGCTACCCTATGTTCCACTACATCGGCTAGGGTAGTAAAGGGAGAACTACTGCGATTGTGCCCTGGTCTAAACCGGATGAGCACCTCAGTAGAGAAAGCCGAAAATTGATTGTCATGATGCGGCGAGAGCCGGTTAGCTGTTCGGAGGTCTCAAATCGTTGGAGATTTTTCCGCATTTCGTGAAGGATCGGTACTTCCCAATCAGACGCTGACAACACTCTGGTTCATATACTAGGGGCTGCGCCTATGTTTAATTATGAAACTCCTATGGCTAAGTGAGAGCGTTCAAGCCGTATAGTCTGGTTGCCTGGTTCGTTGCGCTAAACAACTCTTTCAAGGACCATATAATTGGATCAAGATTGTTTAGATACCATCCCGAATAGCTCCGTACTACCTACGTGAGGGCAGAAGCCGACGACTGGCCAACCCTCAGATTTCATACAAAATGGCCGCACAGGAGGACACAATCAAAACATAAATTATATTACAAAGCGGATTCGTTGTCATCATACAAGACAAAATGCGAGTGTATTTACTCGAAAATAATGTCCTGCCCGCACTGCGTGGCTACAATACGAGACCCCTCTAGGACATCCGCAAAATAGCGCTCGGGTGTACGGTGCTCCTTGCCGTTCGGCGGCGCCTTGGTCATCTCGACGGCGTCCATCTTCGCCCACCACATCTTGTAGCGAGCAAAGGCCATCCGGGCACCTTCAATACAGACCGACCGCTTTATGACCTCAAGCCACGGGCAGGCACTAACAAGCCGCTTCACAAGCCCGAAGTAGCTGCTGGGTACCAGCGCGGCAGGCCATAGCCGGACTATCAGGTCCCTCATGGCCAGCTCGGCCGCCTTGTGCAGCTCAACCAACTGTTTTTCAGCTGGTCGCTGAAGGATATCGGATGTTCAGGTCCAAGATATTGAGACCAGAACAGCTTCTCCATCGAACTCCCTTCCCCGGCTTGATAGAATTCAGCAGCATCGGATACGCTGCATGGCAAATCCATAAACGCCCCTGTAGGGCACCAAATTCGGGTAAGTACAAGGTGTGTTTCCTTCACAGACTTGCTTTGCATAATGGAGGCCTTACCCACCACAATCTTCTTAGCCGCCTGGAGTTCCTAAAGGGTGCTCTGGGCCTCGACTCGAGCCTCTTGTGCGCTCTGGCAGGCCTTCACAAGTTTGGACGCCTGCATCTTAGAATCACGCTCGAGGGACTCGTACTTCTTGACGGCATCCTGAAGCTCTTGCTGAACCTCGCTGACCCGGGCCTCGTGCTTTTCGCGTGCAACGTGTTCCTTGGCCGCTTTGTCCTCGGCCTCGGCTAATGCCTTCTTGAGGGCCGCCACCTCGGTTGTGGCTCCTAGCATAGTCCATGACACTTTAGTCAGCACGAAGTATTCATCCTTCCTAACATACACGCACATGTTACTGCATACCTTGGCTATCCTCCAGCTGCTTCTTCACAAGGCTGAGCTCTTCCTCGGTCCGCTCCAGGCTCTGCTTCAGTTCCGAAACCTTCGCAGTATGAGCAGCAGTAGCCAGCAGCGACACCTGCTTATTTTCATAGACATCATATGTTAGACTCTTGCAAAAATTGTTTTGATCCTCTGTTCGGCTTTTCCTTCCGAACACCGAACAGAGCATCAGGGGCTACTGTCTACGCCGTGATATTCTTTCTACAATTATTATTACCTCAAAGCCTATTAAAAGGCTAGTGCAGGCTTCAGTCAGTCCGCTTCTGGCAGACTGAACCTTTTTTATCACCGTACCCATGAGGACACGGTGTTCATCTACAATGGAAGCGCCTCGCAGTGCTTCAGCAGATCATCCGGTGTCTCTGGTTGGATAGAGGTCACCAATGGAATAGGCACATCCCCTCCTTTCGGGGAAGGCCGTTCGCTGGACTCCGGAGCCGTGAAGGTCTCCAAAATGATACCCGGCTGAGGGTCGAATGGAACTCGGCCCCCACCATCAGTCCCCATGGGGGCTTCTTCCCCCATGTGTCCGGCGGCCGTGGAGTCGTCCTTGGACGCCACCCTAACGATCTCCGGAGCCTCCCCTTGGCCGGGGAAGGCCCTTTGGGACACCACCTCATCATTGCCCTTGGGCGAGGTAGAGTGGGCAGGTGGCGACGACATGCTAGCCATCTCCTTTGAGTCTAGCAAGCCCTCTGTCGAGGATCGCGGAGAACTGTCGCGGGCCGGAATGCAATAGCATAAATTAAACATATTAATATTGCAAATGGGAAGGGCCAAACATTTGGATGAGCATAAGGTCTTTGGTACTTACGAAGCAGCCCGAGGCTTGGTCCGATGCATTCGTTCCAGACTGCTATCGACATCCCACACGGAGTTATCCGCGAGGGAGCCCATCCCCCTCTTGGTTGCCTTCACCTCCAGGTTCGTAGAGGCCACCCTTTTTTCCTTCCCCCCTCAGGGGGGCGAGTTGTTTTCTTCCTCCTCCTCGCCATTGTCTTCGGTGACCGAAGGGTCAGTCTCGTCTTCGGATGACAGGTCCGAAGTATCCTTTCGACGAAGGCCACTCCTGGTCCCCTTGGCCACTCTCTTGGTTTTCTTCTCTGGCATGTCATAAGGCGTCGGGAACAACATCTTCGTCGGGAGTGGGTCTTTTTGTCTTCGGGTAGCGGGGCTGGACAGTTAATCCGCCTCGCTATGTCGGTCCAGCCCTAAGGAAAAAATTGATAGGAGAGCTTAGACTTCTTTCTCACAATACGCTAGTAAAGATTATGCCTTGAGAGCTTGAAAGAACTTACAAAATTAGCTTGGCGCTTTGATCAAAGCCCACGATCCTCGGTTGTAGGCAGCGGCGTCTCGCCGGCCTTGAAGAGCACTTTCTAGATATCCTCGTGCGTTGTGCCGAAGAGCTCTAGTAGCGTTTGGTGCTTGGCCGGGTCGAATTCCCATAAATAGCAAGTCCGGCGTTGGCACGGGAGGATCCGACGGATGAGCATAACCTGGATCACATTGACAAGCTTGATCTTTTTGGATATCATGTTCTGGACACACGTCTAGAGCCCTGTCAACTCGCCCGGAGAACCCCAGGTTAGGCCCTTCTCTTGCCAGGAGGTGAGCCGCATCGGACCGAATTGAAATTCGGGGACCGCCGTCCAGTTGGTGTCGCGCGGCTCGGTGATGTAGAACCACCTTGATTGCCACCCCTTCACCGTATCCACGAAAGAACCTTCGAGCCAGGTGACGTTGGGCATCTTACCCAACATAGCTCCTCCGCGGTCTGCCTGTTGGCCGCTCACCACCTTCGGCTTCACATTGAAGGTCTTCAGCCATAGGCCGAAGTGAGGTGGGATGCGGAGAAAGGCCTCACACACGACTATAAATACCGAGATGTTGAGGATAAAGTTGGGGGATAGATCATGGAAGTCTAGCCCATAATAAAACATCAATCCGCGGACAAACGGGTGGAGAGGGAATCCCAGCCCGCGGACAAAATGCGTGAGGAACACCACTCTCTCATGAGGCTCGGGGGTGGGGAAAATCTGTCTCTTGGCCGGAAGTCGGTGAACAATCTCCTTGGCCAGGTATCCGGCCTCTCGGAGCTCCTCTATATCTTCCCTCTTAATGGAGGAGGCCATCCACTTTCCGCCGGCTCCGGATCCGGACATGGTTGGGTGTTTGTTTGAATGGGAACAAATGAGGACTTGGGTGTTGGAGCTCAAGAACGGAGAGGCAGGAAGAAAGTGTGGGAGAAGAAAGGGGAATCTTATCTCCTTATAAGGGCGGTGAATATCGAACGCCCCCCATTCTCCTTAAAATTCGCCTGCTCCCAAGGGCTGTGTAAACGGCATGGTTGGGTTACCCACGCCCATGTTGATGAGAATCCCGTAATAAGGGGGCACGGTCTCTGCTTTGACAAGACGTGCCAATGACAACCGCGTCTCAAAACGTGGGGCGAAAAACGGTTCGAAATTATGACCGGACAGGCGTGACGTCACATTACTAAAGTTGTCAGCAGATTGGACTCGTGTGTTATTATATTCTCTCTGTGATTGTGTGCGATGTGTGTTATAGGTCCGGACACGATCAATTCGTCTGGAGACTATTCGGGAGTTCGGAAGGAGAAACCCTCCTTGCAATGCCGAAGACAGCACTACGCGTCGGATAACTTGTCATTGAAGCCAGGTTCGGGGGCTACCGAAGGAGTCCTGGACTAAGGGGTCCTCGGGCGTCCGGCTTGTTATCTATGGGCCGGACTGATGGGCTGTGAAGATATGAAGACCGAAGACTGTACCCGTGTCCGAATAAGACTCTCCTTGGTGTGGAAGGCAAGCTTGGCGAACAACTATGAAGATTCCATCTTATGTAACCAACTCTATGTAACCCTAGATCCCCCGGTGACTATATAAACCGGAGGGTGTAGTCCGGAAAGGATATACTCAATACCGTAGTCATACATGCTAGACTTCTAGGGTTTAGCCATCACGATCTCGTGGTATATCAACTCTTGTAATACTCATATTCATCAAGATCAGTCAAGCAGGAAGTAGGGTATTACCTCCATAGAGAGGGCCCAAACCTGGGTAAACATTGTGTCTCCTGTCTCCTGTTACCATCAACCTTAGACGCACAGTTCGGGACCCCCTACCTGAGATGCGCCGGTTTTTACACCGACACCCACCTCTCACCTAGGTGGTCTCAATCTGCCCTATCGCTTCGCCACAAAGATCCACCCAGAGGGTCGTCGGGACAAATGTCCTTTCAGCCCCCAATCCATGAATTACTCGCGGGTACTCTACGAGTCAACCTGACTTTAGTCACCATAGGTATCATATGTTATGTATATAGGTAGATACCCGTGATCACCTCCCGAGTGATCACGGCCCGATAGTATAGCATGGCAGTCAGACAAGAATGTAGGGCCACTGATGGAATACTAGCATCCTATACTAAGCATTTAGGATTGCAGGTAAAGGTAACAACATTAGTAGCAAAGACAGGCTATGCATCAGAATAGGATTAACGGAAAGCAGTAACATGCTACACTACTCTAATGCAAGCGGTAGAGAGAAGAATAGGCGATATCTGGTGATCAGGGGGGGCTTACCTGGTTGCTTTGGCAAGGAGGGGTCGTCAACACCATAGTCGTACTGGGTAGCGGCGGCGGTGGTCTCGGTGTCTAACGAGAGAAGAGGGGGAAGAAACAGTAAATATAATGCAAACATAAGCTTGACGATGCATGGCATGACGATGCGTGGTGCTAGGTGTGCCCTAACGCGGTAGGACGTGATATTGGCGAAGGGGGGAAACATCCGGAAAAGTATTCCCGGTGTTTCGCGTTTTTGGATAGGTGAACCGGAAGGGGAAAGTTGCATGTTCGCTATGCTAGGGACGTGTGGCTGACAAATGGACTGCATATTCTAATTCGTCTCGTCGTTCTGAGCAACTTTCACGTATAAGTATTTTCATCCGAGTTACGAATTATTTAATATTAATTTTCAAAGTTTTAATCAATCTCTGAAATTATTTTAATTCGAAAATAAATATTGCTCAGCATGACGTCAGCGGTCAACTCTAACGGTTGGCTGGGTCAAACTGACAAGTGGGGCACGTGCATCATTGACTGAGACTAACTAAACAGGTATAGTTAGTTTAGTTAATTGATTATTGTTAATTAAACATAATTAATTAATTAATTAATTATTAATTTTAATTCATTTTTAATCATTCTGGGCTGTGGGCCCCGGCTATCATTGGCCAGAGGCCATAGCGGGGCGGGTTAACGGGCGGTGGTGCGGGCGGACTCGGCGACGGGCGCCGTAGGCGTGGCCGAAGCCTAAGCGGCGACCAGAGCGCGGGGGTGGCACGGCGCGCCCCCAGGCTGCAGCAGCAACGAGGCCGAGGGCGGGGTGCGCGAGCTGCGGCGGCGGAGGCGGTGATCAGGGGCAGAGCAGAGCTCTGGGGCGCATGGTCGTCGGCGACGAGGCGAGCAGGGGGCGTGGCCGTGGCGAGGCGGGTGACGCAGAGCAGCACGCATCAGGGAGAGGGGCAGCGTAGGCGCAGTCATGGTCACACTGGGTAGCTGCGGGGATGCAGGGGACGACGCTATTGGCCATGGCGCCATGAGGCGGGCACGAGCAGCCGGCAGGTGGGCGAGCGTCAGCGCGCGGCCAGGCGCATGGGCAGCAGGGGGAGGCCACAGCGGGAGAGAGGTAGGGGAGAGGCCGAAGCCTGAGGCCTCACCCGCGTTGGAGGGACGAGGGCGGCGGGGAGGAGATGTGGATGGGACGGTCCGGCGGGGTCGAGGCAGTCCGGCACGACGAGGCAGAGGCCGCTAGGGAGGAGGACGGGGACGCGAGGCGGCGAATCCGATGGCGAAGCTCGGTGGCGGGCGTGGGATCC